>NC_134434.1:4545454-4848484 GCF_030867145.1 Opisthocomus hoazin | reverse complement strand
GAAATGTTGTCTTACCTTGCACGCCACACGCTTTGTGAATCGTGGAGCAGAGGCTATGTACGTTTGGGCCCTTCGGCCAGGGCAGCTCTGGAGTCCTGATGCTTCCTGCAGCACTGACACTGCTTCACTGCCTCTGTGCAGCAGGTTGCAGACACACAGCAATACGGCTGCTGGACAGGCTCCACCATTTAGAAAACCCAGGCACCGTGAGCAACATCGGACCAGCATAGGGTCAAACACAGTTTCTCCCTAGGAATAAAACCCACCCGGTCCAGGCTGCTCTGCTTCTTCCTCATTATCTTGTGTCTGACTGCAGCAGAGCCCTTGTAAGACTGCTGCCAGAACAGCTGGTTGCCAGCGATGTACGGAGTGATCGATATGTTTGGCTTTTCATGTTCATCCATCGTGTGAATCTGCTTTCATGCTTTCATTACGTGAATGAGATTTGAAGGCAGCTCTGAACTTTGCTCTCATGTCGTTTACTGTCTTTGACCTGAATCCAGAGCCCGTGCAGCTCGCTGCTGCGCACCTGGCACTCTAGAAAGCAGGGTTAATTACAACCCTTACTCATCTCCCCCCCAAAAAAGCGTCAGTTTTAGAATCCGACAAATCTGCCCAGCGCAGCCGGGCACTCTCCTCCACAGACAGACAAGGCTCTGGAGTGAAAGCCAGAGGAAAAACAGAGCTCCCAGTTTGTTTACTACCTCTTGGCACACATCCATACCCAGCTTTTTATATACCACTTCGCAGACTTTGCAGCCTAGTGAACAAGATGCAGTTTTGCCCTAGCTATCAACACACCGATGGTTACCAGCAGCATTTCGTGCCGCTCCAGCAACAGCACTCAGGACCCTGCTGTGCTGAGATTCGTACGTGCATGTACACAGCTCGTGCCTGTAAAGAAAATTTGTAATCTGTAAATACAAAAATGTGAGTGTGTGTGTGTGGTGGTGCGGGATAAGGGATTTCAGTCCAAGCTGCACTGTAAAAAGCTCTTTTATGAGTTTCTGAGCCATCATGGGGATGATAGCTGATGTCAGAGGAATACATACGTGCAGGGAAAATTGTGGAGGTTTCTGGATAGCAGAAGGATAAAAAGGCTAATCCAGAGGTACTGAGGGACAGGACCAGTTCTCCGAGATGTAGCCCAAGGCTCACAACAAGTGGTGTTTTGGAAAAGACCTTCATTCCCTAGGTTAAGGGAGGGGCCAACTAAAAATGTTTTTTTCTGTAACCCTTTTGTACCTGTGACAGTAGGGAAGATGTGTCCATAAAGCTTTTTTAAACTAGAATGTTAATTCTATGTTAAGTAACAATAAAAAGAAAAAAAGCTCCACTCTTCAATATAAAATCAGTTTCACCAAGGACCTGACTCTAGCCCTTTTCTAGGGCCAGCGATCCTGGGCACTGACACAGCCAGGGCTGGAGCCTCCATCCAGCTGCTGATCAAGGTCTCTGTTCTTGCCACCATGTCCCTTTCCAAGTGTGAGACCCCGGGGTTTCTCCTGTGCAGCAGAAACCTTTTTTCGCTTTGGAAGCGTAACAGGAATGATGGGACCACTCATCCACCACTCCTCTCCACCTTTCTCTCCTTTGGTCTTCAGGGCTTCCCAGATACCCACACTGCCTGTGCTGGGTGCAAAAAGGGTCGGTGCTATCAGCAGGCGACAGCCTCGAAATGGCAAGTGGCTCCCACTTCTGTGCCGTGTTCCCCAGACAGGCAGGATGAGTGGGAGTGGGAGTTATTTTTCTACCGCTTGCGTTAATTATTTCAAGTCAAGATGGCAAAAATGCGGTATTTTATGGTGGACTTTTTAATTGGGTTGTGATCGAGGTTAACGACTTAACATTCAAATCAGTTACCGTAATAAGTGGAGTAAAGAGTCAGGGGGCTGGAAGGAAACAAAGCTAATTAAAATAATCAGCTTGACTTTGATGGGAACTGGCCTGGATCCTGCAGCGCTTGCTGAGGCTCGATGCTGTAAGCACCATCCACAGCCTGGCCGTGGGTGTGTGTTGCATTCGCAGGAACAATGACAGAGGCGCTGCGCAGGAAGGTGCATGCACGTGTTGGCTGGTTTCTTGCAATGTTTTCATTTCCTTGCCTTTCTTTCTTTGCCAAGAACAAGGAGAAAAATATCCTTGAAGCCCTTTTTAACGAGTGTCAGGCAGCATCCAAGTGATGTATCTGATGTATGGCAAGAACAGCCTCAAGGACAAATTTAGAGGTCAAGTACGGCCAAAGACCATCCACCCTGTTGCCCTCCAGAGCATCTCTGGGATGACTCGGAGGCGACCCAGAAGGAAATTGCACATGGACTGGCCCGGGTGTCCTGTGGCTGGCAGAGCTACCTCCATCCATCCTGCCTGGCTTTGAAATGATGAAATGTGGCAGGTATCAGACAAATACCACAGCTCAGGGTGGTTAAACATGCTCCACCAGCATGAAGACCTGGTGTATTGGAGTCACCGTGAAGATACGTCACGAGGTCTTTGGTTTTAAAATGCTCCTGGTAGACGATGGATTGAGGCTTTTAGCTGCCTTGCAACACCATCCTGCACAGCAGTTGCTGTAACATCCGTTTACATTTTCTTAATGTTCCTCACCCTGATAGCCATTATATGGGCAATGTATGGCATTCTTAAGAACTAGCATTAAAACATTAACATATTTATAAGTAATTCCCCAATTTGATGGGATACAGAGTTCTCTTAGAAGTAAGTAGTTATTAATTACAATGCAACAGGAAAATCCATCAGGGAGAAGAATCAAACTTTCAATTAATGTCATTTTTATCCAGGAACATTAGATGAGCTTTTTTCTTTTTTTGCCTTTAACAAGGATCTGGAAAATTTGCTAATTTCCAACCATTATAGTTACTTTTACGAAATAATGTGATCTCTCATTTGCATATAAGAAAACATTTTCTGTATACACTCTGACTCTGAGCTGCCCTATTTGTATCAGTAAATTGAGCTGAAGACTGCTTGCGCATTTAAAGAGGAGTCTTTTCTTGTGCAGAAAAGCAACACATTTTACCAGTCCCATGGTGAACATCCAGCATTATTTCTGGGGTTTATTTAACCTAGTCTCTAATATTGGGCTCTGCATGAGTCTTAGCAGTGTGACTGAGCAAAAAGCCAAGTGGTGTCTCTTGCTGACTGTTACACAAACATTTCCTTCAGTCTTTTATGAAATGCTCTCCGCACTTCTTGTTCCACATATTTTACTTTCAATTTCATTTTCAGTCTCAAAGCGAAACCTGCTTGAAATAACAGAGAGTCTTCAGGTGCTATACGTGAATTCTGTATCATTTAAAATTGAACAAATCAGCCACCTCCAGACTCAGTTTTCTTTCTGATCTGTGAACATTTTGTTCAGCACTGGAGTTTGGTCGTCCTCTGTTGCTGATACATCTAAGAGGGCCATTCCACGGCATCCCTAATCTGCAGGTCCCTGCAAACCTGATCTTTAGCTGCAGAGGACTGACCCAGTGATATTCCATGTCTACCTAAGCTCTGAATGGACATTTTTGGTTATATCTGTGTTCGTCCGCTGAATCCCAAACAAACACATTAAAAAAAAAAAAAGTTTGCAAAAATGCATTTTGCACCCTACTTGAGAGGATCTCATACAAATTTTTTGTCTCCCAAACTTGCATGTTTATTGTTGTTGCAGATAGCAGCTAAATCAGCTGTATAAAAAAAAAATCCGGAAATACCAGTAATTATCATTTCATTAGAGATCTTGGCCAGGAATCACAAAAAAAGGGGAGCAAGCCAGACAGCCACTCGGCTGACACAGGGGGTCAAGAAATCTCTGAAGGGAGGTTTACCAGCGGTGTAAAACTAGCTGTCCTCGCTCAGAAGTCCTGGTGTCCACCAGGGCTGTAGTCTCCTTCAGGTCCTCCTTCATCAACACCTCTGCAAGTGTCCTCTACCTGTCACCCCAAACAGATCCCCCAGGTGCAGTAGCTTGATCTCACATCTTGGATGCTAGCTCCTGGCTCTTCTGATGTGCTTCTCAAGTAGCTATCTCTGTGGGCTTTGACAGATGTAGTAGGGAGGATGCCCACTTGTTGGGAGCTCTCCCCAAACCCATGGAATGGATATTTAAAGTTTGTGGAACAGGATAAAAAAAAATGAACCTAGGATTATCCTCTGCTCATGATTCTCCCAGATAATGGAGGACCTGACTTGAAGTTGTCCAGAATTATTTTGAAGAGCTAGGAAAACTGCTTTGTGCAAACCTGTCTTAATGGAGGAAAATGGCACTGGTCAAGCAAAACAGTCTGGTAGACTAGAGCAGGATGGGGGGGAAAGTGCTAAGAGAAATAAGTCAAAGAGTTTCATTTTCCAGATTTGAATACAAGTATTTCAAGTTTTCTGTTTGAAATGTGTTTCCATTTGAAATGCTTCAATCCCAAGTTAATTTCAGTTTTTAAAACAGAAAAATCCATAAACATTTCCTTTGACCCTAGGTATTTTTGTGGGGTGTTTTGTTTGGTCTTGATTAAAAAAAAAAAAATTCAGATCATTGCAAAATAATTTTATTGTTATTTTTTTCCTGAACTTTCTCCAGTGATAAAAAGAAATCCGCAGTTCAAAAATCCCTTTTTATTAGTCCCGTTATATTGGTGAGGAGAGATGCTCCAGGCCATGGGATAAATGAGAGCAGAAAGAAACTGAGCCAACACCTCTGCAGGTATGGCTCACGCATAAACCAGGGACCGGGGTTTCTCGGAGAAACCTCTTATTTGACAAAATCTCTTGGACTTCATCTGTCAGACTCATCACTGTTTTGCACTGATGTCATTAAGTTGAGCGCAAAAAGGCAGCAGTCAGAATTGCTGTGACCTTGGCTAAGGGTTGTTTGACCCAGCAGTTAAAGAAAACAAAATATCAGGGAGGAAATGTCACATCAGTCTTTGAGGGAGGTGATTCCAGAGGGGTGGGCAGGATCTTGTGGGCACATCCCTCCAAGTCCACATCCATCTCCCCCAACATCCAGGTCCTCTGGGACCAGGATGGTGCTGCTGCATCACCGAAAGGTCTCAGACCCTCAGGACGTGGTTGCTCTGCAGGACTAGTGCCACAGACTCGCTGGGTTACTTGAGAAGCTGCTTCCTCTCTCCATGTCCTTCTCTCGCCCTTCAACACAGATCCAGTTACTTCTCTTCCTCCTGCTGCTCCTTGTGCAAGCCTGTTCCAGGATTCTGTTCCTTTGATGGCTGAAAACTTCCTTCAGTTTCCCACCCTGAATTTATTCATGGCTAGTGTATACTTTTTGTTCTTGTGCCAAGTTTGTCTGTTAGATCTTCTCCCTCCCCAGCATTTTCCCTGCCTACATTTATTTATAGAAAGCAATCATTTTTTTTTCTTTTTTTTTTTTTTCCTTACAGTACCTTTTAAGTTCCTACTTACTTTTCCAAAACCTGACTTTTGGACAGTTGTCCAGCCTTCCTCTCTAGCCATCTTTTCAAGTTATGGACCTCCTTGGACTTCTGAGGTTCATTTGCACAGCCCTGGGTCAAGAACGAGTATGTCACAAGCTTGTTTTTCTTGGTGAGACTTAAAAGTGCCTTTCAGCTGTCTCTGAGCCCTGTGTTTTTCTTGTCAGTTTAATATGCTTAGTAATAACACCTACCACTTTTATATGTCACACTCTGCACTCCTTAGTCAACTACACATTGACAGGCAAAGCAACACAAAGAAATCAGATTTAAGCAGAAAGGAAATATGTCTCTTTCTTAAATAACCTTTGCCTCCTCCGGGTACTTTTGCAGGTCACAGGATCAGAGTGCCTTGGTGACTCAGAGCTCTCCTGCCTGGCAATTATTACTCTGTGGAGCTCAAAGCAATTACTGAAGCCTTAAACAAACCTTTTCTGGGTGCAGGAACCTCAGTGACACTATTAGCATCTTGCCAGTGAGTGCAAGTCTGCTGGAATCACTGCTGGGGAATGCACAGTAGGGCTGGTAAAAACACCGTTTGCTTGAAGTGGGAAAACTATAAATAGATGTTTTAATATAACTCTGTAATGTGTATCTTCACTGATATTTTACAGACAAGGATGTGTAAAGTAATAATATAATAACAGTTCCTAGGAAAAGTGTATTTTTGGATGAAAAGTGAGAAAAAACCTGTTTTGAGAATTGAAAAATATTTCAGGTTTTCAAAACACAAAACCTACCAGGAGGTTATTTCAAAAGGAATTGAGTTGTTCAAGGGAAATGTTTGTTCCTTTCGAAAAAATGATTTCCCTTCAAAAACTGGTTTTGGCCAACCCTGTTCAGATGGTTGTATATGAACGAGTAACTAAAGGAGACCCAGGAAGGGGAACCGTGGCTGATCCCAAACACAACACAATCTATAGGAGCGTTCCTGTTCAAAGCAAGCTGTGGAGATGCTCCCTTTGGTTTTTAGTGTTAAAACTGCATCAGCTGGGTACAAAACTGGAGTTACATCTCTGGTACATTCCTGGCTGTGTGGCGTATGCTCTCAGCTTGGCAATCCTCGGACATGGACCATATTCTGGTGGATCTGGGAAGCTCAAGATTCTTGCAAGTTTGGGGATTTTGCTAGAAATGCAGGGCTGAGAAGGGTTTGGAAGCAAGGGGGGAGAGTTTGGGAGCCAAGCAGAACCTAAGCTGTGAACATGGGAGAAGCCAGCACCGGAGCAGGAGAGTGAGGTGAAGAAGAGTTCAGTGTCTTCCCTAGTGTCAGCCAAGGAGCTGCAGGAAGGGCTGAGAACATGTCCCAGCTCCCTCCTCCCCTTTAACCCAGCCAGCACAGGCTTATATTAAAGGTGGTTATGCTGTTCATCGTGCCTGCTTGAGTATGAAACATGTGACAGAGGTCACAGGCTGCACACAAAGAGCAAAGTGAGGGAAGGTGCTCACTGCAAGTCCCTTAAATGTCTTTTTGCAGCAAAGCTTGAATAGCCAGTGCCTGTGATTTTATGATGGGCTAAGCATGTAGGATGCAAACTGACACATGGATAAGCAGCCCTAATTACTACTTACCTTGTAAATGTCATATTTTGTCAAATGGAAGGTAAAATGTATCATCGTAGCTAAGCTGAAGGAATATTGTGAGGTGTTAGCACAGAGAATTTAATGCTCAACTAATTAAAAAAAGTCATCTCTCACACTCCTGGGGGATTTGGTTACTTTTTTTATGAAGGCTGGAGGTATCACACCATTTTCAGATGATGTAATTAACCTGACCTATTTGGTGGCTCCATATTAATGTTTCTTTGTGATGGATTTACAGTAAAGCTTCATTATTAAAGACTTCAGAACAAGATTTATTATGATCTTGTTTCTTTCCATGCATTATTTCATTCTTCTCATTTGGAAGTGAGTCAGGACCCCTGGGCGCTTTTCTCGTGCCTCCCAGTAATCTGCGCACCGCTTTCGAGAAGACTTAGGGCTTTGACCTCTCTGTTTCGCAATTTACTGTGCTGCAAAGTGGGTGCAGAGACAAACCACTCAAGAGTTTCACGAGACTTACGTAATTCATCTAAGAGCACAAAGAGCCACAGAAGAGACAGGCCAGCGAAAGGCTGTGAGTTTTTCAGCTGGTACGTACTGTTATTCATGGTCATCTTTTTTCTTGCGGTTCCAATCCCAAATCCGCTGCGTTTAGTGGAACAACTCCCACTGACTGCAGTCAGCCTTAGTTCATTTGAAAAATTTCAAAGGCACCACATACAGTTGGACACGCAGCCGCCATTGAGGGCAGGGAGAGGTTATTCATTAATCCCCATTTGTATCTTAAAGAAAAACCTATAAAATCCCCAAGTTGACCATTTCTTTCAGCAGTAAGGTATTTTTTTGCCTACAATAGTTTTAGAGAGAATTCTGTATTAGAATTAGAGCAAAACATTAAAACTTTTTTTTTTCCTAGAACAAACTCTTACAAAGGAAACTGCAGACAGATTTCTATATCTATCTTAACTTCAAGGGTTAGAAATCAGCCCAAACCCCACAGCACATTTTTTTTGATTGTTTACGAAGGACAGGACATTCTTAATATATTGGTATTAAATAAATAGGTGTAAAACTGACAAGAGATTTTAATTTCTGTTGAGATAATGGCGAAGGTTTATTGACCCAAGGGTGATACTGATGGAGTTGCTCTTATACATCATAGAGCTCTGGCCAGACCTTTTGTAGGATGCTGAGAAACATGCTCAATATTTCGATGCCTCAGTGGGAGCTGAGCTTTCCTAAGGACCTACTAACAGCAAATGTGCTTTATTCGGTCCACTGGGAGCCTGTCTTTGGAGACAGGATTACCCACTGCTCCCCACCAGCACAGAGTCCAGCCATCAGGACAAACCAGTGAATAGCTGAGGTGGTGCCAAGTGCCGAACGCCATTCTCTCGGTAGCCTGAGCATGTGGAGGAGGGATGCTAGACAAGGCATACAGTGCAACATGCAACACAAATTTAATGAGCAGAAAGTGTTCTCTGCAGTGTCTGGCTAGGTTGTTCCTGGCATCAGAACACCTCTCCTATGGTAGACAAAGCTATTTTTTCAGTGCAGAGTTGTCCCTTTATGTTATGCCTGTGGAATAAGAACTCTCTCTGTCACTGGACACAGAAGATTTATTTTAGAGATGAGGTAGCCCTGAAACACCATCCCTGCAGTAATTAATTGACTATTGCTGTAAAGCACAGTAGCAACATTTTGAGAGACATTATCTGCTGTCCTGCTTGAATTAAGAATTCATAAGGGCACAAATCATTCCACAAGCTTTGTTTTGCTTGAAGTTATACTGTATACAAATTATCTGAGAAGAGAAGCTGATTAATGACATAGAAAGAGAGAGCCCAGACGACAATACATCTCTTCTCTATCTGATCTCTCCTACCTTCTAGTCTGCCTGCCTGCCTGCAGGACAGTGCAGTGGAGAGCAAACCAAATACTAGAACTCCTGCCCCAGGCCCCTTTTCAGTTTCTCTGTGTCTCGCCGAAGTTATAATAAATACACACTTATGTAAAAAGCTTTCAGTTCTGAGGCCAGAGGAAAACAGCTGTAATCCTCAGCATCATCTCTATTGTGTTCAGTACTTGCATCATAGCAGGAGTCTGCTTTACCATGTGCTAATCAGCTTCCATTTGCACCAGGTATTCATTGGATTTTCAACTAGCAAGATGGATGTGATTAGCTTGTCTTTGTCCTGCAATCCATCAGATAACTAGTTTTTTACTTTCCCCCCACTTTCAAACTTCCAGATCCTATCTCAGCTTTCCAAGCATGGTGATAATGGTAGGCATGAGCTGGAGCAATGGATGGGACAGAAGTGTCAAGAGAGCCTCAGACATGGATTTGCCAGATGTGCTAGATTCTTCATTTAAGTATTTACAAGGCCAGACATGTCTTCTCAGCCTTTTTAGACAGGGATGTGGTCTGCGTCTCCCAGACAGGTCAGGCACAGCTTAATACAAAAGTCAGCTGCACCTTTCCGAATCCCTCATGGCTCCTTCTGCTGTGTCCCAGAGGGAGGCAACGTGAATAGTTGTGCCCAAAGGCTTGCGCAGGCGTATGCTCAAAATGCAGCCTAAGGACCTTTTCGATGCATATCCTTGCCTTCAAAAGAAGGATCTATAGACGTTGGGTATATCCTTTCCTTGGCTGCAGCTATGAATTGGTACCGCTGGTACCAGTGTATTCACAGGCAGGGCAGACTGCAGCCCCTCTGCAGGTTAGTAGGGTGGCTCTCAGGCCAGCTGGTAATCCCAAAGCATAATAGTGGTGAGGGTTGTTACAAAATGGCCTCAAGTTGTGTTAATGGACTCAGGTTGCATCAGGGGAGGTTTAGCTTGGATGTCAGGAAAAATTTCTGTAGCGAAAGAGTTGTGAAGCATCGGAACAGGCTGCCCAGGGAAGTGGTGGAGTCCCCATCCCTGGAGGAGTTCAAAAAACCCGTCGATATGACACTTCAGGACATGGTTTAGTAGACGTGGTGGTGATGGGTTGGTGGTTGGACTTGATGATCTCAGAGGTCTTTTCCTTTAATGATTTCCTTTTTCCTTTAATGATTCTATGATTCTACGAAAACCTGTTCCTGTGGCCACTCTTGCCCAGTGCTGTTGGTACAGAGTCCACCAAGTGCCAGTAAAGCTGCTGGGGCTCTGCCTTTCCTGCACCAGCCCTGAACAACCATGAAGTTGCTAAGCCAGTGTCCTTTGCCAGGCTGCAAGGAAGCAGTGCCAGTTCTGAATGAAGAAATAGAAGCCGGGGTGAGAGAAAAGTGTGCCTGGCAGTCACTGCAGCTGCCGCTGCCCTGGGTTTAGACTGAAGGCTCAGACTGGCAAAGCAGTGTCTGTTTTAAATGGAGGGATGTGCCACAGCATCCCTAGAGTGGGGCAGAGCCTGTGCGTGCTTGAAAGGAGCTCACAGCCCCTGATCAAGTGGCAGAGCCATCTTGGAATGATGTCAGAGGCCTTGACATGGCCAGTGGGAACAGAAAGTTATAGCCAGTCTGCTATAACCAGTCCCACAGCATCCTCCAGCTTTGCAGGGAAGACTGGCAATGCACCTGGTGTAGGGAGAAGTACTGCGGAGTGAGGGCTGGCCTCTGCCCGAGGGCTGAGGATGAGAGAAGTGCAATGCCACCGCTGGTGTTGGCTCTGGACAGAGCGCTGGGGTGGGAATGGCTGGACAGTTTCATGGTGAGTAACGTAATTCTGTCAAAGTTGTGGGGTTTTATTCCCCCACAGGACTTAATTTCAAAAAATGTCTTTTCATTTGTTTGTTTCTTTGTTTACTAAAGGAGCTTTTTAAGCATAGCAACAAGTTTTGACTGATGAGTTTTTTGCAAGTTTTAACTAATTTTATTTTTAGGCTGACACCAGTATATGTTTTTACTGCCCAAACACAGAACATTTTTGAGGGGACAAAAGATGTGAGGGAATTTTCAAAATGTTTTTTTCTGTTTTATTCCAAACTGGAATTAAAGCAAATATCAAAATGGTGGAATAACCTTTTAAGTGGAAATCACAGAGCCCTTCCATT
Source organism: Opisthocomus hoazin (assembly GCF_030867145.1). Lineage (NCBI taxonomy): Eukaryota > Metazoa > Chordata > Aves > Opisthocomiformes > Opisthocomidae > Opisthocomus > Opisthocomus hoazin. The sequence continues at coordinate 4,837,456 of NC_134434.1, read as the reverse complement.
CCTGCAATAGCTGTCACCCTTCATTTAGCACAGGCAGCAGGGGAAATAAATATGTCCACAACCAATCAAACCCACAGTTTAACAGGTTCCTCAGCCTTCTGAGGTGTTTAAACAGATGTGTCAGGATGGAGACAGGGAGAGTCAGTACCTCCAAGCAGGGGGGTGAACTGGATGACCTCCTGAGAGCCACTCCGTTTTGCTATGAGTCATCACCAATGACTTAACCTGTTGCAGCTCAGGTCACCGAGTTAAGATCACTGATTACAGCAACACCGGCTTCCTGCTGGTCTTGCGTGCCGTGACCCAGTCTGGCTTGGTTTATCTGGTGAGGATCAGCAGGATCACTGAGCACAATGTGCTCTAGCTGCAGAATGATCTATGGAGCATCAACTCAAGTTAAATTAAGCTCACAAAATGAGCTTTTCAGTGGGAACAGAGCAGAGCTGCGGGGACTGGAATTAGACCAGACCAAAAGTGTCAAGGGAAGAGGCAGGCTGAACCAGAGCTTATTTGCAGAACTTAAAATGGAATCACAACATACGTCTTTCCTGAACTGCCACAGGGATCTGAGCTGAAGTCTCTGACCCACGAAGTACAAATGCAGTTTGCCACCGTTCTAGGTACCTGGAGAGACCAGAACTGGGGCTATCAGTATGCAGTAGAAATCAAAGCAATAAATCTGCTAACAAATGAGAATTTCAAGAATAATTGATTCTGAAAGACGAACACAGCAAACAAATCTCAACAAGTCTATTTCTGCAGAACATCCTTACTTCCCAAAAAGACCATTTGGAGGCTCATGGAAAAAAAAAGGGGGGGGGGGAGGGAAGGTGGCCCTCAGCCAAGACCCCTATTTCATATCTGTAGAGGAGCTAGCAAAAGGTACATGAGATCTGGGGCAAAATCTGGACCTGAATGTAGAGAGGCTGGTTTCTAAGAGATAAAGATGAGAAAAAAGAGCAGGAAGAGGAAGAGAAGGAACTGAAGGGAGCACCCAAGACCTCCAACAACCCCGAGATGGAGAATTGCCAGGCTGCAATTCAGCTAGCAGGAGAAACTCAAGGAAAGTGGGAAAGTGGTAGAAGGAGAGAGAAAGTAGCAGATGATTCCAGCAAACAGAGACAGGGCATTAGGCAACCTTTATTCCAAAGTCTGTGCTAGTGTGGTCATTGCCTGTAGAAATACTCTGAGAACAGGGAAACACAGATCGATGGCTGTGCAAAGATCTCAAAACCTCAAAAACCTGCCTACTGGGAAACAGAGGCTGTGCGCAGTCTGCCTCCCCTCAGACCTTGCAGGATTCTGCCTACCCTCAGACATTGCAATGACCATAGAATTACACATTATTCTTTAGGCTTTTTTGGAAGGAATATAATTAAAAACAAGAAAACTGCGTCACCTCCAATCTAATGGGGAAAAGGCAGCTAATATTCTTCATATGGGGTAGCTGAATTAACTACAGAAAACAATAATCAAAAGTGATCTTTGCAGCTCAGAGGCAGTAACTGAAAGACCACAAGGGAAGCCAAAGTCAGATATTAGCTCTGTGATTTAAAATTAAAACAATTGATCAATTGTCTTTGCTGGAATTAATAGCAAAACAAATAAGCCTGTGCTATAAAACTGAAATTCATTTTCTAGATCTAGCCAAATCCAAATGTATGGGGTCTCTCAGGACTCTTGCGGATATTTATTATGGTTGAATGAATTGTGCTTTTAGTACATAAAGTACAGATATCAGACAATTGAAAAGTAAAAGTCATTCTAAAAAGAAGCTGCTTTTTTTTTTTTTTTTTCATGTGTGAATTAGGAGTTTCCAGAGCTGGTCAAACTATATGCAGCAAACAGCGTACTCAGAAATGGGCAGCAGAATCTGTGAAGAGGTGAAATTTCAGTCAGCTTTTTATGCGGCAATTAAAATTAAAGAAACTACATCTTCTTTGATCTAGGTGGGGAAAGCAGCTGCTCTCGGTGTTCAGCGTGATCAGCCACTCATTAGCTTCTGTTTAAGCCTTGGTGGCAGAAACGTTGCGATTGCCTTTCTCTTCCCCAGTTCCCACGAGAGTTATGTGCTCGTTAGTCAGCGCAGGCGTGTTACCGCGAGCAGAGCGCACACCAGTGTACGCTGCCTGACCTGAGAACTGCTGCCTTCGACACCGCAAATGGGGATGTGGTCAAAAGCTTTGGTCAGTTTTTGCAAAGGAACAGAGAGAGGAATAAGGGCACGGGCACCTTTGCAGCTTTCTAGAAAACAGGTATTAATTTGCATTTGAAAGCCCCACTCCAGATAAGGATCCCTGTAGGAGCCGGTGGGAATCATTGTGGCTCCAACATCAGTATTGCTCCCACAGAATCACAGAATCGCAGAATGGCAGGGGTTGGAAGGGACCTCTGTGGGTCATCTAGTCCAACCCTCCTGCTGAAGCAGGGTCACCTACGGTAGGTTGTAGAGGACCTTGTCCAGGTGGGTCTTGAATATCTCCAGAGAAGGAGACTCCACCACCTCCCTGGGCAGCCTGTTCCAGTGCTCCGTCACCCTCAGAGTGAAGAAATTCTTCCTCATGTTCAGACGGAACTTCCTGTTCTTCCCGGTTCCTGCATCCCTCCCAGGACTTCTTATGATCGTGGTCAATGGTCACCCTTCCAAGTATGACGAGATAGACTACCCAGACTTTCAGTACTTCATCTCTTATGTTGTTCTTTTACCTCCTGAAATGCAACAGGCTCTTTAAAATGGCATAATGTAGAATTCCTGCTTCCTGCTTTATAGTTTTGTTCCGGAGGGTGAAATACTCCAGCTTGGTGCCTCCAAACTTGTTAGTACAGCTCTTGCTCTTGGGATTCTGCCTGTGTTTGTCTGTTTTGCAGGCTGAAGCATGTAGACATGGCCCTTTGCAGACACCCCTGCCTCAGCATGGTGCTGGGCATGGGAATATAGCTGACCCCATGTGTTGTTCTCGTAAAACATACCTACAAGGAATTCCACCAGATATGGACCTCACTGGGAATATGGCACCAAAATGCCTTATTGAAGTGAACAGCAAAAGGGAACCTCAGGGTAAGGTTTGGGTTCAATAAAATGAAGGTCAGCAGAGTGTATCTGCAGAGCATTTGAATGAAGCCAGATAACAAGGAATTAATGACCCAGAACTCAGGCTTATTACGGTGTCCCGCCTTTGTTATTGCGATGTGCAATTTCCCTGTTGTATTTAAGCTCTGCTTGGATAGTGAAGCATCCGTAAAGCCTGCATGTTTAAACAGGACGTGCATTGTGGTTCTCCCTTGGGCTGCCAGGACTGCAGGTGCAGCCCCTGAATCGACATTTCCCTGGGTATGATGCAGAACAGGATTTGTGAGCAGTGGGAGCGGTGTGCTGAGGTGGGGTTCCTGTTTGCTGGCAAGCAATCAGCTACTCACTTTCAGTTGGAAGTCTATTGTTTTGTGTTTAACCATGTGTTTCGTTTCAAATTCAAGATTTTTCTCCAAATGACAATTGAAAGATGTTTCATAATGAGCTAGCTCTGAATGAAAATATGAATGATTTCCCTTGAAAGACGTCAAAATGAAACATTTCATTTGGAGTGGAGGGAATTGCTTGTTTGCTTTTCTTTTCCTTAAACAGATAGTTCAGCAAAACTGAGTTAATAAAATATTTCTCATTCTGCCATTTTTTTCAACAAAATTCAAGGACTTGCAAAATGCTGCAAATATCCAGTCCCCCGCCAGTTCCACTGCATTTAACAAAGGTACTTCCTGGCACTTTTGAAATCCCAAACACATTTCGTCCCTTCCGCTTCTCGACTCCCGAACTCCAGTTCCTTTGCTGCCTCTCAGATCTCCTTCTTGGTGACTTGTTAGAGATGCAGGGGTGAGCTTTTCAAACCTGCTGTAGTGTAAGGACAAGTGGCTATGCCAGGTGCCTGGGTGCACACACAGGACAAGAGTGCCCTTTCTTTTTGAGCTGTATCCACGTGGTAGTTCAGCAAAAAATTAGGAGATACAGCAGATGTATCTCAGGCGTGGTCAGTGGTTCCCCTGACTGACTGCATTTCCCTGGCAGAGGGAAGGGGTTGTTCTTGTGGTAGTATAAATCAGGCATAGCTCCTTAGCAGCAATGGTTTTACACTTGTGCAACCTTTAAAGTCAGTAAGACTGGAAACAAAGCCAGGGAGTGATTTTTGAAAAACTATTTCTCCTTTATATTGTTTGATCATCTGCAAGAGGGAGACAATGAAGTGCAAGAGCACTTCTAAAATGATTGTGACGAATCAAGTACGTTAAGGGAATTTTGCCCATGCAGTATCTCATCTCACCTGTGTTCTGAAGTGGTAGGAAGCTCCCACCCTGCTCCTTCTGACCACAGAAACAGCCTTGACTGCCATGGGATAGCTGGAACAAGGAGGGGTGGTGCATTGCTCTGCTCCAGGTGTGGTGATCAAGTGCAGGTACCCAACAGGGACCCCTGGGCAGCATCCATCACATCAGTCGCATACAGTATTATCTTTTTTCTCATTTCCTGATTCTTCTTTTTGGCACCTTTGTACCTCTGTACCTCCAGCCCAGTCGCCCCCCCCAGTAAAAAGTCTTGCCTCAGTTACTGTTTCCCCAGTTGTACCCATTTTGCTGCATATGCACTGAAATCTGGTATTTCTGATATTCATATCTAAGTAGTCTTGACCTTTTAGGCTGCTGCCAATATAGTTAGACAGATGCTGTTGGCCTTGCACAGCTGTGCTGCCCAAAACCTCCCCAAGACTCCCCTCAGGTTACCTGTGAAGTCTGGCCATTTCTCATATCACTCCCTCTTAACCATCCGTGAAATTCAACCATCCTTCACAGGGCTGCCTGTAACTTTTGTCACATCTCACACTGTAATCTGTCACGTCCAGCCATTTCTTGTGTGATGTCCAGTTGTTTTCCAAACCTGTTCAATTAGTGTAACTGCAGCCCCAGTCAACAGCCCAGGCTTCTGCCTGCAGCCCTAACAGCTTCTCCTTGAAATGGTGTAATGAAGGGACAACTACCCAGGCAACCACACAAGAGGCAAATGCTTCCTGGCAGATACACATGAGTAGAGTAAGAAGAAAAAGTCTCTGGTTGCAGCAGAAAGCAGTTTAGCATCTCCCTGTGTTGGCGATGATACTTAGAATATAATTAATAGCTACTTGTAGACCAAGGAAAACCTCTTTCTTAAAAGGATGCTTTGCAATACCATGTGAGACATGCTGCAATCTGGGACATTTGGGATCCCAAATGCAGCCACCTCGGGATAGAGGACTAACGGCTTTTGTATATCACAGTAGCTTAAGTGAAGTCAGTGAGGATACCTTGCACTGAAACCTGAGAGAGAGGAGCAATGATTGCTGTTTAGTTCAAAGTCCACACCCAGTGCCTCAAGGAAGTAAATAAAATATTAAATCGAGTGCTTCAAAGCTCCCTGTGCTCCTTACAGAAACCTCAGCAACATCACGCTGTCAGGCTGTCCTCAAGCAACCAGGGCTGGGTGAGCTGTACTGGGAACTGACTCTTCCTGACCCTCTTCAACTTCAGCTGGAGTTGTGCTTGGTCAGCATTTCCAAGCACTGCCTGCCAGAAGGCCAGAGGGACCACACTGACCATGGAGTCTGAAATCTTGCATTCAAACCAGAGAAACCTCTCCTTATAATGTCTGCTGTAGCTTTGCTGGAGTGTGGACAGCTGTTTTGTAAGAATATCTGGGTTTGATTTAAAGGCTTCATCTGATGGAGACTCAGCAACATGCCAATGATTTATTCCAGCAGTGAGTCTCCTTCACTTGTGTATATTTTCACCAGACTTGTAGAAACATGTCTCGTTTCAGGTTCCAACTGCTGGCTTCTGTGCAGTGTTCTTCTGCTTGACAAAGGCGCATCCCCACTACCGAGCTCTCCTCCCTGTGTAGGTGTTTGCAGACTATATTTGACTCACAGCAATTCTTCTGCTTTGATAAATTCAGTAATTTATCTCACAGTTCTCACTAGAAGTGAGTCCCCCGGCCCATGGTGTGCTCTCAGAGCAGGTGGCACCATTGTGTGCGTCGGCCTGGTCTCATACAGCACCCTCCACACCAAGAGACTGGTGTGTATTGGGCTGTGCTGCCTAGGAGCCGTTGACGAAGCAGGAATAGAGCAGGATGGTTACTGGGCAGGAGGTTACTGGGTTTTTTTCCAACTCCTTTTGCTTCTGGTTTTTCTGTGTATTTTGAGAGGTTTTTCTGTCACTCTCATGTTGACTTTTCTGCCATCAATGAAACTCACAAGATGCTGAGAGAATTTGTGTAATTTCTGGTATGTGAGTTTAATTTTTGAAGGGGAATAAACTGGTATGGGATTTAAAATGTCAGGAGAATGGATTTGTTTACTTGAAACTATCTAGTTTCACTATAATTTGGCTAAATGGAAAGGAAAGAGTTGTTATACAGCACCTTTTAAACACCTAGGACTTGTGGAAGAGCTGAGTTCATGTTTGGTTGACTGTTGACACCAAATGCCTTCTCCCCACCATGAGCTCATGAAGGAAGACTCTAAGTTCAATCAACACCTCCTGGAAAAGCAAATCTTCCTTCCTTATTTCTTGTAGAGACCTCCTTGCGTGTATCTCACTCTGTGCAGGTATCTATCTACCTCCTGCCTACTTAAATCCCAGTTCAACCTGCGTGCACGGAGAGAAGCAGGCAGCTTGAGAAGAGCTCAGCAGGCCACGGGAAGACACACAAAGTGTACCATGCTTGGTTATACCACGTGTCACTGCTTCCACAAGCCGGTGAGTGCATATTTCCTCAGCGCAGACACGGGAAAGTTATTGACTTCCTTGCAAATTTCTCATGCTTCTTCTTTGGGACCTCTGCAAGCAAAATGCTATTCCAAGGTGTAGGGAGTCGAAGTTAAATAAGTAAATAAACCACCAATGGCCTGGATCTGTAGATTGAAAGTGTTTACATGGAATAACTAAAAAACCCTGCAGGGGTTATAGGATGACACACACAGCATGACAGAGAGCTGAACTTAAGTAAACTCTTTGATTCCCGAACCTTCAGGCAACGTCTTTCAGAACAACTTGTGCTGATGGGCTTCAGGCCACTGTATGCTAAGCCCTCTCCTGTGAATGTACCTCAGTATGTATCACCAAAGGCCATCCTAGGAATTGCCACACACACCTGCACACATGTGTGGAGTGTGAAATCACAGGCAGAGCAGTATCGCACTCAACCATTGTGAAGGGCAAAAGGAGCTTGCTATATATACGTGGAACTCAGAATTCATTGTTTCAACTGATTTTTTAACAGTCTAATTGTCCAAAATGTCTAAATAGTAGAGAAAAGCCTAATTAATAGAACAGTTAAAACTGTTATGGAGAAGCTCCCTGGTACGTACTTCTGTGCTCACCCTTCCCATGTCCTTCTGGGTCCTAAAATCAACAGTTCCTGATTTCCTCAAGACAGGGAGTAGGAGAGGTTACAAGGAGTCGTTAGCATCCTTAGTCCTTCTCTAGGAGAAGTTCAGTGTTGAAGGTGTCAGCTTCTCCCACCTTGTTTCAGGTCTGCTTCTGGCTATTTTTATACATTTTTCTTATGACAACCTACTTCCTCCTCATCAGCCCCCAGCTAACGCTTGACAGCTGCCCAGGAGCCTCCCCAGGCTCCAGTAACACAAAGGGCCGTTGTTTGTCACCAGGGGCTAACTGGCTTCATCAGGCCTTTGTCAGACTGGTCCCTGAGCAGAGCTAACGCAGGGTGACGTTACCACGTGATAGTCACTGCACTATAGTAACATCCAGAATAAGCCAAACCCAGCTCAGGCAGAGGCAAATCCGGACCAGTTCTGAGACTCCATGCTGTAAAATAAAAATAAAGCCTGGGGACTTTCACTGGCAGTGGGGATAACTATATTTATTTGTCTGCCAGTAAGGAAAGACTGATAGCAATAACTCTATGACATAGGAGATCTCCTTTCCTTAATAGTACTAGTAGGTGGGCTCCAAACCTATGTAGCTGGCTTTCTGCAGACCTTGTCTAATGATACATGTTCTGTCAAGCACTGCTAGGACTGAACACACCTGGCACCACTTTTCTGGGCAGAGTAGACAGCCACAGCAGGTCAGTAGGATAAAAAGAGCTCAGAGAACTGGGGTTATACGTATTGGTAAGGTGAAGAAGCTGCAAATTGAGAAGGGAATTTCATGGCAAATAGAACTGAGAGGTGTAGGCAAAACAATAAAGAAGTTGGCTGTTTCACACAGCAAACCAATCCTGTCCATCCCCAGCATGACCTAAGTCCTGCCCCATGGGTACCACAAGTTCATTTGCTGCTCACACCCTCTAGTGCTTGCTGCTTCGTTATGCTTGCTGAAGCCACACCCCAAAGCACTGAATGTGGTGTCACATAGGGGGAAAAAACAAAAAAGTCAGAACTTCCTAGACCAAGTATATTTGTAGTGGAATAGGGACTTTCCTGGAGCATGTCGTTTTAAGGAGAGTTTTGCCTAGATCAGTGGATTCCTTTGAGAAAAGGTTTCACAGTGGTGAGCTGACATCGTTCCAGGAATAAAGTTTTGCAAATAATCTGGGCATTGCCATGTTGTTTGTTAATCTTTTGGTTGGGTTGTTCTGCATGCCTTGTGCACTGCAATATCATGCTGAAAAACCAAGCAACTAGATGGAGGCAGGGAAAGCTCTTGTGAGGACCACAACGGATGAAGGAGATTTAAATAAGATTTATATGCCCAAAGTGCAATTTACAGATGAGCTGGTGTCTGCCTGTGGAGACCCATGGTAAAGTCTAGGTGACCTCCTGATGTCAGAGAGAACAATCTATCTAGCAAGGTTAAAGAACTGGATTTAGATTAATTCAAGAGCTTGTCCAATAAGATAAAGCAGTACAATGAAGGTAAATATTTGCAGCTTTATTTGCTCTGAGATTAATGTAATTGGTTTGGATTCCTTCACATCCTCCAGCCTCTTCATAAACACTGCACACTGTTAAATGCTGCAATAATGAAGGCATTTTGTCTTCATCATACTGGAGGGCAAGAAGCAGGGGAGAGCTATTCTTGCAAAATATTAGCCCAGTTTTGCAGACCCCAGAGGATCTATTAATTTAGGTTAGAGTCTCTGCATCTAAGCAAGGGCTGGGCTTGGTAAGCATGTGAAGCTTTCCATAGCCCCACCTCCCGCTCCTTCTGGGCTTTTTTCCCCCTTTCTTTTTTTCTTTTGTTCATATAGCCAGCACAGAATCCAGGCACAGAGCAACCCAGAGTGTGGGGAGTTTGTCTGGATTGCCTCCCGAAGGGCTGCCAAGTAGGGCTTTAGACTGCTAGGAAAATTCCACAGCGCTGTTATCCGGCATCACTGCTGTGAGATATTGCGCTCAGAAATCCTGAATCTCAGCTATCAGATGATAAATGGAGTAACTGATCTCAGGGAAGGGGGAGTTAGGAGGGAATGGGGAAGGGAGAGTTTAATCCTTGTCCAGCCCCGGTGACCAATGCAAGTGTCTCTCGGTTACATGTAATGGGAGAGGAGAACATGGCTTCTCTGACAGAAACTCGAGATAATCTCAGCATCACCCCAGGATAATTATTATTTGTCAATAGCTATGTCCCTCCTGCCAGCCACAGCGTCACAGCATCACTGGGGCTAGAGGCACCTCTGGAGACCTCCTAGTCTCAACCTGTTGCTCAGTGCAGGTTCACCTAGTACAGATTCCCCAGGACTGTGTCTAGGTGGGTTTGGGATATGACAAGAAGAAAAGCTTTTCTAGTATTTAAATGGAATTTAAATTGCATTTCAGTTTTATGTTCATTTTCTTTTGTCCTTTCACTGAGCACTGATGAGAAGAGTCTGGTTCCATCTCCTTTACTCGCCCCCATCATTGCCAAGTTGCTACAACCACAGGGATTTGCTCCTTCCCTCTCTCTGGCCAGGGCAGCCCCCTGGCAGTTTCCTCTAATGCAGGTGGAAATGGAAATTGACTTCAGCTCTGTTATTCAGAAAGTTTGGCCTTCCACCCATTCCCTGTCCTCCCAGCACCAACCATCGGAAACACAGATGGACAGTGACAAATCAAACAGAGAGCAGCTCTCGCTGTGCGAGCTGCTGGCAGCAGTTTGGTGTCTGGGTGAATGAAGTCCTGCCTGAAAGTCGAACTGGCTTCTCAGCACACAGCCAAACTACTGTCTGTGCGGGTATTGATAGGCAGAGTCCCAAACTGGCCATTAATGGAAGCATCTCCGTGATCAGAGAAGTGAATCTGTACCAATATGTGCAAAATCAATTACAATCTGTATGTCTTCCATGTAGGACAGGCCAGCCCCTGGAACCTGCTCTTGTTTCTTCAGCCCATCATGACAGCCCCTCATTACTCGCTTCTCGGTTTTTTACAACCATCCATTCAGCGTCTGTTGCAGTGCTCAGAGGCTGTTAAGTACTTTCAGGACTATTTTAAATATCCACTTGTCTGTCTCTCGGCTCTGTGATTTACTCTCCAACCCGGGGACATTCATTAGTGGGGTGCTTCACTGGAATTCATACATATTCTATGATTATTGTTATCAAAAGGACACTGTCCACATTGGCTTGTACAACAATAACGACACATGGCTTGATGAGCTATTAAGCAAGTCCTAGCTGGAGATATTGATTAGGTGGTTTTGGCTTAGCTATTGAAGAGTAGCAAAAATTGTTTATTGCAAATATCCTCTGCAGTGACAGGGATAATTCATATCATACAGCAAGCTATCGTATGAAAAAGCAGAGGTATCTCTCTATATTTCCTCTATCCAGAGTGTGTGAAAGCGAAGCACAGGGGACGTGGGGAGCTGGTGGGGCTGGAGGGTAGGTTGCCACATGACAGGGGCTTCGCGGGGGTGGATAAACATTATAAGCCAAGGGTGGAGGAAGTACTTATGTAGAAAAGGAGCAGCGCCATTCAATGTCTCTATCAACCATTTTCACATCAAAATTTCTGGAATAATATCGGGCTTTCCTCTACTGTAGTTGAATGGATTTTGTGTTTCCAAATTCCTAACTGGTTAGGAGAGCTAGCAACCAGAAGGATTCTATTGTTCAGTAGTGACTGAATGAGATGGTTTAGTGACCGAAATGAAACAGTGGTCGGATAATATTGTCAAAATGGCACTTTGTCCACCTGGCTGTGGTACCAACCCTGCTGGTACCGGTGAGGAGTGATGCGGGAGGCACGGCTGTGGCAAGGCTACTGTCTCTCAGCAGTGTCTCCAGTCCCCCACGTGCTCATCATGGGCCCTGCTCATACAGGCTTCCTTTAGCTTTAAAAGTCTCCACTTCAACGCAGAAGTGGATGTCAAGACACTGTCATCACATTACTATTTCTACAAGCTTACTGTAGGTGACTGTCTTCTAACTGTAATGTGGATCATATATATGCCAGAATGTGAGCATAAGGTAATTTAAGGTCTGTGACTTCTATATAGAAATTAACATCAAATTTAGTTCTGTTGCTGTCAGCACAAACCACCCACCCTGAGACCTGAGTTTTCCTGAAGTATTACAGAAAGCATTTCCCTTTTTGTAAACTCACCGTATGCCCTGCTTCCTAGTAACACAGGAGAGGTTCTCTGTGGTCAGAAATCTACTACAGACCTACCCAATGCCATCCAGACCCATATCTCCTCTGTGACAGGAGAGGCTTAGAAAAGAAGCGTAAGACTCAGGAAGGCACAGAATTATCTTCCCCCTGCCTCCACACTCCCCCTGCCACTCCCAGTAGCAAGGTATTTAGGGATTTCTACACCTGACGTTGTACCCGGGCTGTCATGTGGTTATTTGCCTGTGTAATTTGCTTTTGAATTTCCTCTTTTTTTGCCTTTTTTTTTGTGTGGCAAAGAGTTCCAGTGTAATTAGGCACGGCATGAAAAAATGTTTCCTTCTGTTTTCTTTAAACTTGCTGAAATGTGCATTTCCTTGGGTAGCCTCTCATGCCTGCGTTTTGACAAAGTGTGAATAATCTGTCTTCACTTCCTCCTTTGTCATTCATAGTCTTAAGACCCTGCATTCCTGCTTTCCCAGGGTGAGACCCTGTAGAGAACTTCTTGCAATGCAGCTTCCCAATTAAACCCTTAAATCACCATTGACATAACATTGGAGCTGAAGAACATCTGTTAATTGCTAATGCCAACAGTGAGTCAGAAAACAGGGCTCTGTGGACTATAGAAAGAAAGGAGCCGTGCCTTAAAATAATGGGGGACTGAAACAGAGCTGAAACATTTGATAGCAGCCCAGCCTAATGCCATGCTATGTAGCCTGGTAGCTCCAGCTCTGAGTTTGTGAAGCACTTTCTGTTGGAGATTAATATATCCTGGTAATTGAACAACCTAGGACTGATCACCAGCTTCACATCCGAGCATCTTCAGTGATTTAATGCAAACCTCCCTCATTATAACAGCATTTAGCTCTGGTATTTCACTAAGTGCCAGGAGGCCTGTGGGGGGGTTGCCCCACACTGCCAAGCCCACACCCAGCCTCCCACCTGCTCTGCACCTCTCATGTCTCTTCACAGCACTAGAGTCAAGCTCAACTGGGTCTTCTTTCCCTGCTGCTTCCACCAAGCCTATTCCCTTCGCTGTGGTTTTGCTGGATAGTAGGTAGGGACAGTAGGAATCTCGTTCATCCATTCATGTGCTCTCAGGATGCAAGCTTAGCATTTCTGATGGGTGTATCTGCACAGAAGAGGCTCTGGGCAGCCACCAGTGATGAATAGGGTCTTTAATTAGGACTTTAAATAGTTTGGCCCTGCCTACACTGATGACCCCTTGTCTGCCAATGGAAGTCTTGAAGCGGTGCTGCAGACCCTAGGACTGGTCAGCTTGCTGGTGTAAAGAAGTGGTAGCCTTGACCAAGATGACAATTCCAGGTTCCCTTGAAACCAAAAGGAGAGAAGGTGCTGGATCACTCCCAGCTGTGGAGGAGGCTCGAAAGAAGATTGCAGGTATTAAGAAGTTGGGAGATGAGGATCATCACAGGATACTTCCTGAGATAATTCTGAAATTCCAGAGTTAACATCGTTCCTGTCCCCACTGTATCCTGAGTGTGGCCAGCGCAGGATTCATCAGGTTCATCTTGGGCTGACAAGCAGCCTGGACACTAATGCCATGAGTGAGTGTTCAGTAGGGAAGAGGCTGGAGGAACAGTGTAAAGCCTTCATTTGTTTCTCTTTCTCATCCTCAGGAGCCTTTCCTTTATGCCCGTAGGGAACACTGCTTGAAGAAGTCAGGAGAACAATTAGCAGTGCCCAGTTGCTGTCTCTGCAAAAACCACATTTCTGGCCAGTTTGCAGAAAACCGCTTTTCCCTCCTCTTCACAGTTTCCTCCTTCCTCTACGTCTAGCATAGGGGTACCTTAGCAGATTGCTTGGCAGAGCACTACCTCTAGGGAACAGGGTCTGCATTAGAAAGAGAAACATTTGAAAAATTCCAAAAGCTCAGGCAAAAGAAAATGTTTCTGCCACGGGGAGAAGGAGGCACTGCATGTGTGTCCTAGTACCCACAGTGTTAACATACAGTCATTTTTCAATGGGATTCTTCCTGCCTCAGTGAGCTGAGCCTCTCCAATTCCAGAAAAGAAAGCAATGAAGAGAACTGGGTATCTCTGATCACACTGTTAGAGTTTTCCAGGGGATTCGCTTAGTCTGAGAGGTGCTGAAATCATGGGTGGGGAAAAGAGGAGGGACACGTTGCTGCAAAGCAGCAGACGCGCTGGCACTCGTGACACACCTCTAAATGGCATGTCCACTGAGGTTTCTCTCAGCAAGCCCTGTGCAGCACAGCCATGCAAGAAATCCCAGGGTTTTCTTGCAGGGGTAGAAGCTGCCCAAATCTCTGATGACAGCCAGAGGGAAAGGCAAGGAAGGTATCTGCATTTACTCACCTGGTCCTGAGTCCTCAAAGCTAAAAGGAGAAGACTTTTGTATTTCTGTTCCTCTTCAAAGCAAGGAAAAGCAATAGCATAGGCAGGATTTTCTGGGGAAACCTTGGTCATCTGAAGGTTACCAGTGATGGTAAAAGGGAGCTGGGTGGTCTCTGGGAGGAAGATGAAAGCAGCCCTGGCTGCCATTTCCAGCCTGCAGTGGAGATGACCAGAGCATCCAGTTTAGCATGCAACCAGCACACCCACTGCAGGTGCCAGCTACTGGCTGCAGTGGCCATTGGAGGTCACAGCCAAAGCCGGTGCCAGACAGCAGGTCCTGGAGGCCCTCTCAGAAGGAGAAAGATGAGGAAATATATTTTGTAGCTTGTACCAAACAGCACCATCAGACTTGAAGTGCTGGCATCAACCAAAAAGCATCGTGAGGTCCCGAGGGAGGAGAGGGGCCAATCCATCTCTTTGTCCCCTCCTGTCCCTTCTAAGAACACTCTTGCCATGTGCTGGATATGGACACAAGGCCACTTGAGTGCTTATTTCTGGCCATACCAACAGGTATTTTTAGCAGCCTCACACTCTCCTGTTGTCGAACTGCAGGACTGCTTTTCCCAATGCTTTCCTTCTGTAGATTTTCCCCTCCTGTGCCAAAACAGTTTTTAAATTGCTCCATCCCCTGGGGGCTGCTTCTGGAAATCAGAGGGTCCCCGAATTCTTGCTTTCTTATTGAAACTCCCTGCCTTCATGTTGATTGTCACTCCCAGGGGCTCCGTCTGCTCCAAGCATGCATGTGATAGCACAGCCCTGGGCTGAACTTGCTTTCTCTTGTCTTGTGCCATACTCACACTCCAGCCTTTTCTCAAGTTGAAATGCTGGGGATTTAATAGGAGATTGAGGAAATTTAATACGAATAGCTTGCAAAACATTTAATTCCCTCGCTGAGATATTGTAGCTGAAGTCCCTCGAATCACAGAGTAGTAATGCTTTCCTTTCTAAAGGGTAACCATCGTATGATCTACTTAGTAATGTCTTTATCATTCTTTAATAGCTGCTTTTGTTTTTAAACAAAAAAATAAGCATGAAAAGAAGCTAAGAAAAGTATATATTTACATGAAAGGAATTCAGATACATGAATGAAAGAAAATGAACCAATTTAACAGGCAGGAAAGGTTAAAGATGATTACATGCCTTATAATCTATGCAATCTCTTTGCAACACTGCTCATTCTAGACCATGGTTGCTGTAACATAAATAGTCCTGTATTTTAGACCATTCCTTTTAAATCACTAAGAAAAGTATTTTTAATGCATTAGGCAGAGAATGATGCTATTGAAGGAAATGGATCTGTGCCAAGGACCAGCACACACCTGGCTTTTTTGCATGCTGTGTAGAAATGTCCTCCAAATGTTTCTGAGACCTGGAGAGCAGCAGGTTGAAATTTCAACCCCTGCTAACAAAGGCATTGTGTTCCTGCTCATATTGTTGTGGCCTCAGCAAAAGAAAAACTGCTATGAAACTAGAATGCCTCATTAAACAAGCACAGATTCAGAAGAATTCCCATGTGGGTCCCCTCCAAACGTGTGCAGCAGGCTGAGCCTGGAGGAGATGTGTGTAGGGGAATTACTGCAGTCACTGCAACACTGAGGGGTCCCACCCAGGTCTGGGCTGGGAAATGGCCATACATAGCAGAAAGGTATACCCTGGCCTGCCCAACAGATAGTCCAAACACACAACTGGTGGGGAGAAACGCATGGAGAGCTGGTGAAAGCTGTACAAGCTCTCCAGTGGCAGAAATAAGACTTCAGTCACTGGAATCTTTGACCCCGGCATCTCGCAGTTTTTCTGCATGGCAGCTCCTTCCTCCCTCTCATTTTTACCTCTTCAACAAAGCTTTCCCAGGTTTCCCTTCTCAGTTATATTTCTGTGTCACATTCAAGTCTTCGGTGCTCTCCCAGGCTGCTTTTAGTGGTTGTTTGGGGTTCAAGAGCAGAAAGCTTTTCCATCTTGCTTCTTGTCTTCAAATCCCCGTTTAAGATCTTAGTCCTAAAAAGCACGCATGCCAGCCTGATCCTCTACTGTCCTGCACAGCTCCAAGTCAGAGGCAACCTCTCGGACCTGAGGGATCACAGTCCATGTAAACAAGCCGGCTCAAGGCTTGCACAGTGGCTGTGATGTGACTGTCTGCTCAAATCCTTGATGCTCTCTGGAAGCATGCTCTTTTGATCTCATGGTTGTCTTCAAAGCAATACAATCCAGAGCCTGCCCCTTGGCAGGGCTTGCAGTCCCTGCCCTGTCCCATTTGCTGTGGCACCCCAAGGAAGGAAGATACACGTGTTCATAATTTCTTCCCCTGTTCATGGCAGGTTAACAAATTCATGCCCGCTTCTCTTAGGGGAAGGCATCACTGTTGCAAGGCAGTTCAGGGCTCATCACCACATGTTCATCCACACTGATTAATTCTGTGAGATTTCCCCTGTTTTGGGGATGCCTTGGGCATTCTCCCTACTACTTCATCTCAAAACAGGACATATGGAAATGGTCCTCAGAAATCCAGGCTTTCCTTTCAGTGGAAAGCAGTTCAGACTGCCTTCAGATATGAAATTGCAGAAGTGCACGTGTTTCAGTAGTACATTGAAAAATATGAATGAAAAGCAACACATAGGGGCTTCACAATAGCCTGGGGTGAGATTTTTCTGATGAGAAGGACGGGTAGTGGAAAAAAAAAAGGATAATTTTATGCATAACCCGAGATGGAGCTGGGTGCCTTTTTATGTCAAAAGCTGATCGTCTTATTTTTGAAACAGTGCCTCTTTTTTCTCTGCGTGAAGCAGTCCCAGTGAGGGAGGACTGTAGCTGAACTATTCTTTTCTACATTTTTCTCACAAACCTGTGCTATGTGCATGAAGGTGCCAGTTTAGTCAATAGGGAAAGAAACTGACAATTTGGTGCTGAAAGTACAAGTCAGTGCTCCTAAGCAGAATTTCCCTTAGGCCCCAGGAAGCAAAAGTCATTCCTTCTTTGTCGAAGTCAATCACTGGGAAGAGGCAAATGTCATAACCCCAGCTCGAAGCCTTCAGGAAGGTCATTTGTGATGCTCTAGGAACAGTGATAGCCAGACCAATATTTTCAGTGACTTCCAGGACTGCACAAACTCCACTCTAATTCCTAGAAAATATCGTTTTTTACTCCTCTCTGAGGCTCAGCTGTGCAGGTTGGCCCCCTGTGTCTTCAGCAGACTCTCCCTGGTTGGCCCTTTGTCCTGCTGCCCTACCGTTTTCTCCAGGTGATTTTAAAAAGCCCCGCAGTTCAGTTCCTCACAGGGAGGGAAAATTTTCTGTCTTTCTAAAGAGTATTCATCCTGACCTTGTGTGCAACAGAAGGAAATTATTAATGGGCAGACTTGTGTCCAGCATGCTTAATAACCAGGCACACAGAACCGGGTAATCTGCGAGCAGAGAGGTCTCCCACTGGCATCTGCCAGCAGCAAGGGTAGGAGGTGCCAAGAAGGACAGTGCTAAGACAGACAGAGAAAATCGTAAAAAGATAATACGATAAGAGGATGTAATTTTGTATTGGTCTCCAAGGATGATCCATCCCCTCCCTTGAAAGTTGCGTTCAGGACCCTTTCAGGATCCAGGGTGAGCAGTTCATCTGACGCTAGGGACTGCAAAACAGATAAGTACAGCTGGGAATAGCCATGTACGTACCTTGGAGCTCCATGGAGGAGAAGCTCTGGGAATAATTCACAGCTGAGCTATGACTGCGGTTTCCATTGACCTGCACTTGGTGTGGAGCAAGGCTGACAAGTGAGATGGATTTCTATAAACCGTGCTAGCTCGCTTCCCTCCCATGGCTGGGGACTCAACACCCAGCAACTCCTGTGTCAGAACAACGTTGTGGCTGACCACAGGTCATAACCCCAGCCTGGAGCTGCACATGAATTTCTGAAGAGCTGGAAACACAAGCCGGTCATTCCAGTATAGAGGCATGGAAGTTATTAACCAGCTATCCAGCGCTGTCAGCTGGACAGCAAGGCAACGAACCCTTGAAAAGATAGTTATATGTACTAATAATTGATGCCACAAAGCTCAGGCAGTGCATTAAGCTACAAGTGACCTGGACTGCAGATCATTTAACCAGGCAGAAAATAGACAGCGGTAGCACAGAACACTGCAAGTGGTTAAATTACTGACCAAGCTGAAGAGTTGGCGTGGTTGATTAATCTCTATCAAAGCATCAAGAAACTATGAAACAAACACACATTCTGGTGGGCTTTATCTCCCAAGCAATGAGCAGAAGTGTCAGATTTGGCTGCTTCTTATCAAGAAGGTGGTTTGTATGCAGCCGGGGTAGTGGCACAGAAAGCAATCGATGCAAAACGCTGTCTAACGGCTATGGACGATACTGCAGACCAGGGACAGAGATGCAGTCTCAGGCCCAGGGAATAGAGCTCTGCCATGACTTTGTGTCACTGAGACGGTGCCGGAGTCACTGTATCTTAGCATGATGATTGCAGATCTGAATTTCTAAAGCGCCAGCGACTTCAATGGGAAGCAAAGTGGAAACTGCAGTTCCTCCAGGGCAGCTCTTTATTAGAATCCTGGTACCTGCTGTCATTGGTGACACATTCAATAGCTTAGAAAGAGACAATTTTATACTTAGAGGAACAGCTAATCTCATGGAGAGCAAGTGAAATTCCCACATGCAGCCTGCTCCTTGTGCTCCAGCTGCCTCTTCCTGATCCAGTTGTGCAGAAGGAGCTTTCAAGACCTCTTCTCAGCCTTTCCTTCTGCTGCCTGTAAGCATGGATGTTCTTCTGCCGTCGGAGGGCTCACTGATGGAGAAAGTTTGGGCTCAGCCTGAATCCTAGTTGCCTACAAGTCCCGAAAGTCCTTGAGCCTTGCAGTGTCGGGGTCCTCCTAAGCAAGATAGGCCATGGATCTCTGTGTTGTCTGGGTGCTGGACACGTGAAAGGATGGTACAGGTAGGTGAAATACAGGAATGTAGTCAGGCTCAGCACAGAGCTCTGAGGCCGCCCATGGAGCAGAGAGGGGAGCACCTCCAGGGCACACTCAAGTCCAAAGCATGAGCTGGAGGTTTCTTGAGTGGACCAGTGGGTCACATGAGCTTGTCCTGTAGGGCTGCCCCAGACTTAAGGCTACTTGTTCCTCACAGTGCCACAGCAGTATCACAGCTCTTGATACTTATCACACCAGCCTAGTGAGAAAAGAGGTCCTGGGAGCAAAACTCAGATTGATGCAGAGGAAAGAATTGCGGGAACTGGGCTTGTTCAGCCTGAAGAAGAGAAGGCTGCGAGGGGACCTTATAAATGCCTACAAATATCTGAAGGGTGGGTGTCAGGAGGATGGGGCCAAGCTCTTTTCAGTGGTGCCCAGTGACAGGACAAGGGGTAATGGGCACAAACTGAGGCACAGGAAGTTCCGTCTGAACATGAGGAGGAACTTCTTCTCTCTGAGGGTGACGGAGCCCTGGCCCAGGCTGCCCAGGGTGGTTGTGGAGTCTCCTTCTCTGGAGATATTCAAGACCCGCCTGGACAAGGTCCTGTGCAGCCTGCTGTAGGTGACCCTGCTTCGGCGGGGGGGTTGGACTAGATGACCCACAGAGGTCCCTTCCAACCCCTACTATTCTGTGATTCTGTGATTCTGTGAAATTTCTGGATCTGCAAGCTAAACATAGAATGACAACGGCAGAACAAAGGGTTTTGAGACCTTCTAGGCTCTGAAGAAGGCACCATTGTCCTGTACAGCCTAGGCTCTAATTATTAGTTGTTCTGCTTGGGTTATTCTCCTGTGGACTATTGCTGTTTCCAGCCAGTGCCAGAGAGTCACAAAGGACTCTACTGAGTTGACAGGAGAAGCTGCAATGATGCAGGATAGCTCCAGGGACTGTGCAAAAGACAATGAATCCTACAGTCCACCCTGTTGTAGGGCAGAGACCTGGGAGGCACAGTAACAGAGACTGGAAATACTGGCTTCTGCTTTGAGATGAGTCTTGCTGTAAGGACCTCACCAGGCAATTTGCCCCAGAAGAACAGTCAGATTCAGTGGAATCTCCCTGTAAATACTTGTCTCATCTAAGTGATCACTGGTGAGATCGATCACAGTAATGTAAATGGTGTTCAATAAGAAGCTACTGACAGAAAGGCACAAACTTGTGCAATATTGCTCTGTTGTAAGTTCTGCGTCTGTTCTTCCGGATGAGTCAGGACAGAGAAAGAAAGCACGGTAAACCCCGTGCTTCTCCCAAGCCATGAGGATACCAAGTCACAGCCTATGTCTGTACCCTCAGCACACGGTCAAGGTGGAATGCTCCGCTCCTCCCATCTCAGCTTTGATTTTGTTAGTAGGCACAAAGCTATTATTTTCTTTCTTACCCCCTTATTTTATTTTTTTCCTGTGAAGGCAAGGCATCTGTACTTTAATTTCTTAGTATGTTCTTAGCCTTGTTCTACTTCTCCAGACCTTTACCTATTTGGCTCTGGCTCGAAGTACCAGGAGTAAAACATATATTTATGGAACAAGTAATTTTAAAATTTGATCTTGCTAATTATTACCTTCATTATGGCTCAGTCCTGAGGGTGCGCTTGAGGTTTTGAACGCTTTCTAATCAAATTGTTCTAAAGCTCATTTTGAGGTTCATTAAAACATGCAAGGATCTTTCATCTTTATATATCTTTTGAAATTGCTAATGCTCTTAAATAAAATAGGAGTCTTGTGAAAAATGCAGCAAGGCACCAAATATACTAGGTAGGACTTCGAAGAAAGGACTGAAGAGGATGGTAATTTTAAAGCTTTTATGAAGAAAGTTTTCCAGATTACTTAAAGAAAATGAAGTGTAAAAACTTTTGTGGGTTCAGCAGAGAGCAAAATTAGCTTCTGGACTAAGGTGAAGAGTGAAACTGCTGGAAATGATCTCAGAAGGCTGGCATAAAACCCTAAGGACATTTCTACAAAATTACGACTGTTTGGCACTGACTCACCAGCGCTATATCCGGCTTGAGGAGGATCAGTACTCCTTTCAATAAGTCAGTGAAGGAAAACATACTACAAAGGAAGAAGGTCAGCAATATTTCAAGTCACCTTTGTTCATAAAATGCTGCTTTAGCTGCTGGGGGTGGGATGTTGGGAACCAACTTTGTTTCTTCCCAAGTACATTCTGCACATCACCAGTTATTTAATAGCTTGCATATCTGTAGCCATAAGGGAACCATGGCCATATTTTTCCTTTTAATTTACAAGATTGTTTGCACACTGGGATGCCAGATGGCCTGAACTTTAAGTTAGGAGATAATGAAGTCAAATACCAGCCTCCCATCCTGAGAGGAGGATAGAAAATCCCTCTGAACACACAGCTTCTTGCTGAGTACTCACAAACATCTCCATGAGGGGCTTAAAGCCTCTGCAGGGGCAGCAGTCACACCAGCAGACTAGAACATCACTCCAGTCCTTCCTTAACCATGACTTCAGGCTATATCGAAGAGCAGCAGCTACAGACCCTCTATGTCTGCTATGGAATGTGAAGTCCATTGGGTATGCAATTATGGATTCCCAAACCTTACTTCCAGTCAGTACCTCTCTCTGGCCCTGCACAGTGCTCTTCTCCCATGAGGTGCACAGCCCTCTGTGGCCAAGGCGATCCTTCTCTCTGTGACCTTGCTGCAAGTCTGGGATAGTTGGAGCAAAAGGTCCCAAAGACTTCGCCCCACAAGAATGAATTTCACCATGATGGGCCTCTGTTCAAAATGAGACATTGAAATTCAGATATTGCATCGAGCTAGTTGTGGACAACAGAGGAAGCAAAGAACATCACTTCTAGGGCAGATAAGCCTCTGGGGAAGTGTTTGTTTCCACCTACTCAGGAGAAGCCTAGATGGGTAGGTCAGATATCCATACCATTGTCATTTGGAGAGAGAAGAATCCTTCTCTCACTGTCGCTATAAACTGCAGGTTTTCACACACCTGAAATGCTATTTATGTGATTGATTTTAAAGACATCACCGGCTTCAAAAAGATAGAGAACATGTCTGTCCCACTGAGGCAGTCTAGTGCCATTTCCCATGACATAGTTGCCCCTTCAACCAAAGAGTGAAGCCTAGTGGAACTGGACGGTCCAGGCCAGACCACGACATGGTCAACACAGACACCTCTGCCAGTGAGAAGTATGGTCTCCTGAACCCATATCACTGGATTACACCCCCCAAAACTCTTTGTTGCTAGACTTTATAATGCGAATCTTTGCCTCCAGTGGAGCCTAGTGAAGTGACTACCCTTGCAATACAGAGGGTAGCTGTCTTAAGGCTTGTCCTGCGTTTCTCTCCTTTTCTTTCTGTATTGCTGCTGTTATGATTTGGTTTACAGCAGTATTCAGTGCTCTCTATGGGGAAACGATTGGCACTAGTTGACAAAATGCTTTCATTTACTTGGTGACAGAATTATTAGAGGCTGATAATTGATGGAATCATATCACACAGCTTTTTTCCAATGATCACATTAATTATATATCCCTACTGCTTTCTTGTCTACAGCACTGTTGCTTCCATTCATGTTCATTTAACTAGATCATGCATTTCATTAGAAAACAATAAAGTATGATTATATATAGAAAGAATTCCAGCCATAAATAGTGGCCTGAGCTTCACAATTTAACATTAGGCAGGCAATCATTTTTTAGAGTGTATTTTTGAGGAGTATTTGTTTCATTTGTTCAGGAAGACACCAGTCCAGAGTCCATTGAACTTGGGAAGCCATCCCGTCAATTCAGTGTGGTGAGGATCTGCATGCTAATGAGTTCACCACAGTGAAAGGGGTATCTGCAGGTGATTCATAGCTTTCCAGCTCTTTTTAATAAAGATTAAGTAAAAGTTCAGTCTTGGGAAGACACACTGTGGAACGTGAAGGATTTATTATAGGGGCAATGACTTTGGAAAAGGGGGTTGTGTGAGGGTTGTGAGAGCACCCTGGTCTCTTATTAGAGTTCTTAGATAACAGCAGTTTTCTGGAAACCAGATTTCAGTGCCTGACCTTAGACTGGAGAAAGAGAAAATTGTTGTTAACGATGAGCTTTGTCCCAGAACTCATTTCACTCACAAGTGTGATGTGTCACAGCTAGGATGTGGTCCACACCTGCTCTGTTGATTTTTCTCCCATTACAAGGTCCATATTATCACTGAACAGATCAGAGTGAATAGAAGACAAGTTCTTGTTTTTGCAACATGCACTCAGAGATACAGATCTCCTTGTACGGGCAAACTGTGGGCTCCATATCTCCTCCGTGGCTTCTACTCACTCTGTCTTCAGTCCTTGTGCCAGCAGGCCTGGATAGCCCTGATCCCTATTCTGAACCTGTCTGGACCTGTTTAATTTCTGCTCTGCATATTCCATTCTCTTAGTCCTAAAACTAGAAGGGAGGATTTGGGATTCTTTGTTTTATGTAGTCTAATAGGCTGTGCCTATGTGAGAAAAGAGGCTGTGCTGCAGCCAGCACCAGGTGCCTTGATGCAGGATGGCTAGCAGAGGTACGATTCACTTGGAAATGTTAAAGACCTGAAGGCTGCTGACATCAGCTACCAGGGTTATGTCTTTCTCCATGAGCAGCTGTAGTCCTGCTGCAGTACAGTGGTACCCCTTTCTGATTGGTGTGTGCAAAAGCCAAATATGCAATTTATTTTTGCTACCTGGGAAACTGAACCCACCAGAACCCCGCAGGTACAGGTAAACACAGCATCTGTGTCCTGCAGAGAGCACCTTCTTTCCAAATTGCAGGAAGAAACCAAAGGCATTTGTCATGGTGTGGCAGCGGAGGCACAGCACGGTCCTGCCCTGAAATGCTGTATGTCCAGCAGCTGCCACTCATTCCATGGATTCCTGCTCCAATGGTCCCTTAGGAGAACACATGCCATCGTCTCTTTTTGTTATACATGAAAAACAAGACATGTTCCTATGGAGAAGGGCAGTTTTGAGGGATTTTGGTGACTTCAGGTACCTCCAGTTGCCTAGAGCCCCAGGAAAGCTTTTAACTCACCTGTGGGGACTGCCTACAAACCCAAGGGCAGAGCAGTACTGAGCGCAAAGCCACTGGAGATGGAGCCTGCAGTAAGAAATTCAGGCTTGGTGTTTCTCTTTTGGCACTTTCTGTTATTCTCTGCGCTACATTTTTAGCCAGTCAGTTCATTTAAGGAAGAGAACAGACAACATGGTATATAAAGCTCTCATCATTGCAAAGACTACAGTGCTCCTGCAATGCCACCCTGAATATTTTTTTTAGTTCGTTTGGGCATGTAAGTGTATATCCACTTTCATTACTCGTGGAGGTCCTATCTTAGGAGGGAAATTACTCCATCCCAGGAGAAATAAAGCAAATGTTTAGTAAATTGGGTCATCTGTGCAAAAAAGACAGGTGTGTCCTTCTGCACAAAGCAGACGTACTGGATTTATAGAGTCACCATATGGTTACAATTGTGTAACAAACTGCACATCTCTGCTGTGAATGTCTCTGAAAGCTTTTTCGTGCTGGGCCTTAAGGACAGGGCTTTTAACTCCCAGTAATTTTGGTGGGAGCAGAGCTCATTCCCACACAAACACACACAGTGCTCCCACCCAGTATACAGAATCACAGAATGGTCGGGTTTGGCAGGGACCTCTGTGGGTCACCCAGTCCAACCCCCTGCCCAAGCAGGGTCACCCAGAGCAGGCTGCACAGGACCTTGTCCAGGCGGGTCTGGAATATCTCCAGAGAAGGAGACTCCACAGCCTCCCTGGGCAGCCTGGGCCAGGGCTCCGTCACCCTCAGAGAGAAGAAGTTCTTCCTCGTGTTCAGCTGGAACTTCCTGTGCCTCAGTTTGTGCCCATTGCCCCTTGTCCTGTCGCTGGGCACCACTGGAAAGAGTCTGGCCCCATCCTGACACCCACCCTTGAGATATTTATCAGCATTTCTAAGGTGCCCTCTCAGCCTTCTCTTCTTCAGGCTAAACACCCCACAGAGAGGAGAAAATACAGCTGCTGACTGCTGTGAAAGGAAGCATGAAAATCCTTCAGACCCCTCCTGTCCTGCTCTCTGCCCTCTGCTTTCTCTGCTTTCTTGAGATGTGATTGAGAGGTTCACTACATCTGGTGTACTTTTAGTCTCAGTTCTTTGAAGGCAATTATTCTAGATTTTATCTCTGGTCTTGTCTTTCTGTTAAAAAGAACTAAAAAATTAAAATCCTAGATTTCCTGATTAGGAAAAATTGAGCCATAAAAGTTGAAAGACTTGCTACATGACTGTGAAAAAGTCTGTTGGGGATAAACCCAAGAAGAATG
This sequence comes from Opisthocomus hoazin, assembly GCF_030867145.1. NCBI lineage: Eukaryota > Metazoa > Chordata > Aves > Opisthocomiformes > Opisthocomidae > Opisthocomus > Opisthocomus hoazin. The sequence continues at coordinate 4,812,229 of NC_134434.1, read as the reverse complement.
GAGCATCAGTGGTCTTAGGATATTTCCCAAGGAACTTAGAAAGATTTTTTCACGCTCAGATGGTGCTAGAAAATAAGCCACGAATTGAGCCTGAGCCTGGCCTTTTTCCATTGCCTCCCATACAAGTATAATAAAGGAAAGAAACACTCAAACTGTCTCTAAGCTATGACAGCCATGCAAGAGCCCTGCAAAGGCCAGGATGACTGGTAGTAATTTTAAGGCACAAAACAGTGACTGTGGTTGGTCATGGTCCCACCAGTCTACACAGGCAGGAAATATAGCTGTGTCATTTCAGTTCACTGGTCAAACTGGAAAGTAAGGTAAATTGTGGACAGAAGAAATGACTTGCCTTAGCTGCAGAGATGTTTTTTCCATTTTTCTTTACACCAAAGCAACCAAATTAAGCAAATGTTAAAAATCAAAACACTTAATTCTGAAGATGTCAAGGGGAAATGCTCCTATTGTTCTGAAAGTAAAAAACCCACCATTTTTTGAATCCTAAAGAAAACAAACAGTAAATCCGCTCTGAGGATGGACGTAATCAGTCTGAATTTGCCTCGTTGGCAAACAGAAGACTTTCTTTTTCTTTTTTTCCCACTGACGTCAGTTCTATCTAAAAACCCTCTCTATCCTGCCTGCACTTCTTAAAATCCCCAAACCCTCCTGCCTCTAGCACTGTGCTCTGCTGTACACAACTGCCTTGCCCCCAGCAAACTCTCAAAGACCCTGGCATCTCAGGCCCTGACTCCTCTGGGATAAGGGATCTCCTTTTATGCCCGTGGGATGTCTGATCAAGCTTTTCCTACAGGTACCACACATTGTAGGGCATAATCCTGCTCCTGCTGATGAGGGGAAAAAAAATCTTCCAACTCAGAAAAAGCTATCGATGGATGCACGTTTAAATCTCTGGCTTCTTGGAGGGGCAGAAACAACTGCCTTTCAACTGGGAGGTGAGGTCAGGCTCATTGAGCAGTGTGCGAGCTGCGGATGTTCCTTCTGAAGCTAAACGAAGAACTGGGCAGGGCTGTGCTGTACTGTAGGGGCTGCTTTGCTGCAGTGCTCCCACCATCACATTCCCAAGGTCTCCAAATCTTTGCAGCACAGTGTGGAATAGCCCCATCTATCTAATTCTCCAAATGCTTGGCAATTTGCTGAGTTTGATAGGCGTGTTCGCGAACGATTGTAGCATTGCTAATTCATTTACTGCTCGCTGCTGTGCCAAGACTAACGCTTCATTAGAGACAAGGAACAAAACACGCTTCCTTATATGCAGCCACTGCAAGCCTCCCTGATTTTGCATGCTCTATCGTATTATGCATGCCATTCTGCTAACTCGATTTAGCATAAATAAAAAGCTTGTATAAAGCAGAAGTTAAATCCAAATCCTACTATACAAATCTCCCCTTCTATCTGTACAGTCTGTTTCCCTTTCAAAAATGCTTTATCATGCACTCCTGATGTGTCCTTTACTAGTTTTAACCACCTTTACTTCCCTGGAGCTGGTTCACTCAGCTTCAGTTACTAATATTCAGCTAGTATTTTGCCTTTAATTGTGGTTACAAACCAAAAAACTTGTTCACCAGCAGTGGCAGGACAGTTTGCTAGTGCTGTGCCTTTAAATCCTATATCCATAAACTCTTAAATCTACACCATTCAAACCAGGTCGTGATGATGTGCGTCAAGGAGAGCTTCTGGGAGTGGCAAAGGTTCCCACATACGGATTGGTGATGGGGAGCAGGGGAAAGATAAAAGAAATAAGACTGAGAAAGGTGAAAAATGTGGTGTGTGATACTGCACATGCATCCCAAGTAGGACAGAACTGCAGGTGCGATACAGACTTGGAAGCAGGAGTGGGTGCAGCTCTGCACAGAGGGAGCTAAACTACCTCGACAGGAGTGGGGCTCACCCTGCTCACGACTGCATCTTCAATGCAGCCTCTTCACTTTGGTTATTCATACACTGGGTCTCCAGGGCCACCCTGTATTTAACACAAATCTAAGTTTGTACCTCTCCAAATGACGATCTGCAGTTCCCCCGGCACTCTCTGTGCCCTCTTTGATCTGCGAGTTCTTTAAGACTGGGGTGACTGTGCATACATGCAGCCCGAGCACAACGGACTAGCTAGGGGTACCTATTCACAAGACTAAAGGAATTAAATACATTCAGTCAAACATTACTGCTAGCATCAACAGCATTTTGCTGCTGTTCGGGCTTGGGAGCCAAACATATGGCCTTCCTTGCAATGGGAACAAGGACTCCCCTGACACTTACCACTGACATATGAGACAGGACAAACTAATTTGCTCTCTCCTGGCAACAGGAGTCTTCTGGGGTTCTGGGAGCACTGGGACAGGGCAGGATAAACACAAGGTAAAGGGGGAAAGGGAAAAAAATGCTAATTGACACTGAAAACAATCCTTTGGCTCAAACAGAATTGAAGTAAGGGAGGCTCTAGTGTCAGGTAGAGCTGTGGAGGCATTGCTAAACATGTAGAAAATGAGCTAAAAGACAGTGTCTGGAAGAAACCTCCCTCTGAGGGATGAGGTGGGTGTGTGCCTGTTGGCTTCTAAAGGTGGCCATTGATTGAGATTCAAAAACATTGGTTTGAAAATATGGCACAAAAGTGCCCTGCGTGGGTGAGCAGGGAGCAGTGGTGAGAGGGGACAGTGTCTGTGCAGGGAGTGGAGCGTATGAAAAAACGCAGTGTCTTCACAACGAAGTTTTACTCTGGAGCTTTTTTACTGAAAGCATTGTAGAAATATCAGGGTGTATGCCCCTGCCAAGGAAGAAAACACGACAGGGAGGAAGAAAATCAGGGAAGGAAACTGAGCCCCTCACAGATATAGAAACAGTCCTGGATGAGCCCCTGCTGATGCAGGTCTGTGCTTGAGCAGCCTCCTGCAACTCTGCATCCAGCAAAGCAGAGCCATCAGATTTATTCCAGGAAGGTCGGAGTGGCCGAGTTCACATCAGGATTAACTCTGGACACAGCCAGTGCTCTATTTTATAAACTATGTTCAGAAACCTGATGGACCTTTGGAGCAAAGTTGTTTCATGTTTCAGCAGAACAGGTCACTTGACATTCCCTTGAAGATTTAGTTTTAATCCGCATTCCAGAAAATAACTCCTTGTCTGTTTCTGTCAATGGCACAAAGGTCAGGATCTTGTCAAAGGCTATAGAAATATCCAGCAGAAGTGGATCTGGAGTCTGTAATATTAAAACCCAGTTGTCTGTAATGCATTTGGCTTCTTCACCTGGAAGCGAACCCCATCCCGGACGGTGAGTCAAAAAGAAGCGTCAGGTTGATGGAATTGGCAATGGCTTTATTCAAATCCTTCATGTAGCATGCAGTACACATGATGCCTCAGAAGAGATTTCTAGATCTGGGAACAAATACTTGGTGTCCCAGAGCCAGTATGTGCAGCAATGAAACAAAGCCAAAGCTTCATGGAGAAAGAAGTAAGTCACAGAGCTAAGGCATGATGGAGCGGTGATTCGTATCAAGAAAATACAGTAGCACTGTACTGAGAAGCCCTGATAAATAACTTTCCTCCCAAGAATGGCACTCATCAGTCACACTGACTTTATAGATTGTATACTGCTCTGTCTTTATGTACCAGATTGAACAGTCTGAAGCTGAATAGTTACCCTGAGCATCAGGGGGGCAGATTCTCATGTTACTTATTGCCTGTATTGCACTAGGTGCTGGTACTCGTGGGGATGCAACAGGGCCTTGAGACAGGAGTGGTAGAAACAGGCTTCCTCAGGGCTGTACGTGGGGCAAAGGGATCTTCCTGGGAGCAGCTTACATGCCAAGCATAAGATAAGGGACAGCAGGTGGATGTAGAGTAATATATAAAATATATAAAATGTAAATTACATAGAGCTATTTTGTTGCAGGTAAAAAATACGTACAGATGTTGTATAGAATCTACTGCTCAGATTCTGATGTGGACTTTGGCAGACTGAGAGGAGTCTAAAGTGTACGTCTACAGACATGCCATCCCCAGAGGGCTTAGAGATAAGAGACTGAAAGTCCCAAAGTCTGTAGAAGAAAATGAGCCACCGCGTGTTCTCACTGGTGTCTATTCACTGTCTGATTCACGTTTCATCTTCATCACTTTGGACTGCAAAACGCTTTAATTACAATCTGTCCCCCTGTGGCTGGGATGGTTTACATGTTATCACAGTGTAATTGTGCCTTGCCCCCATAGCAAATGGAATGATATTAGCTGGACATAATCCTGAGTGGGCTAAGTTTCCGTTGCCCAGCGAGGTGTCCTGAGTGGTACAGGAAAAGTCATGTCACTTGTTTCCCTTCTTTCCTAACAAGTGTGATGGCAACCTTTATTCTGGACTTTGTATTAGACTGCTGTGAGGGATGGTGATTAAAACTCCCCACTTTAGGTGGTCCAGTCTGTAGGGCTGGTGCACACTAGAATGCCAGAGCGGGAGAAACACAAGGAGTAGAAAAGAAACATTTGCCTTTTTTTGTTATCACTTATCTCAGTATTAAAACATCAAAAAGTTGTTCTCCAAAACTCATGAAATTTTAAAAGAATTTTTTTTTTTTTTAGTGTGTAAATCTACTGAATTTGTGCATATTGTATGTTAATCTTCTCTTTCCAGCCAGCAGGACTGGAAACTTTTATTCATTAATAAAGCTGGGTTACTCAGGGAGTAGATAGAGTCTAGAAGATGGAGTATTAAAAGCAGCAGGAAATAATGCTGCATTTCACTGGGTAGGATCATTGGATTCAATGCCATTAATTTTTTTTATTGAACTACTGAACTTTTTGACTGCAATAGTCAATACCACGCTCTCTGTACCTGGCAAAACCAAATTGATATTACTTAAAAGCAGAGAAAACATTTTAACTAGGTAATCTCAGAACTGGCCATTACACTTTTTTTATTGAAACTTATGTTTCATCACTCATGAGAGACATGAAAAATCAATTTCACAAGACATATTTTTTAAAGCAACATGTAATTGCTTGCAAATAGGGACTTAGACCAGAAGTGCCTCCTTCAATTATACAGCACCAGTATTGCAGAATTAGAACACGATGCATATTACTTTCCTGACAAATCAATAAAAAAATAAACAAACAGCAGCAGATTGGTCCCATGCTGATGTCAAGTCCACTCCCAGAATGAATTTTATAGGCCTTATAAAAGTAGAGTTTATATTACGGCATCTTAATTAGAACAGTGCTTCCAACACTGCTGTGTGTTTATGTAAATTGTTGGTTTCTGTAGATGGGACTGCCAGGCTGGAATCACTGCTCTTACTGTTACTTACTATAGCTATAGAAACCTGCATTCTTGCAATTTTGGCTACTTTGAGAAAAGATAAAACAGGAAAGTGAAGCTGTTAGTGAAGATTAGATGAGAAATCCTGAGATTTTGATGTTTTTTCCTTTCTGAAAACAGAAAAGATATTTTAAAATATTCCCTCTAACTGATAACAGAAATTTAGGACAAATCTTGCAATATTTCCATTTCTCTTTTAATCCTTGAATATCTTTATTTCTCTTGTAGTATGACTATAAGCAAAATTTTGAAACAGGTACCATTAAGAATGAAAAAAAACCCTCACAGATCTTTTTCAAAATCTGAAGGCATTTGAAGAATTTATGATTGTTTGCCTTTAAATGTGTGATTCAGATTTGTCAAAATTTTCATTGCCATAAATAGTTTCAAGAAATCATCGTTTGCCACCTCCAGCAAATGATGGGAGAGAAATTTGGAGATGGCTGAACAGTATCACTAAAGTGTTAGAAATTAACAAGACACAAGAAGTGTATATGGAATGCTTTGTAACTTGAAACCAAACTTCACAGATACTTGCAAAATTCTGTGGCAAATTAATTGCTGTTTTGCAAAAGAATAATATTTCTGGTTCTAGCCATACAACTACACAGAGATGATATTTTGTTATAGTAGAAAATACTGGTGTGTGGGGTCAGGTGAAAAGCTGTGTCTGTGCCACGTTAATAGATAAGCATTTTTTTAGTGCTGTGGCCACAATGTAGTTCAGAACAACGAGGCGTCTAAGAAGAGAGAAGATGCTCTTTTGGCCCACCCGGGAATCCAGATAGTTTGAATGCTTGTTCAGAATAGCTATTTTAACTGCAGGCAGCAAGCTAGGATTATTCACTTGGTTTGTAGAGAGGAATAAATTGGGAGAGGACTCTGGAAAGTAGGTAACTTCCATGAACATCAGTGATTTATCTTCCCGAGCAGGCTCAGACACTTGCAGAGCAGTTCACATCTGCTGCTCCTGGCTCGCTGCAGTCAGACTGGAATTTTTTTTCCCAGGAAACAAGCAGGTGAATGGGCACGATCCAGGATGGATCAAAGATGTGACTGGACTGACAACCTGGTCATGAGGAGAGTCCCGATCTTTCCTCTATGTGCCAATAGACCCAGAAACGTCAAGTCTGTTCCAGAATCTGGAGCTGGACAGTGATCAGGCTTACTCAGTTCAACCCATTTTGTCATGAAATTCAGGTTCTCTGTGTTTGGACAGGTTCTTTGGTGGGGTGCCAGTCCAGCTTCTTTGCTTGCCCTGGTGCTGAAGGTTAGGTCACGTACCCAGAGGGCAGGAGATGCGGAGTGTGAGCGGGTGGCTCTCTGGTACAGCCACAGAGATTTACCCTGCAGGCAAATTGTGCTGCCCTGGGAAGTCTCAGGCAGCACGACCCGCTTGGACCACACAGCAAAAGGATACAAGAAACAGGAGAATCCAGACAAGGGCCAGGGCAAACCCAGCAGTGTGCAACACTGCTGTAAACACTGACCAAGCATCGTCGCCACCCTGCACTTCCTCAAGATGCTTCTACATCCCAGTGCTAGTTTTAGCTGTGCTACAGCACATATCTAGGACAGCTTGCATCCTTTTTTAGAGGTGTCTTCCCTTGGCACACCTGAAGCTTAACTGCTCTGAGGTGGTGGCAGGGATTTTCTCCTGCTCAGAACTGTTCCCCTGCAGGGCGGCAGCCTGGACATGCCTGCGGTTTCTTTCCTTCCTTCTTCTATGACTTGAGACAGACCTGTCTGCCGACAGACTCCCTTCAGTCTGTCAGTGTCAAGTGATGCTGAAAACACCACCGACCACACAACATTACTCCTGCACCTGCAGCGTCCACTGGTTTCTGTGGGCAATGGAAATGCTCAGCGCTCCTTCGCCCAGCCTATCTCAATTCCTCTTCTAGCAACACCCCTCCATTCACTGGGAGCCATCCAGTAGCGTTAAGAGCCTTTTCCTGAAACGGGGATTTGCATGGAAGTGATCAAGTCGCCCTCCCATACCGTCTTCCTCTCTCTTGCAGCGAAGGTAGCGTTTCAGGCCGGTTGTGTAACAGCCAAGGTGCAGATATAAATGTACAAATAGCTAAAGAGGCAGAGTGGAAATCTCACAATATTTGATTAACTTGAATTATTTGCTTTCATAAACAAGTAGGTTTTGAAGATCTCTCCAGGACTGCAAATGATTTTGGCAATTATCTCAGAGAGATAATTACAGATTTCAAAGGAGGATGCTCTAACAGGGTATTACAAGGTGACCTACTGCAGTAATCCACCATGAAGATTAGGGAGGAAGACATCAAAAGGAGCTGGGTTTATTGATGCAATTTCTATTAACAGGATTAGTGGTGACAGCAGAGGAAAACTGCCCCAGACAAGAGACATTTCTATTCAGAGATCTGAAAAGAAAGTTTGTCGCTGGAACTGACAATTTCTGCATGCACCACCACCTGCAGGAGAGGCTGGTGTCATCCTTTGGTCCTTCCCCCACCAGAGTGGAGGGCTCCTGCTGAGGATTAGATCCTGTGAACCATATTGCAGGCCACTACTCATGTTAAAATACCCAGACCCAGGAGATATGGGTGTTGGCACCGTCATGGTCCTCTTTCCAGCACTAGGGAGTCTTCCTGATCCACTCCTCTTGTCTGCCCCATTAAGAGGATGCAAAGGTTGGGCCCTCTCTGGGGCAGGCATTACTTTAGTACATGTTCTTTAACAGGAGAACAAGAAAGATGGAGGAAAAGAGGGGGATGATTTTACGTTTCTCTGAAACCTTGTCAAAGTCTGGTAGGTTGTGCATAGCTTTTCATGGGCAGAAGATCTTGCCTATTTTCCAGTGCTCAGTATCTGGGTTTTAATTAAACGGAAAGAAAAAAATCCAAACCCATTATGAGAAAAAGAGTCTTTCTCTGATTCACATTCATCTAGTCAAGTTTTGCATTTCCTTCTCATTTTGTTGGAAAACTGTTCACAGCAAGTTATGGTAAGGGAAGGTGCTTCTTGCCTAGTTCTGTTCTTGTTGTCTTGCCAGTGCTGTGGTCAGAGGGAGTCTCCATCCCAACAAAATGGCAGAGTCTGCTGCAGCTCTCCCTGCCCATCTCCAAAGGTGATGTTTACATCACCTGTTCCAGTGTGCCAAAGACTTAGATAACTTCAGAGATCTACTAAAGCCAGCAGGGAAAACCAAGCAAGTTGTCTTAAATTCAGTTTGCAGTGGCAGTATGCATAGGAGTCCAAGGTGCCATGAGATGTTTTGACTCCTGTTTCACACAGGAGAGATGCTGTGAACACATTTTTATGACAGAGCTTGCTATGAAATGCCTGAGAAATATTGGTTCAATTGGATTCCCAGAGTGTCTCTTCCCAGCTCATCTCCTGGTGTTGGTGTGTGCTCATTTCCCTTCCACAGAGCTAGGACTTTTTAAAAAGCTTGATTTTTTTTGAGCTTGGGAGAGAAAAACCTAAGAAACATAAAATCCTTTTGACTTCTCAAGCCATTGAATTGGAAAAAAAATATTGCCTTGTTGGAGAAGCAAAAATGGGGATTCTTGTCAATTAGAAGATTTTGTTTAGCTGTTCTTGCTGTATATTCTCCAGTTTAAAAAAACTATCTGATTTCTGTACTAATGAAGCGGGGTTTGAATGTAGCCTTCTGTGGAACCAGGAGCCCGGCCCTTACCTGTGTTGCCAGGTGTCCTGAGAATGGGCATCCCAAAGCAAAGCTCATGAGACTTACCCCATCTCCCCAGGTGCTGTGCCAAGAGCACACCCCCATGGGCATGCACCTGTACCCCTGACATAGACCCAACCATTTTCTCATGTACCTGCTATTTGCTCCTCCTCCCACTCCTCTGTGGACATGCCAGGCTACCTCCTCTCTAGGGGTGCTACGGTGCTACAAGGTGCTCCCTGGGGGAACCATGCTCCCTCCATGCAGGAGCAAGGGTCCAGCTTCTGTACAAGGCAAGCACCGCACCCTGCTCCCTTCTGAGGTCTGGCTGCATCAAAATCTGCATTTTGCCAGGCCTAAATGAGATCATCTGAGTGCCCAAGGTTCTTAATAATGCGTTTGTTGAAACAGCTTTGACTCTTCTGCATACATAAGCTTTCTTTATTCCTGTGCCAGGCTATTCTCAAAAAGCAACAACTCCCATTATTAGCACTCTTGCCATGAGATTTATGAAGTGTCACACACCAAACAAGGTACAGTGGAGTATCCACCACCCCTTGGCTTTATGATGCATACTTAATAGTAAAAACTCCCACAAGAAATGACTGGAAGTGTCATTTTTTTCAGTCTAAGATAGCTAAATTTTTACCAATAATTGCATTTTCTTTCCCCAAGAATACTTGAAACCAGCTGATAAAACACATGAATCATTCCTGATTTTGGGTATGGACCCCCAAAGCAACCATTGGATTGGAGTGAGAGGGATATAATGTTGTGCCCAGAGTCTCTGATTAAATTTCCAGATTGCAGAGCTGAAATGTAAATGATAGATGATGACATGTAAAGATGTCATAGCGGCAGATGGTCAATACATTTCCAGAATAGCTTTATGTGGAGGGAAAATTGAATTTTCAACCTGCAAAAATTTTCAGAAATTGGAAAAAAGTGTTAGTGAAAATTATTTGTATTTCCATTTTCTTCCCCTCCTCCCCCCCAATGTTTCTCGATGAAAAACTCAGATTCTACAAGAAAAAAATCTTTTCAACATGCTTTCCCTGTAATACAGTATTCTGACTTGGACACCTTGGCCAATCAGATCCAGAAATTCTGTCAGGTTAAAAATTGACATAAATTTTGCCCCCCAACTTCATATTTTCAAGAAAGTGTTCACTTGATGTAATATAAAAAGACAGGTAAGTTCACTTCTTAAAAATATGACCAAAAGCAACAAAACCAAGAGAGTCTTTGAGTTGAATAACCTGAGAAACAAGGAACTTCATGGTCTGAACATACGTGCTGTCTCCCAGCCAAGGACACTGAACCTTGCTGGGCGTTAAAGTAGGATCAGAGGGAATGAACAGCAAAATCTTTGGGAGGCAGGGATCCTAACAGCCATGGATTTGTTGTGTGATCCTGCTTCCCAGCTGAAGTAGGGTCCAGAGACCTTTCGCATCAGTGCCTCTTGCACGATGGGTTCTGGATCTTTCTGGCACTGTACCAGCCAGATGTGAGATATTTTGGTGTGGGGGTCTCAAAGGATGCAGAAATGGTACCTGTAGTATCTTCCACTCACGATAACATTTCTCCATCTTGAAGGGCACTAGGGACCAAGGAAGTCTTGGAAATTATCGACAAAATGTGGCAGACAGCCCCTCTCTGATTCTCTCTAGGAGACAGTGGTTGGCAATCACAGACAGACTGACCTACATCAGCAACACACAGGGCAAGTGGCCTCCTGGGCAATTTTCTGGCCCCTTGGCAGCACCTTCAGGAATCAGAGCTCATGGTCTGCAAGGACATCATGGTCTAGAGAGTTGGCTTTAGATTTTTAGACCTGTCAGGGTGAAGTGCTGATGGTGGAAATGGGAATGTGCCTAATATATGCCTACGCAACAAGAAATGGGGAGCTCATATCACCTTCAGGGAGAGAGATCTGTTGATTCCTCACATGTCCAGAAATGGGTGATGACTCGGGTGCTCCCCAGCTCCAGGAGCTCCAGGACATGCTAGGCGAGCAGCAGGGTATTTGGCTCAGGGCTCTTTATAAATGGTCTCCAGTGACACAGTGCCAGTAAGCAGCCATATGGCATGAAGATAAGAGGGTGGAGGAAGGGGTTGCAGCAGTAGCTCATGATGTGATGACTGGAGGCTGCCCAGACGCTGGTCTGAAGGTTTCTGCTTGGAAAGGACTTGCTGGAGCCTGCGTAGCCTCTAAGAAGCAGTGTTGATGAAAGCAACACGTTTTCAGAGCTTCAGTACTCACCATGTTCTGTTCTAAAGGATCTGCTAACAAGCCTCTCCTTAATTACTTCCTCTTGAAAAAAATGTGAGAGACTCAACACCCAATCAAGCATATGAAATCCCTCCATGTATAACCAGCTAGTCAGTTTAGCAGATGGAGACTTCAACCTATTCCAGTTATCAAGGCCAGCTGCAGGATTAATTTCTCCTCGAGCAGCAAACCAATGTCACAACAGAAACAGAAGTGCGTGAACCTCACAGCCACCGCTTCTCTTTCACCTGCTACCTGGCCCACATTAGGAGAGGAGCAGTTAAAAATAGTCCCACCACAAAAGCTGTGTGAGACCACCTGGCTTCAGTGCAGAACAGGTTCACACTTCTCAGTGTTATCTTCTCACCCCAGTTACCTTGCTTGCCTTCCACTCCCCTCCCCAGACCCAGCGCAGCACTGGCTCCCTCGTGCTGATGTGAAACACGCTGAAAAATTGATGATCTGGTTTGCTGACTGAACTGAAAAATGGGGTTTTTGGGTCAATCCAAAATGAAATCCTTCTCTCCCCCCCACCCCAAAGATCTGAAAAAGGATCCCACAGACAAGAATATTTAAGAGTGAATTGAACATTTTGTTCTGAAGTTTAGATAAAGCTCTTTCCTGTGTCCTCTTGGGTCAAAACAAACAGAGAAGGAACAAGGGGAGAATAACAAGAGACAGGAAATAAACAGGTTATGTCCCTGAAACCTGCGGTTCCATGCTTGGCTACCCACAGACTGGGCTTATGCTGTGTGACCTTCTCAGCTGCGCAGTGTCCTAGGAAACTGTGAGGCTAAACTGAGCTACAACAGCATTATGCATGTTGGCTTAAAGATCCTTGCAAAGTCTTGTGAGAGTGACCTTACCTGCTGTGGTGAACATGGTCTCATTGGCCAGGAGACACATTAAAAAAAAAAAGAATGTAAAACAGCCCAGCAAAACTGCAAAGGTCCATCAGAAAGGGACAGACAGCAGGAGCTTTGGGATATGTCCAGGGCTGCTGAGGGCACAGCAGACCAAACTGTGCTGAGGAAAACCTCTGTTCACCCTCCTGATTTTCTGGTAAAGTCAGACTGTTTCCAAAGATAAGGAAAAAGACATGATGTGAGGGTGACACCCTGTGTCACACCTGCAAGGACAAGGAGGAAGAAGCAGCATGTCAAGGATCCTTCATATCTCCATATAGGATGCCATGCATTAGCAACTACCTACGTGCAGAACTGCCACTGCTCCTGGTGCACAGAGGGCCACAGTGTCACCACTCTGGTGGCACGTCTCTGTGCTGTGCACTGGTCCCAGCTTGCTATGACTGGTCTGCTGCACGATGAACTGCTGAGAAATGGGGGAAGCAAGAGAGGCAGTTAATAGAAAATGTGGATTCCCGTTGAAAAGCTGAAAATTAAAGACTGCTGTTTGAAAGCTATTTTGTGGGTAAAAAAGTAAATATCTCTTTTTGTCAGAAAATCAAAATTGGCAATAAAAAAACATTTTAAAGAGGAAAATGTATCATCCCTATTCATAGTCCCACCTCGCGTCTTTGCTTGCACCCTGTTTTACAAGGGCCAAAGGAGTGAGTCCCCGCATGACGTGCCTTCCTGCAGGGTGCCGAGATCAGGGTCTGCTGTTCTGTCTCTTTAGTCACTGTGACCAACTAAGATGTGATGGTTGGGACCATTTAACACGCCGTTCCCTACCCATTCCCTGCTTTGTTCCCTCTGTGCTGCATGGATCAAAGGAAGTAGAAGGAGCTCCTTGTAGGTGATGCAGGACTTCTTGTTCCCTCCAAGCCACCATTACCAGACAGCATTGACTGGGAGGGAGGTCATGGTGGTCCATCTCTCTTGTTTGACTGTGCAAAGGACCCATGCACACCCAGTTTCCCTTAAGGCTTTTTCAAGCTATGAAAGCTTATTACTTGCTTCTGAGAAGAATGCTTGAAAAAGGTGTGATTGTCTCTCCTGAAACAATGCAAACTCGAAGTTCAGATAATATGTGAACTTAGAATTAAAGGCAATAAAATAAAGTAAAATAAAGCACAATAATTTTACAACTAATACAAAAAAAGAACTTGCAAAACAGGGTATGCTGTTATCTAGATCACATTACTGAGACTCCTGCAGAGTTTAGTACTGTACAAATCTATTATGAAAGGTTTGCTTGATTTTAGACCTAAAGCTTCCTGCTGCAAAAGAACCCGGGATTATTGACCCCTGAATCATGCTATAATGGCATAAATATTGACAATCATTGAGGTAAACATCAAGGTTTATTGACCAAGGTGCAGTAGCTATCCAGGTTTACAGAACTAGAAGGAATAGCAAATCATGTTTCAGGAGACGGGCAGTCAATACAGACTTTTATCCCTTACACTAGCTGGAAATATCTGCATGTCTGCCCTGAGATTGTTTATGGAAAGAGCTCACCCCTGCGCCTGGGGTAGCACACTCCCAGGTGGAGATGCCCTGGCCCTGGCTGAGCCCAGTCCCCCTCACTGACTCATGAGAACACTTGCAGATGATGCATTTTTTTTTAGGATAGCCAAGAAAAAAGACTTTCCAAGGAAATCATTCTGTGGACAATTTCCATGCAGGGCAACAAAGAGCAGAAAATACTCAGGACTGAAAGTCATGCACATTCAAACTCCTGCACACATGCACATTATGATTAAAATGGCAATTAGGAAAACCTAAGTGACATTTATTAGCCCAGCAGCCCTCTTCCAATTGCATATGCATGCTTTTCAGATATGGTACGTGTCCATTCATATACCTATTTATACACTACTTTGAGAAGCTTATGTAAGCTCCACTTCACACTTTGCTTGTGTGTACACATGGGAAATATTTCTGGGTCGTAATCTGTTGTCTTTCAGAGCACAAGCCAACTACCAATAACAGATGCAGTTAAAAGAGAACATTTTCCCCAGGCACTTTATTTGATAATTATCCACCGTGGGGTTCCTCATCTGTTACGGGCCCCTGTTTGGACATGAAGCCAAGCTGGAGGAAGTCCTGTTGTGATCAGGTCTGGTGATTTCAGTTATCGTAGGTCCTACATGATTACCTTTCCTGAAGCCTTTCCTTTTCTGAGGAGACTGTAAACAGACTTTCTCACTTGTCACCGTGACTCTTTCCAGGCAGTCCTGACTCAGGCTTCTCCTATTCTAACATGGGGACTTGGATTAGATCGTGCCTCAATGCCTCCTGCTTCCCTCATCCATTGAAATGCATTTCCAGTATATCAAAATATCAGTCTTCTGAGAGTTTCTTGTTTCACTGGCAACTTTTCCTTTCTGTGGAGGTGGAACTGAACTCAAACATGAGGAGATACAGCAAACAAGATCTCTTCTTTTGCACAGCAGTTTTCCCTCTGTCACCCAATATTGGAGCTACCTGAACACAGGCGTAACTATATGAGATTCATAGTGGTGGAAACTCACAATGTCAGATATTTCATTTCCACCCACAGACTCTGATGATGGACTAGTCACTATGGAAACCCTTCCAGCCTCCTTCCTTCACCTTCTATTATAGATTGTCACTATCTATTTGCCGCTGGTGGCAGACACCCTATGCAGAGATATTCAAGAAGATGACCTAGGAGCTCTGGGGCTGCTAAAGGAAGAAAATAGAGGACACTTATGTGCCTGGCTTTCTGAGGCAACTCCACTATCTCACTGATACTTGTAACACACATCCTTCCTCGTGTCAAGAGTAAAACTTCTCCTGGATTAATGCAAATTCAAGGGAGGGCAATGAATATTCAACAACCTCCAAAAGGGAAAGAGGGGAACACAATGAAAATTCAGGCTGAATATTAAGCAATAAATCCTATTAATTAAAATTAGACTTCAAGGATTTGAACAGAGATTGTAGTCAGCAGTAGTTAGATGGAACTGAATGGATATTTAGCATCTCTTATTCCTAGGATTCAAATTCTCACTGAGCTGTGTAATATTCTCACTCTATGCTGTCCAGAGTAGTACTCTGAATTCGAAACACATTATGAGATTCATATAGGAAGTGGCAGAAACAGTCTCATTATTGGTAAAGCATATCTTGGCAGATATGTTTTGTTCACTGCTTTGTTGCAGTGAAGCAAACCCCAGAATTACTTGATTATTAGTTTTTAGAATGTTTTGCATTTCATTTTGTTATTGTCCACATTCTTATTTCTCTGTTGAGGTGCCATAGGCACTGATTTTGCAGATGACTAGGCTTTTCACAGAATTTTTTGTTGTGATCTAGGGAGATATTACGACAGCATAAAGGCTCTCTCTTCAAAGTAGGATTTGGCCCAGGAAAGTGCTGGATCATATTTAAACACATACTTAAGTACTAGGCTGAAAAAGGACCCCCAAAGCAAGAAACTTGCAAATCGTCGTTAGCATTAAGGCAAATGGGCTTGAGCCACAGTGTTCATACCTACTAGCTCTGAACATCAGCACATACTGGAGTCAAAGACAGACTCAGCTTCAGGACTTCTGGTGTACATTACTATTGCTATTGCTATTGCTATAGCTATTGCTAATGCTGTTGCTATTGCTATTAACATTAACATTAACATTAATATTAGCATTAACAATTTTTTTTTTATACCTTCCCCACATGAGTGGTTATTATTATTCCCCACACTTGTTAAGTCTGATATGAAATCTTTCTATTACCATTATGTAATGTCTAGGACAGACCCTGTAGTGTTGAAATGTCTTCTTCAACCAATGTTAATAAATTTTTAGAAAATAGAAACTCTGCATCACAGTAGATCATGCCTTTCATAACGAAATTTGTGACTTTACATACAGAGGTTGCTTTGTCCTTTAGTCAGCCCAGAAGTGTGGAGGTCCAGTTTTCCATTGCAGTTGTTCAGCTCATAGAAAGCAATAAAATATTCATTGTTTCCTTGCTCTTGCTATAATTTTTTTGGATGTTCACATTTGCCCTGCAGCCACCATGAAGTATAGCTCAAAGTTTGCTGCAAGAACCCGGTAGAATATGTCCTTGAACTGAACGGATTTAAGCAAAACACATTTGATAGTTCAGTGGGTACATGTCTTGTAATTTTGAGATGGTAAGACATGGACCAGTGCATTCCTTACTCCCATGGACCGTATAATGCAGCATAAGCGAGACACAGGTTAAGCATTAAAGCTTCTGTTGAGCTGGACACGTCTTGAAGGACGCAGACATCAGATCTCAGCTTCTTTCAACACTATCTTAAATTTGACCTGTTAGGTCTGTGATCCCCCCTCTGTGCCGGCTGACAACAGTTGAGAACAAATGACAGTTGAACATGCTGTAGAATAAAAGAACTAATCAGTCAGGTGAACCTCCTTGCATATTTCTCTTTTCTTAAATGTTATTAAATTAGATCTCAAGCGTGGTATTAATGCAATGACCTGGTGCTGAATTCAGATTTACTTCCATCAGAATAGTCATGGTTAACACCAGCTCAGCCACATGGCACGCATGGTATAATTAGTACAGGGCAAAATCCTATTTGACTGTGGCTTCCATGCAAAGAAAGTGCAAAATATCTGTCTCATGATGTTTGACCTTGGCCCACTCTTGGGTTTGAAAATCTGTCTAACACCGCTGTTTTGACAAGTTAGTTGTAACGGATTAATTAGCATTCTAGGGGCAATGCAAGGGTCCTCTCTTGCAGTGAAATGTTCTGACTTCCTCTTTGGTGAATCAATCCTGTTATTCTCAGGTCTGGATTTACTCATTCTGTGGAATGAGCCCAAAACTCTTCAGGGGCTTTCATTAAATGCACACAGTCCCTCCTTGAAAAACAGTATTCCTGTGATGAGGAATACTCAAATGTTGCAGCTCTGCTTAATCATTTTGTGTCCCCCCACCATGGGTCACACATTTCCAGTGACAGAAAGTCCTATGTTTAAGCGCCCTCATTCAGAGGAATCAAGTAACCTACCAAGCAATAACTGCAGCAGAGGACCCAGCTGTCACAGCTTGCTAAAAGATGCACGTCCATCCCCTGAACTTGTCTGCCGTAACTCCCACTCGCAGACTGCAAAGGCAGAAGATCTTGAAAACTTTTGTGAGCTGATTAAGATCAAAGAAATTTGGTTGCATAAATCGTAATATTTCTGGAATACTAAACTGGAATAAAAGGAAGCTAACATTGCAAATGGAGGGAAAAGTAAATGTGGAACATTAAACGATCATCTCCCTTAATGGACCTCTGAGCACGCTGGCAAGGACTTTTCTCACTTTTGTCACAAATGAGAGGCAGTGGCGGTGCAGTGCTAGGGCTGTGCTGAGACGGAGTCCTTCTTATTGGGACACCAAGTATGCTTACTGACTGCTGTTTAGCCCGTGCTACGACTGAACTATGCATTAACAGACTGGTTCTTGCGGAGAAGGTGACCCTGTTTGCACAGAGCCTATGGGGCTGACTTCGTGCTTAACATGTTGACTGTTACCCCAAATCCCCAAACTGTTTATTGTAACAGATGAAAGCAATAGATACAGCCCCTGATTCAAGGTAGAGCTGGAAGCCAGCCCAGGCTGGAGTGGTTAGTGCTGTGGTATTGTGTGAGTTAAAAAGGACCACACATATGTAACGCTGCCCACAGCTGCAACCAGGTCTCTTGGGTCTGGTAACCCACATAAGCTGCTCGAGATGAGATCTACTTCCTCCTTCCAGCCAGGCAATAGTATTTTCTCTGGATGGAGATGGCCTATACTAGAAGGTGGATTTGCAAAAATTGACTTGGGAGTCCTTGAGTGCAACAAGTTGAATGTGAGCTGACATAGTGCCCTTGCAGTAAAGAAAGCAAGTTGCACCCAGGACTGGGTTAGGTAGAGTATTGACAGCACGTGAGGCAGGTGATCCTCCCCATCTGCTCAGCATGAGTGATAAACATCTGTAGTTCTGGGTCTAGTGGTGGACTCCCCAGCAGAAGATACACAGGGGTATCCTGGAGTGAGTCCAGAGCAAGGCAATGAAGATGGTTAAGAGAATGGAGTATCTATGGTATGGGGAGAGGCTGAAAGACCTGGAGTGTTCAGCCTGGAGAAGTCTCAGGGGCATCTAGTCAATGTGTATCCATGCCCAGTGTGAGGGTGTAAAGAAGAAGTAGCCAGACTCCTCTCTGTTATCCAGTGACAGGACAAAAGGAAATAGGCACAAACTGAAATACAGGAAATTCCATTTAAAAATAAGAAAAGACTTCTTTTACTGTGAGTATGATCAAACACTACAACAGGTTGCCAGAGAGGTTGTGGAGCCTCCATCGTTTGAGATACTGAAAACCCAGCTCGCCATGATCCTGGGCAACCCGCTCCAGCTGACCCTGCTTTGAGAAGGGGATTGGGACTGGAAGGTCTCCAGAGATGCCTCCAGCCTCAGCAATTCTGTGATTCTGTGGTTCTGTGATGCTTCTAACATTGTTATCTAGACTGCTGTTTCATGGGACAGTGGCTGACATTAGAGGTTCTCATCTTCTCTAAAAGTTTGTTCTTCTGGTAAGATAAGCCTAACCCCGTGCTAGAAAAAATGCCCTGTCCCAGTGGAAAACAGCTTCCCATTAAATTCTCAGTGCTGGGCTTCACAGGTTTTTGGAAAGGGTATGATTCACCAGCATGGTCTAACTGTGTTCTGCATCCATTTCCGACTATAGCAGATAACAACAGTGTTAGTTCTACAAGACTTGAAAACAAATAATTTACTCAAGAGCTCTCTTAAATTGGTATTTCAAATAGATAATAGAGAAGTCATGGAGCTGAGCAGGAGGTTACAAGCGAAAACTCCTGTATTATTAATCCTAGATGTAGCACCAGTGATTTACCTGTCAAATCACTTCATATTACTATTTTGAATACCTCTTGGAAGCTAAAATGCCCCAAGCAAAGCCAAGTCATTAACTTGTATGTAATAAAAAAACTCCACATCTTTGAAAAATCAGTGTTCTGCTGAAGAAATGAGGCTGCTTTATATTAAGCCTGTCCATAAAGTGACCAAAAGAATAATCCTGAGCATGCAGACACTGGTGTGTAGGTATCAGCTGAAACCACGAAGCAAAGATTTCTGTTGTAAACTAGCCCCTCTGCAACCAGTTAGTCTAATCATTTGTATAAAATAAGTTTACCCCTTATTCCCTGAAGAACCAGGCTTTCTCTGCACATTTCTATGAGAAGCAGTCAGAATATACTCTGTCCTTCTCTGAATTGGTCCAGAAATACTTCTGTGGCAGGACAAAACCAAGAGCTGCAGGATGGATAACGTGGTGGAGGGTTGATTCGTACCAGCCGGGGCTCCTGTTGTATCTAGGAGGTGCGGAACACTTCAGAAAGCAGCTAGTAAACAAAACCATCTGAACACTTCCAGCAATGCAGCCTGACCAGCAGCATTCCTCCCGGGTTGGAGTAGTTGTGCTAAAACCTACAGGGATGAACCTCCATGTCCTCTATGGAAGGTGAATGCCCTTGCCACAAAGTTCAAAAAATGGTCTCTGCTCAAATCAGCTCTCTCCTTCCCTCTCATTTTTGCCTAGAAGTTCCATCTAGGTGCCAAGACATGTTTCCCAGTTAAGAATGTGTTGACACTCGTACATTCCCATGAACAGCATTGGTCTGAAGAGATCTATGTTTTTTGAGGAAAAGCTGTTTCTGGGAAGGCTCACTTCCCTGTTGTGATCCCACACCGCTCTGTGAGCCATCTGGGTGACATTTCCTCCCACGTGCTGGGCCAGCACCAGTCCTTTCCTCCACTTGCCTCTACCTCCAGCACACGGTCCCTGCACTCATCTCTGGCCAAAAGGTGCCTTGCGCATCTGCAAGGTGCTGCAGGTGATCATGTTCCCTTGTCAGAGTATGAAGGAAGACGTAAGGGGGTGTGTGGCCTGTTCCCGTTGGATGAGGGTTTCTATTTAATTTGTCTTCCCATCTCACTGTTAACTGTCTGTGTACAAAGATTCATTAATAGGGCAACACATGATTTGCACACGTAGGGAAGTGAGAACAGAATTGCTGTCTCTCTGTTACATTTGCTTAGGCTGCGCGATCATTTTATATTCAGTTGAAATTCCTACTGAGGACATGTATGGGTCTGCAGA
The DNA here is from genome assembly GCF_030867145.1 of Opisthocomus hoazin. Taxonomy (NCBI): domain Eukaryota; kingdom Metazoa; phylum Chordata; class Aves; order Opisthocomiformes; family Opisthocomidae; genus Opisthocomus; species Opisthocomus hoazin. The sequence goes on along the minus strand of NC_134434.1, from coordinate 4,791,894 downwards.
AATGCAAATATATTCCCTTTTCTTTTCCACAGGGATGACTTCTTGAACCCTTGAACTTCCTAGAGCAAACATTAATGCTGTTACAACTAGATACCCCAGCAGAACTGTCTGAAAGGGCTAAGAGTAGCTGGGAAGTGGGGATCACCTTTTGTCTCCAGTAGAAGGACAGAAAACAGTTAAAAACTGCTGAATCCACAAAAAGAGAACAGGAAAACAAAATGCCTCTGACAGTGTCCAGACTGCCCACTGACAGGATGCACCCTGCTTGAGTCTTGAGGGCTCTTGCCAGCAAGAGCTTCACAGATTCGTGGATCTCATGAGCACTTTGCACAAGACCACGTTCCTCAGCAGCACAGTCCGTGAAGCAAAATCCCCCTGCAATTCCACCAGCAGGACAGAAAGGAAAAGCGAGAACCAAGGAGGAGCCATTCTGGCTTTAGAGGTACAGACTGAAAGATTCAAACCTGTTTAAGGTAACAAGTTAACACCTAAAGCAGATGAGAGGGAGAAATTATACTTCTGCTCTGGACATATATTGCACAGAGTGGGCTGCAGCAAATTAAGTTCATCCACAGTGTGCTGCAGTGTTCTTGATTCAGACAAATTTCACCTGCCCAGACACATTCAGGCTGATTCAAGTCTAATTTATTCAGGCTGAGCTGGAGAACCATATTAGGGACTTGGCAAGGTGCAGCATGGTTCAGCCTCTTGGAGCAGTGCAGGCCTCAAGACTGTGCAGGTTTTTCTGTCCTGTGATTGCAGGACAGTCTCAGCACGCTTTTGTCAAAGTTTGGGCACCCAAACTGAGAGCCCAGGCTCCCCCTGTTCAGTGGATGCTTCGTAGAGACAGAGGCATTGCCAGATGGCCATTCACCCCACCTAAATCCGCCAATGTATACACCAACACTCTCAGGGAATTTGATAGTCATAATTTTTAAGCCAATGCTGTGATTTTGAGAATATGTATTTCCTATTATTTAAATGTCAAGCAATAGCTTTCAGATAGCTGGTTTCTGCGTGAGTCATGTTCTTTCCCACTTCCTCATGGATGCAAAGGCAGGTTACACCAGGACTGGAAATAGCTCTACCGGATTATCTGTCCAAACGTGCAAGGTGATTATAAGTTGGGAGAGAAAGAAGGAAGCAAAAACTCTTGCATCTCACAGGATCTATAAGTCACCCTCAGGGAGCATCAGAAGATGCTACATTGTTGGGTTTTGCATTTGAAGTTAGGCAGTCCCTTCTGGTGCAATTAATGTAGCCCAGAGATAGGCAAGGAACCACTAGCAGTAAGACTCAAAGGGAAGTCCTTTGTGTTTTGAGCTCAGGGAGCAACATGGCCTTGCTGAAGAAGTAACAAGTTACAAGGAAAAATTCACTGCTGTGCCAGCTGGGTACCACAAACACTCAGACCTACTGTGGCGGGAGGGCAATATTATCAGGACAGCTCCCCTGACTTTTAAGTATGAAAACAATATAATAGGTTACTACAAGCTGTAAAATTAATTATTTTTCATATGTCTGACAAGTTTTTTCAATGAGCTAGGAAAGCTTATGACATCTTCCAGAATCAAGACCAAAATCTGAGTTACCAAAGGACAATTCTCCACTCCAAAAGCAATCTTTTAAAAGCAAGGGATTTGACCGGCCACCCAGGCATTGATGGGCTGTGGAAGCAGGACAGGGCTCTTTTCTGCGGGGTCATATGTATGTTGTCATCTAGCCTGAGGTGATTTGGTGATCTAAGCGTTAGCATGGGACTGCTGCAGGCTCTGTAAGGACATCAGTTCTGCCTTAATTTGTTGACTGCAGCAGGGAGTGGTAAAAACCAGTTCTTAGTGTCATGGATAGAGAGGGCTTTCAATACTCTGCTGACTGGCCCTTTACATCTATTAAATATGTTTTTCTGTTTCGCTAGCATTATTTAAACCAATGATTCAGTGTATTCGTCTCTACTAAACCCACACAGACAGTACCACTGGCTTATTATCCGCCTCAAGAAATTGTTTTTGATCGACATTGGTTCATGTTTGACAGAATTGTCACCTACAGTATTATTCATCAAGTTATTTTCTTTAGAAATTAGTGACAGGCTTGATTTTATTTCTGTCATCAATTAGCAAGGCCCCAAAGTCAAATGTATTGGCCTGTTATTTCCTAAAGTCTTGCCTTTGTCTTTCACAACTGGTTCTCACCCCTCTGATGGCCAGTGAATCCAGCATTCAGCCTTTCCTTTCCACTGTTTTGGGGTTCATTTCCCCTTTCTTATCAGCAATAGGTTCTCCCTTCCTTCAGTCCAGGTTGTTTAAAGCAGATCTTTCGGATGCTCGAAGGGTCACATTTCGTTTTCCTAGAAATGTGACACACCAAAATATCCCTCTAATCCGCAACAGGAAAATCTAGTCTTAGTCATTTTTTTTTTAAATTTTTTTTTAATGCAAATTTCAATGGAATTAACTTTTTTTCAGTGGAAAATAGTTCATGCTAAAGTGTTCAACCAGTTTAGCAGGACAAATCTATTCCCTCAGCTCTGGTTCTGACTACCCACCTTCTCCAAAGCCGTGATCAAGGAAATCTCAGACTGTGCTCTTGCTGCTTCTGGCTTGTTCCAGTATTTGTGCAGATCTGGGGGAGCCTCCCTAAACAGATCTATGATACTGGTTACAAACCGGTGAGAGCAGAAGCAGGCCAAGTACTATGTTTGACGCGCTTTGGAAGGGTTCAGAGAAGATCAAGACCAACCAGTGGGAGGAGGAATAGATCATAGTTTGACACCGGATGAGGAAATATGTACAGTTTAGCTAAACAACCCTTTAAAGCCCAGTCTAGGGAATCAAGAACAATGGCCACTGCACATCTCCCTACATCACGCAAGGACCTCTCCATCCTGGAGTCCTGGGAACTGTAGGAACACAGTGGCTGCTCCTCAGGTGCACCATGTCCCAAAGGAGCCAGGACCATCAGGAAGGAGACATGCCCTTCCCCTCGCACGCCAGCTTGTGGGGTAAGTTGTACCAACCTGCTTGTGCTCTCCTGAGTGCCTCATGGGACAACGTCACACTGCAACCCCCTATCTCCTCCTACAGAGTTCAACACCACCATTTAGGGCTATGAAGGCATATGACTGATGGAGAATGGGGAGGCTTATGCAGAGGGGCAAAACTGGAGGGCAATGTTATTGGGACTGCAAAGCAAGAAAGAGGAGAAGAAAATAATTAAATGTATCTATTTCCCTCTCTAGTCTCATATACTACACTTCTATCTTTTCACTCTCCCATCTTTGCTTTTCTAACAAAGTGAACAACCTGGCAGCTGTCATTTCCCAGGGACTGGCAGGTCCTTTATCTCCCAAGATATTTTCTATCAGCCAGCCTGCAGAACCACAGGAATCTTTGGTCAAGCATCAGCCCACTACTGAGTATGTAGGAATAAAGGTAGTTTTCTCTGTCTTGAACTCATTAATTTGAAGGGACAGAGGTGTGGGTAGGGCAAAAGAGGAGCCTCATCCTTCAGGGGAACATAAGTGCTGGGTTTGAAGCCCTGGCTCATCAGCTCACACCCCTCAAATTAGCAGGGAGCGTTACTGTTAGAGACAGCAGGAATGTCTGCTTTCTGGAGGTGCATGCAGAGACTTTAACCAAAAGGCTATTTAGATAGAAATTTGCAGACGTGATTCGTGAGTCCTCATAGGAGCTACAGCAACTTGCAGGAGAAAAAAATTGTGCCTTTGGTCTTAATGGTCATGGTGATGGGATGGGATGGTGATCACCTTTGAATGAGCTGAGGAAGTTCATCTAATCTTAAGGGAACTGAGCCAGATGTCCAGTCACGTGAGAAGCTGTTTTCTTTCAATTTTCAAAGATCAGCCCAAATTTAAATGCAAGTTAAATTGATTATGTGATTCAAAATGACTCAAGGTTCTATGCTATGAACAGGGGTGTATAAGAAGTTGTAGCTGGTTTTGTCTGAAGACACAAAGATTACGTAAATAGAATGTTTGGTCAAAGATTTGACTCACATACAGTTGTGATGCTCAGGATGAAAAATACTGTTGATTGACTTCAAGTGCATTGTGTGCTTGGCCGCTATCAGCTTGGCCATAGTGGAGAAATAAGACAATTCTGACAGGAGTGATCCCACGGAAGATAGTATTTGTCCAAACTACCTTCCCACTAGCTATTTTAAGAGCCCTCAAAGTCTTGCTCCATCGGGACTGCAGTCCAAGCATAAGAATTAAGAAAGATTTGAACTAAATCTTTTGAGACTGAAGCTTACCTTATGGTTTCCTGCTGTTGTCCTTTTTTTGGTATGGCAGAGGATTACCCAGGTGCATGTACCAGTGACGTGTTAAACTTCGGTAACTTGCCACTGATTCACAAAGGAGAAGTAGTTCGATGATATCCTTTCAAGGCTATCTTAAGACAAGGTTATCGTAAGATAAGGATATCTTATAAGACTTATCTTAAGTCTTTTGGTATCCTCTCCACTTGAGCTAGCTACCTGGCACATGAGAGTCTCCTTTCACATCTCTTCTTAATAAAATCCTCCGATTAGTCACCCTGTCTGCTGGTAGTCTTGCTGTGTACCAGCGATCATTGGGCAGACTCATAGAAACTTTATGATGATCCATTTAAAAAATAGGACATGCCGGAATGACTAATGCTAGTTCCTGGATGAACGTCACTATATCTGAAGTATTTGTGGATTATCGGAAAGAGTTTAAGATTTCTTAAAAACAAAATATTGATTTATCCTACCAAGAAGAAAATAATATATGTGCTGCTAGGGATTCCTTCTGTTAATATGGTTTATACACTGAAATAGCTAAAAATAAAATAAAAATAATACAACAGACTTATTCTCTTACATAATCTTCAAAAGCTGTCCAAGCTAACTTTAACTTGATGGAAAACTTCGTACGTGTGGAAAGTGTGACCATGTGTCCCGAGAGAAAGCTTAGTCCTTTTCAGATCAAACAGAGAAAGGACATGCTGCCACTTAGCTCAGGGAGTAAGCACAGCTGACAAGAAAGTGCCTGCAGACATTTATTTGAACTGTTGAATAAAAATTCTTTGGTTGTAGTTATGACAACATTTTTCCTTGGATTTCCAGGTGTTCCTGTCACCCGCCTTTTATTAGGTGAAGTTACAGAAAGCTAGTTGTAAGATGTATTTTTTGAGTATTGGTGCAGGAAACTAGACAACGAAAGGTCCAGTGTTTGAAAAGGCACTAAAACACATTGCTGAACTCGAGGTACCACAATGCTTACAAAAACTTGGTTCATTTGCAGTTTTGAAGTGGTGCATCAGAAGATGGTGCAAACAACCACAATGGAATAGGACAGCTCTTCCTTTGGTTTTAAACCAATTAACCATAAAGTAAGTGAAAAATGTGAATATTAGAGCTGAATAATTTCTTTATTTGAGAACACTAGTCTTTATTTGACAAAGAAAAGAGGGAATCGGGGAGTCAGACAGTGCTGAATATACTAAATCTAAAGCCAGCTCACACATATCAGGTAAGCTGAGATGACAGATCTAATAAATTGTTTCTTTAATAGCTAAGCCCAGTCAGAAAGAGATAAACCAGCTCATCTCAGGAAAGCAATAAGACCAGTAAAGTCCAGAGGTCCTCCATCCCTGGAGGCTTTCAGACAAAGCTAGAACAAAGACAAAGTTCACCTGATGTACAACAACTGTGCAGTATCACAGAATCACAGAATGGTAGGGGTCGGAAGGGACCTCTGTGGGTCATCTGGTCCAACCCTCCTGCCGAAGCAGGGTCACCTGTTAGGAATTGACAATGACCAGAATCTGACTGATCACAACTTAACTTTAAAAATTTGCTTAATGTGCCCAAGTTCTCTGTCTAGTCTCATTCAGGAGCCAAGGTGTCTTCTGCAGTCAGCAGATAAAAGTGGGACCTTTCCAAGTACAATTCCTCTTATCTGAGATCAGAATTGCCACCTGGAGGGGGTTGTAGAGAGAATATAGACTCCTGTTTTTCAGATAGCTAATATTTGGTGATATGTATCCCTTCCGAGGTTCATCCTAGCTGTACAGTATTTATTGAAGGAATGTGCTGAGAGAAGAATTTTGCCTGGGTTTTACTCTACCTTCTTATACTGGGCGCTCAGCAGACTCCTTTGCAGTGTCCCAGCTGCTTGTGATAGGAGGTTAATCTTTTAATGAGATTTTAGAAGTCTTTATTGCTAGTTTTATGTAAGGACTCCAGAATCCCAGTGTCAGGAGCTTAATAAATAAGGTTTGTTGGTCTGGGGAATTCCACAAATCTGGAGCAAAAATTACAAGAGAATTTACTCATACATTAGGCTGTCTAACAGTCAGGACTTTATTCTTCTGTACAGTCAGTGAAGAGAAAGAAACTCTTCTATTTGACAATTCAGATCTCAAATGGAGCTGATTTTTTGTTGCTTCAGCAATTCTTCTACTGTATTAAGCCTTGAGCTCCACCTTTATAGCAGAGACATTGGAAGCAAAACCAATATGCACATTTTTTCCATTATACCATTATAATATGGAACAAATAAGTTCCATATAATGATAAAAGTCGTGTTTATTAAATACTATTAATCAGCTGTAAGCCCCATAGTAGCTTAATGCTACATGTAGAATGAAGTTTTAGGCTTGGATATATGGTTACCTGAAAGTATGTATTACCTGCTAACTGTAACTAATGGATACTTGGTGAAGACCTCAATAATACGAATTCTTTATGAAGTCTCTTCAATTTTCTCGGGTTGTTTTTTCGTTGAGCCTTACATTTTTCAGGTGAAATGGTAACTGCATGAAAAGCATGTTCCTCGTGCAGCATCAGAGATTTAAATGTTGCTAGCAACGTACAGTTATTTTTGACAGAAGAGGTTTTTTGGTTTTATTGGATGGCTGTTTCTACAGCTAGAAGTAAAAGGAAGCTCACGTGAGAGGGGCTACAAGGAAAATGTGAAGGTTCATTTCCATTTCTCTCAATAAATTATGCACTGAAATCAGTCGTTGTATTAAAACTCCTGACTGCACTGTCAGGTGGAGCTGAATAAGAGCCAAGGATGGTTTCATTAGGAAGACAAGACTAAAAGGCAATGACACTTCTCAACCCAGTAGGATCTCAGCTGGCTAAATAGGAAGCAGCTGCTGAATTGTTTGTTTAAACTCCAGCTTGGTAGTCTGCTATTGCACTTCCTATGCTTTCTAGGAATCGCTGCCTGGAAAAGGGAACTTCCCTGGCAGCAAAGCTGGCTTTCTAGGCACCTGCAAATGAGAAGCTAGTAGGGATGTGCTAGTACAAGAGGCAGCCATTACAGCAGTCTGCCCTCCATGTACGCTCTACCTCACCCTGTTCAGTAATTCCAGTTCTTTACACAGAGCATTGCCACCCACCACTCTGTCCTGCCATGATTTTGCAGTATACTTTCATTTTGGCCTGAACTGAAACATGTGATTATCCCCAATAAATTGTTTGTTGTGATTCCAACCTGCTTTGTTGGTTTTATGCCTATGCTTCTGGCCTCTCTTGACTCTTTGATATTATTTCTCCTCCTTTCTCATGTTAGGATTACCTCTCCATGCAGCTCATCTGTGAATTTAATTAATGAGTGATTGCAATGGTATGGGAAATAACAGATACAATGTGACATAACATATTCTGTCTTGCATACACACAGTTTTATCCATTACTGTCCCTCCCTTGCAGCCTTTGATCCATTATTCAGAGCTTGCAACGCCACTTGTAAATTTTTCTGTGGCAGAGTTTTGAGATGTTACCTTAAATGCCCTCTCTAACTAGCTCCAAGCCATCCCCCGTGCGGTACCCTGGTTCCCCAAGGATGGGGGGCTGCCTCCCACCCTGCTGCCCAGGAACCTCGCACCCTTGCTCCACAGGGCAAGACATCCAAAACTCAGGCTCTGCAACGCTTGGCATTGCAGGGCCTAGACTGAGTTTTGGATCTATCCCCTAAATCACCTTTTAAAACAGGAAACTTAACTGCTAGTAATTTTGGAAGGTTTCTCTTCCAATTACTTGTGTTAAGATTTCAACAGCTGGGAGAAGCATCTCCATAATTTCTGAGCAACAAGCTGGGAAGACCAGAGTCACCTTTTAAATATTCTTCTTTAGCAGAAGCATAGTGACCACCCCCAACAAATCCCCACTTCTTGGCTTCCCTGTGACTTCTTTCCTTTTGCTTCCCTCCCCACCCCCTTTCTGCTTTCCAGGAGATTATAACAGAGGTTGACAATGTGCTAATCTTGCTGAGGATTACGCACGAGGAATCTCTATTGATTTCTTTTTTTTTCTTTTACAGAAATAATAAAAGCCTGCATTGCAGGGTTTTGGGAGCTGCTGAGGATGATAAGGCACTTTTTTCTAACTTTAAGGTTTTTGCTTGCATAAAATATTGATTTATTAGAGAATCTACAAAAAGTATACTAGTAGAGAACACTTTACGCTTATGTAACTGAAAATCCTCATTAGTATATATAATAGCTGAGATGATGCAGAGGAATGTTACTATTACTATTATTATTTTTATACAGTGTTGTAAGTTTATACAGTGCTATACAAACTATGCATGTAGTCTCTCAGATACTTACTGTACAGTGTGGTGTGTCTGTCCTATTTTGCAAGTATTTGATTTCTAGCAAGTGGATATGATGCTGTAGTAATGCCGTTTTTCCCACTGCGTTTTTATGAGATTTGCACTAGTTTGAAAAGAAAATCTCCCTCACCACCGGTCATTACTATGGCTGGACAGGAGAGGTTGTAGGGTTGTGTCTGGAAGATCACAAGCACTAGGCAAAGGTGTCTTATGCTGCATGGATAAGAGGCATGAACTCGTGACATGCACAATCTTAAAGAACAATCTGAAACAACACTGTGAAGGCTATGGCTACAGACAATTTATTTATCAGTGTACCAATAGTTTTGCATATTGATTCTGCAGCTGAAAAAGGACCCGGGTGGATACCTCCTGACTGTGCCTCAGAGCCTAAACCTGAAACCTTTGCTCAGAAATGGTAAACAGGGAGAGCTCCTTGACAAAGTGACAGCATGTTTCTGGCAGGCAGATGGGGAAAGAGAGCCTGAGGGGACTTTGATCACCCAGCATGGCCCCAACTGCGCAGGTTGGAAGGGGTCTCCTGGCAGTGCTGTTCACTGGAAACAAAAATTCATTCAGAAAAATGGGGAAGGGCATTTCCACAAGTAGCAGAAAGCTGCGATTGAAATGTATCATAGCAGGCTGTCTCGTCAGACTCGCTGGGAGAGGCAGCATGTTGCAGTCTCTGAAAGGAGCCTGAAGACACCTCTGAGCTTGGCTCTTTCAAAATTCAGGACAAGTGGGAAGGGAAGGATGTTCCACCGTTGGTGGGTGCAGCATGGGTGAGTACATCTAATAAATCCCAGCATTAAGTGCTAAGGTTTGGGAGGCATCGCCTAATGCTGCATACAATACTCGACATCCCAGAGAGGGGCACGGCCAGGAGAGAAGGTACCTCCACCTCTCAGGTTGCTACAGAAGAGGTCACCACTTGCTTAGGAAAATGGGATAATATGTCCTTTCAGTTCCTTGACAGAAGACTTTGTGACAGGCAAATCCTCCTTTTGGTCCTCTCCCCTCAAGGCACAGACAGGACCTGGTGCCTGCTGTCAGACATTCGTCAAGAGTAAAGAGCAAAGATGGAGACTATAACTGCCAGCTCGTGTTAATCCACCTCTTCTGATGGCCTTGGGTTGTCACCAGCCCTCTCCTCCCTCCTTACCACCTAGCTTCCCCCAACAAAATCTGGACAAGAGACAGTGGAACAGGCTTAATTCTAACCTTCTTGCCCTTCCTTCTCAGAGCTAGTGCAGGTACTGAGGCTTTCAGAAAGTCATGGTAGCATGTAGTACTGTGACCTGTCTGTCCATCCTGGAGGGGAGTCAAAATGCACTCAGTAGCTGTAGGTCTCTTTCAAGGAGTATAACTGGAAAGATGATGCCTCATGTCCCCATATCATCTCATCTGGTTCTGAACACCATAGGACATTGGAGGGTGTAAAACTGGGCGTCTGATACCTCTCTCTATAGTGTACCAGCTGTTAGATACATAGCTGCAAGGTTTATCACTCCATAAGGTTTTTATTCCCCCTCTTCTCATTTTCATTAAAAGATTCCCAGTCACCTTTGTGGAAGAAAACACCTTGTTATTTGGAAGCTGAGAAAGTCCTCAATACTTAGAGCTCTTGGGATGCTTAGCGTTGTAGGGTAGTCATTTCCCCAGCAATTTTGGCAGCTGTTCTATCAGATGTTTCTTTATAGCAGACTCCAAATTGTATCATTCAAATGAAATATGTGGAATGCCTGTATCATGTCTCTTGCTCCAATAATAGATTATTTCTTTAGGATGACCATAGAGAAATAAGGGTGAAAGCTCACACTACTAATCCTCCCTTCAGCTGTTATCGTTCTCTTTTAACTTCCCATTAATTAGGTTTCGTTCCTATCAGCAGCTCCAGAGGCTGAGTCCAACCAGCTGAAAGTCACTTTTGCCAAAGCGAATGGTGTGGTTTTGGAATTCAGCATTAGTTTTCATGGGAACTTTCCCAGCTATTTCAGCAGGATAATAGTCAGCAGATTACTGTGAGAGATATGCTGTTTACTGCTAGAATTGCTCACCAGTTTTAAGACTAAAAAGTAATTGTGATAGCTATCAATACAGCTTTGAGGCAGTCACAGCGTTAAAACTCCAGGAGCAATTGTCCATCCAAAGAGCAGTTAACCTTGAGTTTGTGAAACATGTAAGTAAATTATTGTTATTGGGGCATTATTAGAACTATTTACTACTACAGCTAAATTTAGATACCCCTTTAAACTGAGCTCATTCCCAAAGATTTATAACGTACTTAAATAAATAGATTCCATTTACCTGCAACTCTTAAATTCAAACTAGTTCAAAATGCAATCAGTACATAAAATCAGTTCCTCATGGAGATTCGGCAGAGAGACATAATTTATCTCTTAATTTCCACACACAGTTTTGTGTAATGAGTCCCAGAAACACAGCAATTCACTGCATTTAGATTTTTAGCAACTGTCATGACTCCTTTATCACATTCTAAGGCTTCTTCTGCTGTCCTCTGGAGATGCCTTGCTTTCTCCCTGTATGGTGGGAGAAACCCCGAAAACTAGCTTAAGACTCCTAACTTTTAGTTGACTAAAGATAGTGGGTTGAACTCCACACTGTATTCTACAGATATGCCAAAGCATGAAAAATTTTCTCACAAGAGGACTGGTTTAGGCAGACCCAAGAACAAGAAGCATGCTACGGGAAAGGCAGTTTGTGATGATCATGCTTTGCACTGGGCTCAACTCAAAGCTGCAATATTATTCCCCTGTGTTCTCAATGCATAAAGACGTGGAAGTGTACCTAAGGATAAAATCTGCATAGTAAGAAAGGACCTGAAATTAAGTTACATATTCAGATTATGGTATCTATTACAGTCTACCTTAGAAAAAGGTGTTTGTAGGAGCAAATTATTTCACATTCAGGCATATAGATACAATAAAGTAGCATAATTGGACACAGAGACATGCCTAAGAAGGTAGATCATGGATATACCCTACTCACTTATGCTGTTATTGAAGTTTCAGTTGTACAATTCATCCTGAGATTCCCTGAGTGCTTACTGCCATTGGAATCACCAAGAGTGTTCTAGTTAGGATGTGCCAACATGAATACAAGAATTGCATATTCTAGCCATAAATAAGTGAAAGTCAGGATTCTGGCTGTATTTGTTTACCTGGGACCTAGTCTGTATTCTGACATTGCACTGGATTTCTAGAACACTTTGAAGATAAAAGCAGTCTGAGGGCAAATCTTAAAAAAGGATGGTGGGGAGGGGAAAGACGAAACACCTTATCACCCCTTTCAGATCCTATTTTGTCAGTCTTTCCATAGATAAATTAAAAAGAGAACCAAGATGCCAGCACATTTCTTGGTTGTATTATCTTAAGATGGATTTATATTAAATACACAAATAAATTGATTTTTTTAAGTCAACTACACAAATAGTTGCATAATGTTATTGGCATTTAAAGAGACTTAGAATTTTCTGTTCATTAAAAATGTTAGAGAAACCCTTCTCCCATTTAATATCCCTGTAATGGACCGATTTACTTTTCTAACGTATTCTAATAACAAGCATCAATACTTCAGCATTTTTGCTGCAAATCAAAGCTTGGAAGGGCAAAATATTCCAGATAATTGATGGACTATTTAAAAGTCATTATGAAGAAGAGGACAAAATGGAGTCATGCTGGAACAGTGAAAGGCTAAAAGTATTCTGAACCCAGTCTGAAGACGTAGCCAGAGGCATTAGAGGGGTTGCTCCCGTCTGAATCACAGAATCACAGAATCACAGAATAGTAGGGGTTGGAAGGGACCTCTGTGGGTCATCTAGTCCAACCCCCCTGCCGAAGCAGGGTCACCTACAGTAGGCTGCACAGGATCTTGTCCAGGCGGGTCTTGAATATCTCCAGAGAAGGAGACTCCACAACCTCCCTGGGCAGCCTGTTCCAGTGCTCCGTCACCCTCAGAGGGAAGAAGTTCTTCCTCATGTTCAGACAGAACTTCCTGTGCCTCAGTTTGTGCCCATTGCCCCTTGTCCTGTCACTGGGCACCACTGAAAAGAGCTTGGCCCCATCCTCCTGACACCCACCCTGCAGATATTTAGAGGCATTTATAAGGTCCCCTCGCAGCCTTCTCTTCTTCAGGCTGAACAAGCCCAGTTCCCTCAGCCTCTCCTCGTAGGGGAGATGCTCCAGTCCCCTCACCATCCTCGTAGCCCTCCGCTGGACTCTCTCCAGTAGCTCTTCATCTTTCTTGAACTGGGGAGCCCAGAACTGGACACAGCACTCCAGATGAGGCCTCACCAGGGCAGAGTAGAGGGGAAGGAGAACCTCCCTCGTCCTGCTGGCCACACTCTTCTTGATGCACCCCAGGATCCCATTGGCTTTCTTGGCAGCCAGGGCACACTGCTGGCTCATGGTTAACCTGTCGTCCACCAGGACACCCAGGTCCCTCTCCGCAGAGCTGCTCTCCAGCAGGTCCACCCCAAGCCTGTACTGGTGCATGAGGTTGTTCCTCCCCAGGTGCAGGACCCTGCACTTGCCCTTGTTGAACCTCACCAGGTTCCTCTCTGCCCAGCTTTCCAGCCTATCCAGGTCACGCTGAATGGCAGCACAGCCTTCTGGTGTATCTACCACACCTCCCAGTTTGGTGTCGTCAGCAAACTTGCTGAGGGTACATTCTAACTCTTCATCCAGGTCGTTGATGAAGAAGTTAAACAAGACTGGGCCCAGTACTGACCCCTGAGGGACACCACTTGTCACCAGCCTCCAACTAGACTCAGCGCCGCTGATGACAACCTGATGCTTCTTTAGCAAACCCTTGTCTCCAGTCATTAGGGTGAGACTCATCGCACCCAAAATCTGAATTGCCCTTTGGAGGCAAGCCTCATCCTTCACCGACTGCATAAGAAACTGGTGTTCCCACTGTGAGATGGGCTGCTTATGGAAGTGCCTGGCTCTTTATCTGATACGTAAGTCACGTGGGAAATCTCCAGGGCTTTATCTCCTGGACCAACCATTTCATCAACTTAACTAACCACAGTGAAAGAATAGCAGACTAACTAAAGCATCATGATAACTCACAGTGAAGTTCTGGTGTCTCAGCAAATAGCTTAGCAGCACGTACACACAGACCACTCTTCTGCTCACATCTCAAGGAACTTCTAAACTTCTAGTGCAGGGCTGACTCTCACTTGTTGTATGACACCCACATCTCTGAGCATGTTTCAAGCTTGTATTGAAGAAACACATTGAAGGAGTTATTATTTTTGTGTTCTCATTACATAAAATGCATCATCCCTCTAGCACCCCCTAGCCAGCTATTGAAGAAAAGACAGGAAAAGAGGGTCAAATTCTTGGATGTAGCAGAAAAGCCAACAAAGCGAGGAAGAATGACAAGGTCCCTGAGTAGCACTGAAAACACAGCTGCCCTAGCTGCCCAGCACTTAGGGATGATGTGCAACGTAACCGTTCACAAACTTACCAGATCCAGTGTCAGTGCACTCCATGTCATTCAAAGAAAGATGTAGTTCTGATGGATTTAATCTCATTTCAACATGTTTAATTGTATCCTAGCAAAGGGATAATCACTGTTATCCTACTTCTCTGGAAGGAAAAAAAGTGATGGCTATGTCTTCCATGATAGTTGCAATAAATGATGGTAAATATGTGCCCCTCAGAAGAGTTTTCTAGACTGGTAACACTGGGGGTCAGTATGGAGAGCTAGGCTGACCTCCTGCATGACCTGGCCAGACACTTCACCCAGTGATCCATGCAGCTTCCTTATCTCTGCTAGCTGAGCTAGAACATTTGGTTTAATAAGAAACAGTCAGATCTTTATTAAAGGCCTGAAGGGAACAAAGACTCCACCATGTCCTTTGGGAAGACCTTCCATTTATCGTTACACATATCTTTTACTTAATATCTTTTGACTAATTTCATCCCTTGCCTGAAGAATATTCAAATGTGTATTAATTTTCCATGAACCCCATATGAATTTAACTCACCGAGGTGATACATATGGTAACTCAGATTTACTCCCAGAGAAGGCTGGGTGGATATATCGTTGATGTGGTAAGACAGGAATGAGAGCTTTCTCTTTCCGATTTAGGCTGCAGTTTGTGCCGTAGCTGAATTGTGTGAATTGGAGTTCTCACCCAGGGTTTTGAGTTCAGGGCAAGAAGTATCCCAAAGGAGGAGGAAATGTCAGCCCTTTCTGTGCTTAGGTGGCCAGACTCCCTTTCAGAAAGGGGAAAGCTGAGAAATAAGGGAGCTTATTTTGGAATTGACTTGAAGAACTCCTAGATGGCAGCAGCTGAATTCTAAGCTAGGCCTGGAAAGGCAGTGCAGAACCTCTGGCCTTGCTCAGGTTTTTGTTTTCATTTTGGATTCCTAATGAAATCTGTTTTCCAGTAATGTTTATTAGGTACCCTGTAAGACAAGGAGTATTTTGTGCCATCAAGAAATTTTTTGAAGTATTGACTTGATTCCTAAAAAAATTGAGAGTAAGATAGTTTCTTGCAGAAATGACCAGGGGTTAAATAGTATGTGTTCATCATCTGTAAATCAAAGTATGTGGTGTGACTCACCCCTGGCCAGCTTCATTGTTGTTCTTATTATAGCATCTCCTACAAAGGTCACATTTAGCTACTAAAAATAAACTCACAGTCCAAAAAGCATTCGTTCCTCAGCAAACAGTTTGGGAAAATATAGGCTACTCCTGTATTAAAAGTACAGATCCAGGTCACTGAGCTGACCTACTTAGGTGATATTTTAGGGCTTCCCAAAAGATTTCACGTCCTCCAAATGTCAATCTTATTTCAGTTCCACGCATCAGCATAAGTTTTCTTACTTCAGAGGAGGCTGTTATTTACATGTAGATTTTATCAAAGTTTGACCAGCTTAACATTTCTGATGAGAAACTCATAGAAAGTTGAGATGAACTGGACTATAGTGTTTAGCAGCAGGAGGAGGATTTGAGTAAAACCTTATTTTGGTCACAAATGATACAACTGATTCACATCTTAGTCCCTTTGAATACATGATGTGTAATTCTACCAAAACCAGAGAAAACTTCCTATGTGAGCAGAGTCAGGTCTCGGTTTAAATGTTACGGTTACTGCTGTTTTGAAAGCAGTCTCTTTCTGAAATTAGACAAGGGATAGGACCCGAGGAGCAACCTGATTTTCAGCCTCATGTTCCAACACACAGATGATGAGGTGTTTTCTTTATAGCATGAGCATCTTTAGCTCTTACCTCTCTCTTGTTGGTAAGATGTTGAGTGGAGTCAATTGGGGAACAGGCATCTTAGTGCTGATGCTGTAAAGTTAGGCCAGTATGAGCACTGGTCTTCATTTAGGCTTGTCCTGGGTTCAGCTGGGATAGAGTTAATTTTCACAAGAAGCTGGTTGGGCTGACCCAAACAGCCAATCAAATGGGATATTCTATATCATGTGATGTCATGCTCAGTATTTAAGTGGGTAGCTGGGTTCAGGTGGGTGTTTGCTACTCAGGAGGAAGCTGAGCATCATGTGGTAAGAACACTGCATGTTCTCTATGCTTTTTATCAGTATTATTGTTTGTTGTTTTCTTCTCCCTTTGCCATTCTGCTGAACTGTTATCCCAACCCACGAGTTTTTTGCCTTTTTCCTGCTGATTCTCCTCCCCATCCCACTGGGGAGGGGGAAGGAGTGAAAGAGTAACTGTGTGGTTCTTTGTTGCAAATTGAGGCAAAACCACAACAGGCTGCTGTGGCTGTACTATCTATGTGGGGTCATTGCTTACACCTGATGAGGTGTAACCTTCTCTCAAGAGATTGCTTTCACTGACCATGGGATTGGCCATGCCACTTGTGATGCTGCAGTCATCCAGGCCTCAAAGTCTTAGCAGCTTTCAGCTGGCCATTTCTTCAAGGGCTGGTGCAGGACAACTTTTACAAACATACTTACAGAGCTGGGATTTGCATGTAATACTGCAAGAAGAGGACAAAGGTGTCACAGCTAACAAGTCAGAGGAAAAAGTGTAGGAAGTCACAAGAGGAAACCTGAGTGGAAGGAGAAGCCAGGAGTAAAGTGTGAAAGAGCACAGGAGGACGAAGGCTTAGGTTGCCTTCTTCAGAATTGCTTACTGGGGAAGTTCCTGCCCTGTGCATTGGTTTCTCTGCATTTGGTCTTGAAGTGCTGAACTTTCTCTCTACCTTGTGAAGAAAGTCTGGCA
Organism: Opisthocomus hoazin; assembly: GCF_030867145.1. Lineage (NCBI taxonomy): Eukaryota > Metazoa > Chordata > Aves > Opisthocomiformes > Opisthocomidae > Opisthocomus > Opisthocomus hoazin. The sequence continues at coordinate 4,775,055 of NC_134434.1, read as the reverse complement.
TTTCACTTTGGGCAGACATGGTAGCAGGTACCAGTCTGAGTTATGTGGGTAAGCCTAATCCTCCTGCAAAACAAGGAAACTGCTTCCAGCTGAGTGGTCCTTGGCAAAATAACCTAGAAGACCTTAGTGAAAGTAGTCCAGGTAACTCTGAACAGTGTGCTTTCAAAGAGCCTATCAGACCCCACAGGATATATTTAGATACTACCAAAATCCGATATTGTGTACCCCCTCACCAGACCTCCCCATCTTACACCAGGAAGGACAGAACTGTCCCTCCTCCCAACAGGGAAGTGAGGAAACATCTGTGAGAGTGTATGAGGTCAGAACCTCTCATGATGGGAGCGGGTAAGGGCACAGGCGCAGATACAGTTAGCTAGAGCAGAGAATCCATTAGGATTATTCTAGCAGTGTCCTGCACAGGGAGCAGAGCCTAACAGAAACCACTGCACAGGTGAGCTGGAGGCTGTTCCACAGGGCTCTGTACAGCCCTTCCCTCCCTGTGGAATGATCTGTGTCTGCATAGGCTCTGCCTTCTGCTGATCGTACCCAGAGGCCACAACCTGCCTCCTGTTCGCCCCATTTTGGGACAATCTGCATGACTGAGTAGAGTCAGGTTGCAGTCTGAAGTGAGAGACATATCACTAACAGCTAGACTGCTTGCTGGAGTCTGCTGTAGAAATATTTCCTGGTGGGAGTGAAGGATAGCAGAGTCATGATCTCACAAGGGATTCTAATTAACTGGTGACATTACTAAAGGAAGACCATTAAACCCAGTCTTGTACATTTCAGTCTAATCACATCTTCAGATAGAATAATACTTTAATAAGCCTTAAACTGGAATTGATTTTTTTCATACACCAGGAACTGAAATCAAGACAAAAATAGTTGGAAATTATTTAGCGGTTACCAAGAATTAAGGAAAATCCTTTATTGTTAATCAAAGAGGATTAATTTTTTTAGTATTGAGGAGCTATAATATATTTTACCCAGTTTATTAACTAAGCTCAGCTGAGGATCAGTTTCTTAGAATGGCTGTCATTGAAGAGGACTGCTGTTGGCTATTGTATGATTGTTTATCTACTTGCATCCAAGCAGCCCTCTGATGGATAAGTTGCCTTCCAGTGCTTTCAATTTGTATAACAGCATGGTGCATCAAGATGCCATTAACACTGAACAAAAGAAATCTATTAATAGAGAGGTCTGGATGGTCAATAACTTCTCAGAGTGTATGCATGGTGAACACTCAAGATGCCCATAATATCCGTGGTTTGCTATGCTTTGGGTCTCTGGAGATTACTTTCTGTAGATCAAATATGTCTGTGGCCTGCTACAGTAGCTGAAGCCACCTTGCAGCCATCCATCAGTCCCAAACACAGCATCTCAGCAGTTCAGAATTGACAAGCACCCTGCAACCTCCTCTCCGGTCTCTAGCAGGCTTGGTGATGTGTCCCTTCGGGGAATGAAAGCATCTCCTATAATCTGTCCAGGTCATTTCTAGTGTAGACAATGCTGTGACCATAATCCATTCATAATCCCTTGTTCCTATTCAATTCTAGCTAAATGCTTTTCTTGAGACCCTTTGTGCTCTTGTGTTTTGCTGCAATTGGCCTGAGTGCTTTCAATGTTTTTGTGACATGTGCCCCTACACCTCTCCAAACAGCACTGTTTTTCTTTAACCTTCCTTGCTCTCAATTCACCATTGGTTCTGCCTCCTGACCTTGCCAGGGAGTCTCATTCTCTGGCCATCATCCACAGAGCAATCCTCCCAGACACCACCACAGAGGCTGGTCTTCCCTGAACTTTTGCCAGCCTGTTGCTGTTGAACTTGGCATGGAGACTCCAGTGTCGAAGACAGCCGCAGCCATTTTTAACTGTGCTGTCCAGCTCTACAAGGAGAGTTCCTGGAGTTACTGCACTTCTCCTTGGTCCCCCTATCTTTCACTCTAAAAGGCAACTATTTTTCTACTTCACTCATGATGGCTTTCCCCATAAAAGCAACCCACTAAACCAGGGGCAATGTGTCACTATCAAGCTGTTTAATGTAGATCTGCATAAAGCAGACTTCCTTCACCAGTGCCAGAAACTTTCATTGTCTTTCTGAGGCTCACTACACCAAACCACTTTGCCTGAGAAAAAGGTCTGCTATGGAATCCCACATCTGCAACTCATCATTCTGCCATGTGGCTCTATTGGCATTTTCCATCCCTTAACTCTTCCAGCTGTCTCTGTTGGTAGCATAACCTATTAGGAAATTTGTCTGAGTTATAGTTGTTGCTGGTGCAGGTTTCCTGGAGGAATAGAGGTCAAACAGTATTTTTTACTCATGGACACTTGCTTCAACAGGCTGTGCACTCAAACCATGGCATTTCCTGCATGACTCATGCCAAAGCAACTACTTATGGTGAGACTGTAATTGTAAACACTTAGAAATGATAAAGCTCCATGCCTGCTATCACACTATTCTGATAATTAATCTCTATTAGTGATTAGTGTCAAAGGGATTGCAGACCTGTGAAGTCAATTTTCACAGTCACTTTGACAAAGGAAGTGCTGAGCATCCTGGTAGATTTACTACATGGCCCCAGAGTCTCTCGGATGTAGGAATGGAGTGGTTGGCCTGCAAAGAACAGATCTCATCCTGAAGCCAGGTCTTCCTGCAGCATATGTTTTATCAGGGGTTTTCTTGTTTACCCGGATGACTGGAAGAACCTGGTGGACTTTTTCTAGTTGCACTTTTTATTCAATATGGACTCCTTGGGAAGATTTGGACATTGGCTTTGCTGGTGAAGAAAGTAAACATGAAGGTTTAAAAAAATGGAAAGTCACAGCTAGTGACAAGTTTGCAGATGACACCAAGCTGAGTGGTACAGTTGATTCATTTTGGAGAAGGCATGCCATCCACAGGGACTTTGACAGTCTGGAGGAATTTGCTCATGTGAACCTCATGTAGTTCAACAAGGCTGAGTGCAAGGTCCTGCACCTGGCTCAGGGCAATCCTCAGTATCAATACAGACTGGGGGATGAATGAATAGAGAGCAGCCCTGTGGAGAAGGACTTGGGGATACTGGTGGTGGAAAATGGGATGTGAGATGGTAAAGTGCATGTGCAGCCCACAAACCAACCATATCCTGGGCTGCAACAAAGCTTGACCAGCAGGCTGCAGGAGGCGACTCTTTCCCTCTACTCTGCTCTTGAGATCTCAGCTGGAGTACTGCATCCAGCTCTGGGGTCCCCAGTAGAAAAAAGATATCTACCTATTAGAGCGGGTCCAGACGAGGGCAATGAAAATGGTCAGAGGGCTGAAACACCTCTTCTGTGAAGAAAGGCTGAGATAGTAGGGGTTGTTCAGCCTGGAAAAGAGCAGACTTTGTGGGGACTTTATTGTGGCCTTTGAACATGTAAAGAAGACTTAAAGATGGAGAAACTTTTTACCAAGGCCTGTAGTGACAGGACAATAGGCAACAGTTTTAAACTCTGAGGGGAGATTTAGACTGAACATAAGGAAGATACTTTTTGATGAAGATGGTGAGACACTGGAACACCTTGCCCAGAGAAGCTGTGAATGCTGATCACTGTAAGTGTTCAAGGTCAGGTTGGACAGGGCTTTGAGCAACTTGATCTTGTTAAAGACGTCCTTGTCCCTAGTGGGGTGTTGGACAAGATGATCTTTAAACATGCGTTCCAACCCGAACCATTCTGTGACTCTATGAGCTATAACTAGTCTGGGTTTTCAATGGCACTTACAGATCTAAAGCGCAGGGAGATGCCAAATGTTATTTTCATCATCACTAAAGCAAGATATTGTCTAATGCTAGTGAAAATCAATTCCTTGGGTAGACTGTTCCATGTTATTGAGTCATTGGATGAGGAGAGAAAAATGTCGTGGATTAAGAGACTGGAGTTGAGGTGTCTCTTTCCCAAGAGTAGACTGTTCCTACTAGGGTCCAAAATATTTCTTACCTTCTTCCACTCTCCCAGCACAACTTGACTTTCCTCTGCTTTTACATAGAAGCTTCAGCAGGAGGCTTGGAGATAAACCTGCTCAATGTTGTCAGTAAGCAGATGCTTTTGGTGGATTCAGAAGACCAAGTGGGAAGGGGGCACCAGCCCCTTGTTCTGAAATTCCTGTTGCATGGAGTTGCTTACATGTCTTAGGCATGGGTTTAGTTGAGCTGTTGGTTCTGTGCAATTTTGGGCACAAGCTGGGCTATATGGTGCTCATCTTGGGTGCAGGCAGAGGAGGGGACCAGCTCTCCAAGGAACCTGAAGTTATAAACACTGAGCTGTGGGTGCATTGAGAGTGAAGTGCAATCCTGGATGGTGACTTTCAGGAGGCTGAATTTGAGCATAGACCAATTGTTCTAATTCTAGTGCCTAAATCCTTGTAAAATCAGGATTTTAGGAACTGGACAATAGTACAGTGTCTAGCTTTCAGAGCAGTATATTCACTGCTGCACCATGCACTAATTAGTAGTTTCTGTGTTTACACAAGTTTGGATGTATTTATATCAAAGTCTACATATACGTCCTGTTTTCCTAGTTGCAATATTTGTAATATAAACATACTGTGAGCAAAGGAGATCTTTGTGTTAGCCACATATGCTTGCACCTTTGCTTGAGGGCTAATAAAAACATCTGCAGGCTGTTTTGTGATTTGGACTGATTTGGATGTATCTGAGATCTGGGGTATGGTGCCTCTTTCTCATCAGTTTCTCCAGCTACCATCACCTAGCCTATCAAATTTATTTCTGTTTTCAACTTTCTACTGTAACCTCATGTCAAAATTACAGTATTTCAAGTGGCTTCTTAAGACAATCATAAGCATGTAAAGAGTACCAATAACAGATCATAGCTCTGTATGTGTTGCTGAAAATCATATTGGCCTCTTTTGATTCTCTTTCACATTCCAAACTTTACTGCAAACTTAATCAAATGTTTTACAAAAATACTGAAGCAGTGTAAATAAAGATTGACAGAAAAATATCTTGGAATAGAGCTGCTGAAAAAAATAGTTTTAGAGTGTGGGAGAATGCCAATTTCACAAGTAGACAATTTCAACAAAATAGGCTGCCATGAGTGAATATATATATATGTGTAATTATTTGTGTGGACTGTGAATGAAAGTCATTGGAAACTGGGTGCAAAAATATGGCAATGTATAGGGAAAATTTAGATGGCTCAAGTGGAGCTGTAGCAAGCTTCGGAAGTAGCTGTTTCCATCTTCTGGGGGTAAACATCCTGGAAATACAGGCAAGTATGTTTAGCAAAATTTTCTGTGTCATTGGTGCTGCCTGTGCCATTCAGCACTTCTGTTTCATCTGGTTCCATCAGTGATTAGTTGTCCTCCCAAGAAAAATGAGAAGCCCCAAAAGCACTGAGGGGAGATGAACTGTGGAGATCTTGCACAAAACTGGATCTCTCCTAAGATGTCAGGTACTTGTTCAGTGCAGCCTGCAAAATTATGAAATTAATTTGTACCTTGCAGACATTAATTAGAATCCTAAGTATGATCAATTAGCCAGGTAGATAACAGTAGTGCAAATAACTGATTCACCTACAGTGTGAGATGCTGGGTCCCTCCCCACTCCTGCTTTTGAGCACAACCATTTGACAATGGGCAGAAAACACAGGATCGAATGTATTGATCATCCCAGCATGTGTTCCCTTTCTCATACTGCTTCTTATTTACCTTCTTTAACAAACTGTGATACATCAACAGAAATCGTGGTGTCACGTATGATATGTCCTGACAGCCAGCCAGGATAAAGGATGTTATGGAGGATTTACCACTGAGCACTAATTAACAGCTAAATTATCTAGCTGAAATCAGATGACTACCCTAGGCAGCGTCCCAGGACACCACTTCCTTTCAGCCACTCTCTGAATAATGATTAGCAGACAATCTGACACAAGAAGTAACAAGAATTTCAAATGGCATTGCTAGAGAGGAAAAAAGCTCAGGAGGTCCTGTTATACCCTTCACTCAGACAGCAGCTTTCAAGTACTGAGGGAAACAAATCCGAGAAGGTCACTGCTTAGGGACACGATGTCAAAACTCAAAGCCAGGCTGGCTGTTGGCCCCATGCTCCTGCCCTTTATCACTAATGAAGGACTTTCATCTCACAGCAGCAATGGCTGAACATCACCTGCTGCTGGTGGTGCTAGGGTTTTAAGGTGCCCACCATCTAAATTCTTTCTTCTCTTTTCCCTTGTGCCCTGCTTCTCCTCAGACCTCATCTGCCTGTGGAAGATGTCTGGTATAGATTAAGGTGTTCTATTCTGTTGTGGGTTTGATCTCACCTACTGGCTTTTGGAATCGGCAACATGCAGGAGAAGGTATTGCAAAAACTGCATCATTCCTGTATGTACAACTCCGGGTGCTGGGTGCTCGCTGCTCGTCAGGAACTGGCACATATCTGGCACTGCTCAAGCATGGGAGCAGACTGGCACTGAATTCACACAATGAACTCTAACAAGAGGATGCTTTGTCTCCTGGGGCTGGGCTGTAAGAGTGTAGTTTTGTGCTGCACGTGGACTTAATGACTCAGAACAGTGCTATCTTGACACTCTTTGGGCCATCCACTTTGGAAGTGGCGATGAGAAGTTCTTGTCTGTATGTTGGAAACACCAGGCACACAGTATATCTCTCACTAGTTATCCTGGTCTGACCTGGCTGACAACATTCTTGTTCTGCTGTAGGAGAGACCATTTTTTTAGATTAGTGTTAACATTTTTTTCAAAGAAAAATCAGAAAAGATCTATAAACCTGGGAGAAAGCGGGAGGCTAGAGGCCCAGTTCCAGAGCCATCAATTTAGGCTTCAGTTACACCAGATGTCAAGGCTAATGGTAAGTAACTGTCCACCTGCAGAGGTGCAGCTCCAGGACTTAAAAGAAAAAGAAAGAAGGGACTATTTGGTAGGGAGAACTCATATAATACTTGTCTCAATGGTCATCCCAGACGCTATGTCTGGGTGGGCACACAAGCAAACCAGTCCAATGCTGGAAGACTTTATTTCAGGCTATGTGTCTTTTGAGCCCCAGAGTAGTGACTCCCTGAGGACTGTAAGTCTCTGTCTCCAGGGTAATCATCAATACAGGGCTGTAAGCATGTCTGTGCAAGTAGGTACATGAAAGTCCCGGAGCCTGAATTTAACTGGAGATGCTGAGCATGGAATCCGAGAGAGGAACAGACGTTTGTCTGCTTCACTGCAGCTTGTATCAATTACACTGAGCAGCTATGGGGAATAGATACTGTTTTGTTAACACTACATATTACAGTTGCCAAAGTGAAATTTTCTCTGAATTTCTGGTTTGCAAGACATCAGTCAGAAACCAAATTTCAAAAAAAAACAGTTTCTGTGAAGTGTAAATCACGGGTTTGTGGCTGCTCTTCCTGAAGTTTTGTAGACCAGATCCTCTACACATTTTGTTGTGATCAAGAATTTCTGGACACCAGCTCTGTGTTTTGCTTTCAGTCTAGTCTGTGCATCTGTTTGTCTCTGTCAAATTCAAATGCTGTACTTTCAAAAATGAGAGCTGAGGCTTCTGTCTCATATCTGAAAGAATCCATGCTCCCTTTGAATTTTCCAGTGTAGGAGTGGACTGACCAGCCTTTCTGAAGTCTGTATCAAAGTTGCTTACAAGTGCTTCCTCTGAAATGCTTGAGAGGTCACAGTGCACCTGGGATGAGTGCTGGGAAAGGAGAGAGCTTGGCCATGTGGGACTGATGCCCACCTCCAGAGGGAAGAGGGCATGGTGCCTCCCTGCCTTGCAGCCTGCATCCCAGCCTCTCTCGGTTGTCATTGAGCTCTTTTTCTCTCCGGGGAAGCTGTTTCTTCTCAACCATAGCAAGGTCCCTGCTTCCTGCCTCCTATTACACAGAGTATATCTTGTGCACAGCAGGAAACAGCTTCAAAGGAATCCTTTTTTTTAGCCTCCTGTTCGTTTTTCAGAGAGCCCTTCCTCTGTCTTCCACAGAGCAAAATGAATGGCTCAGCATTGAGGTGCCTGCTTCAGGGGCACTTTCTGACCTGAGCTGACTTGTATCTTCAAGCTTGCAGAAAGCAGGCTGAAGTTGATGCCTGATCTAAAAGCAGATGTTTCCAGGCGGCTGCATGGTGCTCCCAGTTACATGCGGGGTGAAATGTGGAGTAACCCTCTGGGAGCACTAAAGCATCCAGGGCTTGCAGAATCTGCACTAGTGATCCTCAAAGTTATTGTCCTTGTTCTGACCTAGTTTCATGGAGGAGGAGATTGTGACTGTTAGAGAACAACTTCAATGCTTTGCCTTAGCTTTTGTATTAGGGCAGTAACAATAGGGAAAGAGAGGAAAGACCCAACCTGCAGGAGGAAGCGTGTCAAGGAGGCTACTTTAGGGCACCCCGTAGAAGATGGGAACCTTCCACTGGGTCCGTGGGAGAAATGACAGAGGGAGGCAGCACGATTTTTCCCCCTCTAAATGCAGTGACTCCAGCCTGCACTGACCAAATGGGTATGGCCACATCAATGTGACCACTACATGGCAGAGCAATGTACTGTGAAATATCTTCCAGATCTGTTCCAGAGCAGACTGTTTCAGGCAGGTGGAGCAAAATCTGCGCAGTGATGACACTGCATGAGGTACAATTTGACACCTCCAGCTGCTGCATGAGCGTGGTTCACTCACTGTGCTTGCCTTTGTGAGCACTGCATTTGAGGGTCAAAGACTTGCTATGTGAGGCTAGCTGGGCTGCGGTGAGCAGGAGACCACGAAGAGCTGTTCTGCTCTTAGTCCTGTAACGCAGGACCAGGCAGATGTTGGTCTTTACCCCACTGAATGGAAGATGCCACCACATGGTGTTGTTGAAATGGGAGCGGTGTTTAGACAGCATTGCTTTCTGAAACCTCCGTAAGAGAACATGTGGCGCAGTGCTGAGAGAAAGGTAGGGCAGCTTAAAGCACAGGCCCTGGTAAACAAGTGGATCTTAGTGTGGGAGCTCAGTCACTGCTCTTGAAATAGGAAATGGGGGGAAAAGTAATCCTGGCTCAGCAATGCTCTCTGCCTGGCATCTCAGGGACTCAGCCCACCCCTTCTCACCTGGGAAATTGCTAGAGTCAGGGCCTGAGGAAACCCTAAGTATCCTCAATGGATATTTACAGAGAAGACATAGCCCCTCTACTTCCTCACTTTGTGCTTCCCCTGGCCTGCTGCATTGCTACAAGAAGAATATGATGATTCAGCAGTGCTTAGTGACACAGATTGTCCCTTCAATACTTGTCAGCAGATGTCTCCCAGGAGCTGTCCTATGACCTGCAGCTGGTGATAAGCAGTCTTCCAGATGTTCCTTACAGCTTGGCAAGAAACATGCCAGTAAACTGAAATTTCCTAATTCATTCTGGAGTTCAACAGCCCAGGAATTTACCTGTATAAGGGGTTTAATTTCTTTCAGACATAGTTCCTCCAGCTGTATTTGCTCTAGACAACAAGCAAGTGAAATCTTGCATGAGTTTATCTGTATTATGAAAAAGATTAAGTTCCTGGTTACAAAATTGGAAGTACAGTTTTGAAAGAGGAAGGTAATAGTAAAACGGGCAATCTTAGAGCCTCCCTCATACTCAAACTGCTTTCCCTGCTCTCCCTGGGTTTCTGCAAACCAAATCAGAGTTGCAGAAGGTGAGGCCAGCTCTTAAAGCTGGTCTCTTCCCTGCCCAGTTATATTCATAGTTTCCTTGCTGCTGTTGAATGTAAATGAAGTTTCAAAGCACGTCGGAAGGGCTGCCTCTCTCCTCCCTGTCTCTCTTCTGAGGGAATCTGGCTGGGCTTCAGCTTGTTGTGAATTCTTGGTGTCTGGACTGCAGATGAAGCATCCTTAAGCTTCTCTGAGATGGCTGTCCTTTGATCTTTAAAAGGGTTTTGAGGAATGTTGACTCCTCATTTCTGTTCACCTTTTTTCCCCTCAGAAAAGCTATTGACTTGTAGCTGTAACTGCTTACCTTGTGAAATTCTCTGGATTCAGAACCGTGTGCCAGCTATATATCACAAATATGCCAACGGGCTTTGTTTTTTCCCCGAGACCCCACGTTGCACATTTACCAAAGCAGATGTCACAAGCAAGGAGGGCTTGAGCTGCCTGCCCGACAGCCTTTGGGCTGCAAGAGCCAACCTTGTTTCGGTGATGCATAACTCTGCGGGTGTCTTCGCACTTTTACTTCATACATTCTTTGGGAAATTAATTGCTAAGATTCATCCTGTAGGAGCCTGATGCGTGCAGCTCCCTGAATGCTCTCCCCAGGGTGTTTCCCAGGCCCCTGAAAGCAGACTGCTTTGGTGAGCCTCTGCACCAAACCTCGCTGACACCCGTCGTTGGCATTTCCAGAGACACCTTCATAAATATGATATATGATTCAAAAATTTTTCTAAATCTAGAGGATTTCCTAAGCTCTGCAGAACAATTGCATAATGATGAAAGAGCTTTTAAACACCTCAAAAGGTTTTTTTTCTTTCTGTGGCCATAAAATGAAATATTTTATTCACATCCACACTCCCATGGGTACAGTTTCTGTAACAAAAGATGCCACAAATGAAAGTCTAACACCAGCACTGGATTAGAGCACTTTGTCATTAAACTGCTTAGAAATGTTTTCAGTCTTTTTCTTCAACTTGAATAAATTAGTTCATCATTAGTTTCCACAGTGAGATTTCCATTTGCCTTTCTCTGTGTTTGATACCGAAGTGCTTCAAAGCAGCTTTCCTAGTGAGATACTGTATCAGGGTGGAGACATGCTGTTCCCCAAACACTGCTGCCTCTCATTTCTTAACCAAAGTAAGTCAGAAAGAATAGTTCCGGAGAAAAATATTGTTGTTTGTTATTAGGCATGCATATCTCATTTAATATCAATGTCAAAAAGTATTAATATTTCAAAAATGTATTTTATTCTAAGAGGAATTATAATTTTTTGTTGCGATGTTTATGAACTAAAATAATTCTAGGCAGTACCTTGCATGAAAATGCTTGCCTTGCTCAGCAGCAGACACGAGGCACAGCGTGCTGACTATCAGGCTCTCCAGCACTGCGCCAAGTACCCTGTCGCGCACTCATGGCAGGAAGATTGGCCTAACCTTCTGCTTTCCTGCAAGTCACCGCTGAAACCTTGTCAGGGGGCTGTGGCAGCTTGAATATCCTCCTTCCCCGTTGTTCTGTCACACATGTGTCCATAACAACCAGCAGCCAAGGTCAGTCAGAAGTGATCCCTGGTGATTGCTTGGCTGACCTTTTCAAGTGGCTGTACTTGGAGGCTTAGTCAAATCTTCTTGTTGCTGGGAGTTCGTCTGCAGTGCAGATGCTCAGCCTGCAACCAGTAATCTACTGCTGCCTCCAGTACAGGGTCTCCTCTGCTGTTTCACCTCTTGGGTCTTTATTCAATGCAACACATCACAAAGAGAGGGAGAGGTTCATAAAGGCCAGTTTCAAGCTTTTAGTTGAAGTGTCTCCCTTGAGGAGCATGTTGTAGGTAAGGCGCATAGGCTCCCTCTTTAGTCAGTGAAGAGAAATTGGCACTTTCAGGAGAAGGACGTCTTCGTTCTACAAATGACTGTCAAACTTGGCCCAGGCAAAAATTGGAAGTACAAAGGGCCACTTAGTTTGCTCTGTCAGGGTTACTATTGCTGGACACCTCAGACAGACATGTCTTTTCACGCATCAGTGTGTCTAAGCAGAACTCACTGCTCCTGTGGAGAGATCCAGGTGCCAGCCCAGGACTCGAGGCGCTGTCATGGCGTGCATGTTTTAGGTAACCCTCAGCATCTGTCCCTGCACCTTGATCTCTGGATGTGGAGGCAACAGTGGCACTGTGGCGGAGTAAGGTTTGAGGTAAACACATAAGAGGCTCTGTGTGAGCAGTCCAACTGTGAGGACACGGTGTGGGTATGGTGGCATGGCTGTCCATGTTCATTCCACTGGTTAGGACTCAAGGTGGACATGATGCCACAGCTGAACATCCCAGAGCTGCAGAGCTGAAGGAAGTCAACTGGAATGCAGGGGTCATTGGGAAAGGGGTGATTGCTCAGCACCCTGTCCATTTCACTAAACTATAGCAACAGGTGAAGCAGCTGGGGAAAAAAGGAAAATATCTTAATTCATAATTTGTAGGGCTACAGGGAGGAGTAGCTGTACTGTTTTTAAAATCATTAAAATTTCGTTTCCCAAGGTAATTTTGCAAAATGTTGTGCGGAGAAATCCTGATGCTTACTTGAGGAGTGAAGACTGCCCAAAAGCCTGCCAGGATTCTTTGGCTCAAAGAGGAAATAGGCTTTATGTGATCATGATGTAAAAGGGATCTGTGTCTGCCCAGTACTGAGCGGTTTGGGAGCACCCTGAGAGCTGAAGCAGCTGGTCTGTGTAGCAGATACAGGACAGTCAGTGCTGGTCTGACACTTGGAAACAGCACACACTCTGGGATGAAGGTGACCTTCGCACTCAGCCTGTTAAATGTAGTTGGTCTTAAGGGGGAATCATCACTCTGTGAAGGACAAGTGGTATTTTTTTATGACAATCAGTGCTTTCAGATGTATCCTGCCTTTGAAATTAACTCTTTGTTTGGATTTTTTGACTTCCTAGTGCAATTCCTTTCTCCCCATTTGTGTGACAGTGGGTTATGCCTTTTTTCCACCAGTAGTTTCTGCATAAGTTTGGTAAAGAGGAATGCCCCTGCTTTGGTCCTGTGGAAGCAACCATGCTATCATGTAGGTGGGATGTCCTGTGGGCATCCCAGGTTTGGATGTTGCTGGTCTGACAGCATCCACAGGCCAGGAGAGGTGCCCTGCTAGCACTGCAGGGTGGATCCTCATAAACTGAGCAGGCAGCCTGGGCTGAAACAGAGGGAAAGGGGTGAGAGAGAAAGAGAATAAACGTGCCATCAACATCACATCTGGTTAGAGAAGAGCACCAGGCCAGATTTGTGCTTTGATTCATACAGGAGCCTAAGCCATGAAAACCTCTCCTGGAGAGAGATGCTGAGAGTTCCATGGTGGGCTGAGTGGCTTTGGAAGAAGTTAGGTTTGCTATGTCTATTACCTGTGACATGTCATGGGACAGGAGAGGTAGAAACCAGGCAACATTCTAGATTAGCACTGTGTGAATACTGGTCCTCTATTATACAGTCTTAATCTCCAGTGAGGAAGGAATGCCTAAACCTGCTGGCAAATATAGGCTTTTGTGTCTGTCAGAAAAATAGCTCATAGGTCTGTGGCATGATTAAATACACAACAGGCTGCGAGGCATCTAGATGCTGCATTAATGGATACCAACAACTGCATGAGCTGGGTAGATATGGTCCATGGCAGAAGCCAAATGTTATGGTGACTGCAGACATGAACAATGATAGTCTCTTGAAGTTTTATAATGAAAATAAGCAGAAAATTTTACCTGGTGGTACAATTTTCAATCAGTAACCAAAGCTGTGCGCTGTAGCCTGGTTTCCAGTAATGCTTTGAGCATATATTTATTAATGTTAATTAGTACAAGTTGTTCAAATATATCTCCTGGAAGGCAACATCAGCATATCTTATACTGATGTATTTCCCAAGGAGGACTCAATGCAATACCTGAGAATAGTCATGCTGGTTCTGTAATGAGATCTTTATTATGCTAATAATTATCATGGATGTGAACAATATTTTACACTTAGAGAAAGCTTATTCTTAAAGGACCCCCATAGGCCTCCAGTCCTCTTCATTTCTAGAGTACATCCTGAAAAGACCAATGACTCAGTCTACGTGGACTGCATACCACGTGCAATGCTCAGAGGTAATGGACCTCAGGACACTTTGCAGCTGACCAATGCCCCTCAGAATGTCTCCCTACACAAAGGACCTTCTATTGCCATTCTAGCAGTTTTTTCAAGAACACAGGGGATCACTATGAGACATCATAAAATTATATTTATATATCTATTTCACAAAGAATTCTCTATCCTTGGAGTCGTTCAAGATCCAGCCAGTCAAAGCCACAACCCACCTGATCTCCACCACAGTTGTTTCTCTCTGCTGCAACGTTGTTAATGAGACAACTCAGTCCAAGTTCAAACCACATTTTGACGACCTTCCCTCCACTGCATACAGCCTGTCACAAGGAAGCCTTTACTTACGGGATCAGCAACAACAGCGCGAGCGCTGGGAGCTATGTTGTAAGCGGCAGCGCTTGCTTTCTTGGGCAGTTCTTGTGCTGTGCCCTGGGCAGAGCACACCAGTCCTTGTGCGTATTCTCCAGCAAAAAACAAAAGTCTTGTTTTAAATAACTACATTTCCACCACCCCTCAGAAATATAATATTAAGCAGTATTAGAGCTTTTCTTAGAAAACTTTACCTGTTGTGTGGAGCCTGTCTTCCACTATCAGTCTCACCTTTTAACTTTAGGCTGTCCCTCATCAGACTACACTAAATAATTTGCCTGGCTATTTAATCACTGTTTGGCCAAGCCATGCATAATTTAGTTCCTTTAATCTTTCTTATTTATCTTGTCAATTAATCATTTTGTGCTGTTCTGAATGCCCTCTGCTGTCTCTATGACCTTGTGGTGCTGACATAGCCAGATCTCCTGTTCTGCTCCCCTGGATATGCAGGACTCCTGCTGTCTCTGTTGCCTACAGATCTATAGGGTGATTCTTCCAGTGAGGCCCATATGCAGATTTGTGTCAAATTTCTTGTCCTCTTCTGCTCCAAGATTTTCTTCCCATAATCACTGCACATCTTTCCCTTCATGACAAGTATTTGGAATCTGTGCAATTTCCTTTGAGGTTCTTGAAATATTTTCCTGAACTTGCTCCCCTTTGCTGTTTCTTACTCTCCCTCAAGCTGCCCTTGATTCTTTGCATGCCCTCTTCTGCATTCTCAATCCTGAGCAATAACCACTCATTCAGTTAGAGACATATGTTTTAGAAAAATCTTACGCTTTTTTAATGAACTTTTTGGACAATGCTGAGGTCAGTATAGACCTACCCTTTCTGGACACTCTTATATCTGCTGCTAAATGGCAAATGGAGCATGTCACAGAAAAAGTTACAAGTTGTGATGTAATCAGTCTTGGCTGAATTTCCCTAAGATGGAGAAGAAAGGGTGTTAAAGGTAGGAAAGTCCTGCAGAACCTTGTAGAGAGTTTCAGATCCTTAAACAGAGACTTTGACAGGTCTTCTGAAGCAGAGACTTTCACACTGAGAAAAGCTCCTTTGGAGGGCCTCTGCAATGTGAAAAGGTAGCTGAGAAACTAGTCTGCCACATTATTCTTCCAGCTGGGAAAAGATCTCTGAAAACAAGGACATAAAGGCTTCCTTTACACATTCATAACAAACTCTGCAAAGGTATTGCCCCTGCAGCAAGACTGTCCACTTTGAGAGCACAAGAAAGGACCGAGTGCTGCTTGGAAAGTGCCAGGTATCTAATGTCCATGCCATGGAGAGAGGAAATTGAATAGGACTGTGTCTTACCCTGGTTCACGTAGTCAGGACAGTAAGAATGCAGGTGTGTGTAGTGCATGAAGAATGGGAAGAGGGTGTTAATATGGGAGCCATGAGTAATAAACTCTCCAAGACAGGGTGTAACATTGCTTCCCCAGTCAGAGAGAAGGGCTTCTCATGCTGCTTCTCTTCCTCCCGGGGACTGAGCTCTGAACTGGACCCTGAACCCCAGGGCTGGATCCTGTCCCTGCCTGTCTGTCTTGGTGCAAGCATTCATGCACTTCCCCAACAAATATCAGCCTCTGTGGTGGCTCCGACACCTGGTAAGCATGTCAGCCAGCCCACTCAGCAAGGCCCCAGCTCCACCCCATGCTGAAAGGACTGAAACAGCTCCACAGTAAATACAAACATCTAATGGAACGTAATTACCATCTGCTGCTTTCCAAGGCAACACATCCGAATTACCAATTGGGAAATAATTACAGCCCACAAGTTTCTATCACAAGGGCCTCAGCTTCCCTCTTGAATCTGCATAACTTCCCGATTCTTCACAAACTGCATCCCTGCTGCAGGTGCTGACACATCTCTCACCTTTCTTTGGTTGCTGAAACACAACAGACATCGCTGAAGGAGAAAATAGTGAGATCCATTCTCTGAGGTCTTGTCTTGTATCAGCCAGAGGCATTTCGTAAGCATTTGATGTCACTTACCCCTTAAGCAAGGATTTGAAGCTGGGGAAAACAGAGTGGTAGAAGCCCAAGTTCTGTTCACTGCTTTCAAGAATTTTAGCACATGCTTAAACTAAAGCAAAGAAAGGAAAGTAGTTACTTGCACCAGGATCCTCCAGGGCATGAATTCTGCCACACTAATCATATCACCAAATCCTCTGCACTAAAGACCCATGCACATCTGCCCACCTGAGGTCCCAGGCTGAAAACCCTGGGCGTAGGTTAGGTGAATATATATGAAAAATGGATTCCTGTGCTTTGCTTTGTCTTTGCCTCACCATTCTTTCAACCTGACAGCAAATGGTGCAAAGTGCTGCCTCCTTGCCAGCCTGCACAGTGCTGCTGTGTGCACTGGGGCATTCAGCTGATGCTCCAGCTACGCAGAATCGCAGTCATCAGAGGCACCTCTTGCGGGGCGTTCAGCTCATCCCACAGCAGCACAACAGAACTTATTTCATTGTGCCAGAGCCTCCCTAATAGCTGGCTGTATATCAAAAGGGAGGTGGAGAGAGCAGCTTCTGATCTGTGCACTGATAATGGAATAATTAGGGAGGCTTGACTCAGATTTTCACTCTGTTCGAAGGCTGAGGACTTCATTAGCCTACTGTTAAGGGTGCAAATATCTGACAGTTACTTGTCCAGTGAGGCTTTTAACTCTCCTGAGTGCACTGTGCTTTTCTTATATGTGTCCCTACATTAGCAAGCCCAGATTGCCAGGGAGGCTGGAAAGTCCTTCATGGAGAATGGCTGCAGAAGGAAGAAACTTTGCACTACAAACTCCATTTCTACTTAATGTGCAAGATACACGCTTCTGGGTCCAGTCTTTAAAAGGTTACTTTTTGGAAGCACTGTTTGTGGAGAACTGTCCTCCATAAAACTTTAAGCAATGGAAGAATACCTTTATCTGATGACTGAAGAAAGACCAAAGTCATTTGCCATGTGGTGTAGAAGGGGACTTCAGTTTAATTGCCACAGTCAAGTCCAATCAGTTTCCCAGAATGAGACTAGTTTAATTAGATGAAGTCCTCTGAAGCCAGAATTGCCATGGTATTTGACAATGCCTTTTACTAGAAACTGTTTTTTCAGCTTTTTTCTGTAGCTTACATTGTGTGGCAAAGCTAAGGTTAAGATAGCTTTTTTGTTGTCACATCCTTGTTATGTGTTACCTTCAATTTATGGATCTTGGTCTGTACAGAATGCAATGAAAAAGGATGTACGTGACCCAAAAAACAGATGCTTGTGCTGAAATTGTCCCTAACGGGAAAAGGCCGTTCTTTAATCAGTCAAGGAGTTTACAGGAGTTGTTAGTGATGCAGGTGAGGTATTACATGGAGAACTGAACACCGAGTCATGGACCAGTTGAAACAATGGGTTGAGGCTGGCACTGGAAAAATGTTTAGAAAGTCGAATACTCAGAGAACTTCAGGAAATCGATCTTCCACAGACTAAAGCAAAAAAGGAAAGGCAGTGATGATGGGTTAAAGTAATATTAGTGTTCAGAAGAATACCAGGCACTAGAAAGGAGAACTGGACACAGATTACCCTTGAGGGGTAGCTTTCCAGGGTCAAATACATACTGAGCTGGTGAAGGACAAAGACTGAAAACGGACAGGATGATAGATTTGGCATGAAAATGACAGGCAGGGTAGAAGAGACTGTCCAAGAAAGCCAAAATTTGCAGAAAGAAGTTGATCAGGAGAATCTGGAGACCACATAGAAAAGGAAGAGGCCAGATTCTGGTAAAGAAACATATGTAAGGAATAGATTTGCTGCAGCAATGAATATGCAAAAGAAATTGGCACAAAAATAGATGAGGTGACTGTGGATCAGGCAGGAGCACCTCATCCTTTAAAAATAAAATGGGACAGTAAAAGTAAAGAAAATTTGAAGTCCAAGCAAAATAGAGGACAGAGTATATGGAACATGGAATAGGAAACCAGAAAGGAGAGTATTCTTACACAGAAGACAAAGGAATGACACTGGAAATGCGAAGAACAGTAGAAAGGTCTATGTGGTTGGGGAGTCCTTATTAAGAACTTCTAGTGGGACTCACATGAGAAGAAATAAGGTTAAAGGGAATGTGATGTAAATATAGCATTGGAAAGCATCTGGGACTATAAGGAAGTATCCAGATAACCCTTTTTATTGAGGCAAATGATACTGGTGTGTTCCCAGTTAAACACACAGAGGAGGAATGTGCCATATGAGGGAAATTTTTCTGTAATCTTTTAGGGGATTTATAGGATGTCCCAAGACACAGGTGAAAAACAGGACAGAATAAAGAGGATTAGAGAGAGCCTAAGAGAAAGGCTTTGGGATGTTTATTCTCTGGAGGGAACTCACAGGAGGAAATACTGCTCATACCATGGACTTCACTTGAGAAAAAAGCTGGTATGGTTGAGGAAAAAATGAGAGGAGAAAGCTGGGAGACGCTCATGCATTCTCCATATCTAGTAATAGTACATAGGAGAAGGGAAGCCTGGCAATCAAAGACAGCAGGAATCTTGGTGAGGAAAGGATGTGCAGTGAAGAAAGGAAAGGTCAAATACAAGCCAGAAGGAGTCTGAACAGTAATAAAAATCTGTAAGAGCACCTAAATGGAGCAGTGTAAAAAGACTGGAGCATTAGCATTTGAACAGCAACAACAAAAAAACCAAACATATCTGTTGTGAAGATGTGAAATTGGAGCTGAGGAAGTTAACAAATGCGGAGGATCAGTAATTGAGACTGGTTCTTGAGTGTGTTGGCTTTGAGAACTATGGAAGTTTGGTGGTGACATGATGGACTGCTGAGAAAAGCAAGGAGACCACATCAACGAAAGTCTATTATGGCTATCTACTGTGGGACAGAATAGTAAAAGAGGTGCCCCTTGTCCTGTCACTGGGCACCTATTCTGTGATTGTGTTGGAGAAGTGCTTATAATGAGCTGAAGACTTGCAGGATTGGTCTGGAAATGGGTAAACATTTATAGCGTGTTAGTGGAGCAATTGTCATCATGGGGGGATCTTAATTTCCTAGATAATAATTTTAATAAGAACAAGTCACACTGATAAATCTCTGGTGTCTTGGACATAACTCATGAGTTTCTTTACCAGAGTCAGGCATTAGAAATGGCAGGTTGAACAAAATGACCTTAGGTGGAATGATCATAAAAGGTTTCAACTGAAATTTAATAATAGGACAAAAGATGGATCAGTGGGTAAAGTTCTTCAGTTCCGTAAGGAAAGCTCTTATAAACTCGGGGGAGGATTTAGCGAGGCCTGAAGAGCTCTAGGACTTCAGAAAGATCATATCATATCCCAGGCATAAAACTGTTACCAGTCTATCCAGGCAAGGTTTTCAGGGAAGAGGGCTCCACAATTAACTGAATTTAGAAAAGGCATATTAGGAATAAACAGAGGCTGAAAGAAAGCAGAGCAACTTGGGCTGTAAGCAGTGGAACCAGGAAAGCATGGTTGCTTACGGATATGTGTTCTGTTTCCTGTACTCCATCTACCCAAAACAACAACAGAAACCCTAACCTCAAAACCTTTAACAAACTCCCATGCCACTTCTATCATCCCCACCCAGCAAGACTCTGCGCAAGCCGTGGATAGCCTGAAGGTACACGCATGCTCGTTGGCAGGCAGAGCAGGCTGGCTGGGAGGCACGAGCTGGCTGACAAGAAGGCAGCTGCCAAATGGGATACATAATGGCTGAGAGATGCTTCTTTTTCCCTCAGTGGAGAAGCTAATTTGAATCTCTCTCATCTACTCGCTGCCAATTTTTGAAAAAACTTACAGAATCTTAATTATCATAGGTGCTTCTACCGTCCTTTCAGGTGGGGTTGAAATTGGCCATCGGGTTTGAAAGTTGTTGCAGGAGAGGGAAGGGGGAGAATGAAAATCTGTTTTTTTTTTTCTTCCTTGGGAAATCAATCTAAAAGACATTTATCAGCAAAATAGTACATCTTAGAGGTCAAGAAGCATAGTGATGAAGGAAGAACTGTCAAGTGTCAAAGTGAGTTACATGTTAAACCAAAGAGAAAAAAACCTCTTTGGTTATGTAAATGAAATGAGGATGAGAAAATAATAAGGGAGGCTACTGCAAAATGAGGGGGATGCTAAATTAAAGCCATAGTCTGTAAGACTCCAAAATAAAAGGAAGAATTGCCTTCCATTTTTAATGATGTGGGTGTTGACCAGGATATCAGAAACAGGATGGACAGTAGGAACACAAGGACAGAGACAAAGCAAGTGTAACCAAGCAGAGGTGATACTCTAGGAGTTAATGCACAGCCCCAAGAGGCACCAGGTATTTCACCACAAGTTCTGAAACAAGCAGCAACGCTGTAGATTGCAGGGGTTATGAATGTGCCACATCATGCCCGTTGCTACATGTTTAGATAATGGCAATTTATTGTTGGGTCCTCTACCCATCCACAGCTCTGAGGTGGATCTCCTTAGACATTTTCCTTAAAAGAAGCTGGCCAAGTCAGACAGACCGCTTTCAAACCAACTAAATTGGGTTTGATGTGAGCAGCAACTGGGACAGATAGGTCCATTCAGTTGGACCTGTTCAGTCCAGTTGCCTGAAAGAAGTGGAAAACTTTACACAGTCCCTCTAAGGAACTCTGTAAGGGACTCTCTTAGGGTTGTGTCTTGGTGCCACATCTAGAGGTCTGTCTGTGAGCCTATTTCCAGCAGTCACTGCTACCCAGCCTGCCAGAAACTCCTCTCAGCTGTGCCTCACCGGTTAACCTGTGGGAGGTGTGATCTCCCCTCCTGATTCCAAGCCCCACATCCCAGAAGGGAGCACACCCCACTCAGATGTACCCTCACTGGGGACAAAACAAATGTCATCCACCATGGTCATAGGGTAAACAATGTGATTTGGACTCTGAAAGATGAACTCAGCTTGATGCAAGCTTTGAGACAGATTTTGAAGGCAGAAATAATTAAAGGCATGGATAGAAGTGGGAAATAGGCTAAAATGAAGCATGGCTTTATCCAAAGGAGATTGTGGCAGGCTAATCCGATATCTTTCTCTGATAAGGTAATGGAGTTTTTAGACAAAGGAAACATGCTAGATACCATCTTTGTGGACTTTAAGAAAGCATTTGATATGGTGTCACATGAGAAACTGATTAGCGATGCTAGAGAAAAACGAGGATTACAGAAGAATTATAAGGGAAAGGAGGAACTGCATAAAGACAAGGCAGCAATGGGCTTGTGTTAAAGGGAAGAGTCAGACTGCAAGAAGGTTACCAGAGCTCCCAAAGGGGTAGGCTTAAGGCCAATCCTATTTAATACTTTTATTGAAAATCTCAATAAAAAATATGTAAAGTGCTAATAGCAAATGGTTGGGGAGCACTGTAAATACAGCCAAAAATCTGGATGTTGTGGCAAGAACCAATTTCAAGGACTAGAGCAATCAAAATTGGAACAAACATTCTTCAAAACAAAATTGGAACAGAATCTGTTTGTGGAGGAGCCTAGGTGACCCAGGAGTCTCTCTGTTTCTAGGTCCTTCTTTGGGTATAGCTGCTTGTTGCTGCTTTGTTTTCCATTGCGACATTTAGTTCGGCTTGCTAAAAGCTGTTGTTTCTCAACTTGGGGTTGAGCTTTGTGAAATACACCATTCTCAAGATATATTTTTCCCCTAATGAGAAACTTTCTAATTTATCAGCAAGTTAATCAGTTTGGTAGATCAGGATACCCTACAGTTTTCATTTCCATGCATGGAACATTCTGACTCTCCATCTCCTGGACATTTATTCAGGATTGGCAAGCATATCAGGACTGACTTCAGTTTTAGCACAACATGCTCAGGATCCAAAGTGTGGAGGGGGAAGACAGACAGGTGGTGAAGTTTATTGCCATGAATGGCCATGGCCCATGTGGCTGAATGGCTCTGATACAGCCCTTTGGCTGAAGCACCGTCAGGTTTTAGAAGGAGAAAGTTGCGTGGAGATATACAAAACTCAGAAATATCCATTGCATGGTCAAGAGTATCAGAAACACTTTCTTCACTTTTCCTTACGTTCTCTAGAAAAAACTTCTTGGTCCAAATTTCTGCAATTCTGGGGACTGGCCAAATTCAAACCACTTTTATTCAGTCTTAGGCCGTTGTTGTTTCTGCCTCTCAGTTACAGAGACAGACAAGCAGATTTTCCAGAAGGAAAAATCGTAATTCTGCTGAAGATGTAGCAGAACTAACAGATTCTTCATTTTACCAAACTGCTAAACTTTGTGTCAGGCTCCTCTTTTGCCCTGGCCCACAGGTGTTCTAGAGGAGTAATGGCAGCCACAGCAGGAATTTACCTGAGGTGCTGCTTTTCCCTTCAAATACAGAAAAGCAAGTGTTTCCTCTCTGCAGGAACAGCTTACTTCTCCTCCTCTTCCCTTTCCTTTTACCTCATGGAAAAAAACACATATTTGTTTAAAGTACTTAATCCTAAATATCTCTTGAAACCTGTACAATTGGTTGTCCTGTATCTTCCTCTCTTCTACAGGCTTTTATAGAGGGGAAAAAGAATTCACTATCTGGAATTTTGCATGTGATGGAAATTTCAGATTTTTCTCATATGTAGCATGTTTAGGATTTTAATTCTGACCTGGGCCACATGGAAATCATTTCAGCAATGGGTCCTGGACATTCTGCTCAGCTGTTAAGTCTGGGTGTGAATCTAGCTGCATCCTGACCACATATTAGGGTGCCATCCGGACACACAGACCCTGTTTTCTGTACAAAAAGACTCAGTCCATGATGTCTACAGTAAACTGCATAGTCCCTGTGTCAGAAGTGAGTTCTCCAGGGCCCCTTTGCAGATTGGATGGATTCATCTGGAGCAGCAAACCAGCTGGGAGAGTGTGCAAAGTCCATTTCCCTGAGTTTGTGAGGAAGGAAGCCCTGCTAAAATATTTGTCCCTGTCTGGAAAGAGACTTTTTACAGGGGCATGTTGTGATTCTATGATTCTTAAAAGCCCCCTTTAAGTACTGAAAGCCTTCAACAAGGTCTTCCTGGAGCCTTCTCTTCTCCAGGTGGAACAGCCCCAATTCTTTCAGCCTTTCTTCATAGGAGAGGTGTTCCATTCCTCTGATCATTTGTGTGGCCTCCTCTGGACCCGCTCCACCAGGTCCATGTCATCTCTATCTAAGACAATCCCTCCAGGCTCTCTTCAGAGTTGCTAGAAAGAAACAGGCATTTCTAAGGTACAATTCAACACACACATCTGAAAGAAAGGATTTCCATTTCTTCTCCTGCTTGCAAAGGGAGTCTGAGTGGACCAGCTCAGAGGGAGGTGTCTGCATTGGAGGTATCAGAAAGCACAGTCTTGGAAGTCAGGGTTCATTTCATCCAACTTCCAAGTGTCGTGATGCTGAAAGAGCCTCTTGTTTGAAAAAGGTCAGTTCCCTCATTCCTCTTTATTCGTTATCTTTTCATATCTATTTAACATCAGCTGTTTGAAAAGCTATTATTCCAGCATATTTAGTGGTGAAATGGATGAAGTGCTCTTCTTCCCCCATGCTGTGACCTCTGTGACGGTCATGAATAAAACTAATGACAATAAATTACAGAGGTGTTGCTGGATATTGCCAAAGGAGTGATAAAATGTGGTGGCAGTTAATAGAGCATGTTTAAGAGACACAAGGCAACTGTTGCCTACTGAGAGACACCCAAATGCATTCGTAAATAGAGAGAAGAGGCATTCTGGCGCTCAGGGCTGTATCACTCAAAAGCTCCCTGTGGCTTTTAGCTTTAACCTCTCTGATGCTCCACCTCGTCGTGCATCTGCTGCACAGCTATGTGCTGCTTCTCACCCTGAAGCCTACTAAAAGCACGTCTGGACATGGAGCTGCCAGTTACACTCAAATTCACCCACAGCTCTCTGCACTGTATTAAGCGTATATGACACATAGTAATGCAGGATACAGGTGTCTTGATCTGTATTGTTCCAATAGGTTATAATTAATTGTCTGTATCAAAAAATAAGTGAGACTTTCCCCAATGGACAGCCTGGCAGACTAAGCATAGCCCACAACCCACCAGGAGAAAACTATATAGATTTGTGTTTAGCTTTGCTGTTGACCCACTTTTAAGCTGTTTGAATGCTATCCCCTCCCCAAGTCCTGCTGCTGGGTGGCTCAGCTCATCCCTCTGTTGTCTGCTTTCCTTCTCAGATGTTAAATCACTAGGAGTGAGCCAGATGAAGTGTTAACACAAGTGGCCATGCCAGGTCAGTCCCAAAGTCTGTCAAGCCCATCACCATCAGCTAGCAGCTGAGGGTAGGGAAAGGTGAGAACAAAGCACATTCAGGATACATGGTGCACTCAGATCTGCAGTTCCTCCAGCCACACCTGACCATGGGCAGCCTTCTGCTCACCTTCCCCCAGTGTTATCTCAGCCGGGCCCTACACCAGAGGACCAGTTATCTCCAGGCCCTGGAACCTTCTCTGCATGTGTACCTGCATTTTCCGAGACCCCTGAACTGCAGCTGCCACTCTGACCTCTTTCTCTCAGTAACTCACAAGACTGTGGTTTTCCGGTCTGTAACACTGTGCCTGGGATGAACGAATGCACTAGTTGCCTTCTAGCACATTCCAGCACATCCTAACTCTTTCAGTGACCTGGGTAATTTGACACAGACCTAGTGCTTTTACAGCTCCCATATGCCAAGAAGGTTGTAGCCCCTTCCCATCACTGGAGCCACACCGTAAGCCTGCAGTTTCCTCTATTAGTCACCTCCCACCTGAGAACTTCTGTTGTCCAGTTCCCATCCCACAAAATAATGACAGCCTTCCTACTACCAGGGAAATGCCAACTCTCACCTCTCTCCAAAACCTTGGTTCACCCCTTGCTTCTCTAATGTGAGGTAACTCTTGTTAGTACCCTGCCTTCATAATATTTGCACCTCTCCTGCCTACACAACCCAGTCACCTGTGCCTCCACCAGCACAGCTGAGCCCTTCTTTCCCCTTATAAATCTGTTTGTGCACAGCCCCTGCTTAGTCCCTACCTCTTCAACCCCCACTTCATTATACCCATTGCCCTTCTAATCATGCCTCTCTCCCCTGCATAGCTCTGCTTTGCTTTAAGCCTTCTTAAGACCACGAAACCCTCTGCATGTCGCAGTCAAGCTGAAACCCCACCACCACCAGCGTGGTTAACCTGCAGCAGCTAAATCCACCACTTGTCCACTGGAAATGTCAACCTCTTCATTCCCTCCACAGCCTTTTCAAAACATCCCCTCTGTAAAGCTATGGGATCTCTTGTTCATAATCCTGTGCTTATGCTCCTCCAGAGTTCTGTCCCCTCTGTGTGGTGGGGATGTGTCTGCTGCTTCATTCGTGTGCCTGTACCGTTTTTCTCAAGGCTGACTGCCACTGGAGACTAGTTGAGACACTGAACCAGTCAGCTCAGCTTTCCTTGCCACCAAGGGCTCCCTAGGAATTGCTGTGAAAGAATATCTGTGCTTCCTCTTGCCATCCTGGAAGTACTAAATAGTAACATATCACCTCAGTCTTTGCTGTGAGACCTTTCACTTCATCTGGGATGTGGAGCATTTGTGCAGGAATTGGGCAGTCAATGTGGCTAACAAATAATGAATGATCTCTGTCCAGGATTAGTACAGGAAAGGCATGAACTAAGAGCATGTTGTTCTATAGCTGCAAGGTTCTAACGACATTTTCTACATAGTCAGAATTGCTCAGACACGCTGCAGTCTAGCAAAGGAGTAGCTATGTGGTGTAAACCAAGTGCAAGTCTAGTGCTCATGTGCCAGGCTGCAGAGATGGGGAGCACGGGGCAACAGGGAAGGTGAGACTCTGCTTGCTCCCTGATCGCAGGCCCATGCCAGCCACTCTTCATTCTGACTCTTCAAAATGCTGTCAAAAGCACAAACAGCCATTTGCTTTGAGAACTCAAAGCTCAGGCAACCCACCTGACTTCCAGATGACTTAAGTTACGGGAGGTGAATCCTACAACAAATGAATATCCAGACTTAGAAGCAATGGGGAAAGTGCAAAGTCAGTTCTCCCTTGCCCAATCTTAAATGTCAGCTGTCTGTGAAATCAGTTCATTTCAACCCATTCTTAAAAGAGTCAATGGTAGACATCAATGCATAAGGTTTCTGCCTGCCACCAAGGGCCTGGCACTTCCACACCACATAGACCTCCGTGCTTTATAGCACTGAGCATGGCTGCTAGGAAGAAAACTATACTTTTCCTTAGATGTTTTGGTCTGGATGAGTGCAGTCAGTTGGAGGGCAGATTCATTCTGAGTAGCCATGCCAGGGCCTGATTTGAAAAAGGAAAAGCTGTGCTGTGTGACAGGAGAGTGTGTCCTAGCTGAGGAGGTGTGTGGAGGAGTTACAGCCTCATAAAACTGCCTACTAAATCTCTGTCCAGTGTAAATGATTTCAAGTACATTCCTCCCAGTCTCCGGGATATGTAGTCTGGGAATACAAAGTAAATGAGGCAATGGCTAAAGTTACCCTGAAAATAGCTACCCTCCCTAGGAAGGCGTGAGCATTGGCCAGAGACAAGAAAGGCTTTTCCCAGAAGATAAAGCACAACCAAAGGCTGCCCTTGCAACTCAGAACCCAAATATAAGGTCTACGCATCCCACTTGTGCAGCCCTGTGATGTCCCACAGAAACAGTGTCAGGAGACTGGCACACTGTCTGTACGTCACCTGTACGGCTGGTACAGCTCTGAGCTCTTCCAGGCTCTGGAGGTGCTCTTCACATTAGCAAGGGCTCCTGTAGGCAGGTGTGGTAGAGCCATGCCTCTGTACCATGGGAATCCCAGATTAGCCCAGATTTGGATTACAGCAGCCTGGTAGTGTTGGTGGGTCACCTGCTTTGTGCTGCACAGATGCGCTCTTGCCTTGTAAACCCATCTGCCGGCAGAAGGCCCCTGTGGACCTCTGCAAATCAGCTCTCTACTCCTCCACTACAGGAGTAGAGCAGTATGGATGGTCTCCTTGGTGCAGAGTTCAGATCATTCTTGTCCTGATGGCTAACAGAGTGGCATGAATTTCCCATTGATCTTTGCCACACCTTGTGGCCTTTCTGTGTCTACCTGGTATGAGATAGCTCCCCAAAGATAAGGATGCTGTGAGGACATTTCTGTCACTAACTTCTAGTCTTGGCAGAAGAAGCATGGGAAGAAAATCTGTTTGGCTATTCTAGCCAAAAAAGGAGAAATAGCTGGGGATGCTAGGAACTCCTGAGTGTCTTTTTGCTTTTCTACAATACAGTATCCCAGCAGTACCAACAAAAGCAAGAAACTCAGACGTGCCATGGTCTCAGTGAAAGTGAAGCAGACTCCTCCTGACAGATTGTTGCTCCAGAGTTTGGTTTGTTAGAGCATGTACAAACTCCCTGTCTGCAGAGATGAGATAATCACAGGCTGTGTCTTTACAGGCTGCTGGGGGAATCTGAGTAGCTCTGAGTGTGTTCACCAAACATCAAGGACAGCAAATCTGGGATGCTTGAAAAAAGGCCCATAAGAATGTCCTGTTCACCACTGATCCCACCTGAGGCTGAAGTGCAAAGTGCAGGTGATCTTTTAGCAAACTGAGATTATCCTGAGACTTCAAAGGTCCTTCATACCCACTCTTGTAGGTCATGTCAAACTCTCTAGGTGTGTGACAAGCTCAGGTACCGCTGCTTTTGTCTCTAGCTTTAAACCATACTCCCTCAGTCCATTTACTCCCTCCATTAGCATGAGGCTGCAGAGCACAGCTCACAACAGGTCTCCTTCTGAGCAAGGGTTGCTCCAGCTTACTCTTCTCCATGGCCTGGTCTAACCATTAGTCTCAGAAGGCTTAGGCTGGATTTCCTTAAGGAACTACCTGCCTTTCTGTCTACCCCAGATTTGGGAAGGTTGAGATATTTCCGTCAGTATGAACTTATTGTTCTTATGTCTTCCACTCTCTTCAGAAAATGTCCTTAGGAAGGACAACGCTGTGGGAGTGCTGTGGCTGAGAAACTTGAGGGCTTTGGCACAGCGGTCACGCAGTGCAGCGTAAACCACAGCCAGAGACTGAGCAAGATGGCTGTGGTTGTTCTATGTGAGAAACAGATCCTGGAGAAGGGCATCTCAAAACAGTGCCCTGCTTGCTCTGTGGGTCTGAAAGCAGCTGCAGGTAAGAAAGGCCACATCCCACTCCTGAACAAGAACAGGAGAAGAAGAAGGAAGGGTAAATAAAGCACAGCAGCACTCATCTCCCATTCCAAACAGCAGCAGCCCAGAGGCTGTGATTGCTAATTAAACAATATCTCCCGTGCAATGCAGGCAATGAGGGTGACATTTACCTCTTGTAGGCTATAAATATCCAGCCATAAGCAAACATTTCTAATCAGTGATTATGGGTGAGATTATTTTCCCTGACGTTATAAGTGATTGTTTGTTTATGCAGAGTTAATGGGCAAGATCATGCTGGAGGTGCTGGCCAAGTATTCAGACCTAGTGCCTGTACCAGTGCTTCGGCACCATTCTGAACTGGGTCACCAGGCTTGGGAGGACATCCCAGACCCTCCAGCACAAGCTACATCTGAGCCCTGCAGGCTTTGTTTTCAAGATTGCCAAGGCAAAGAGTAGAGTCGTAATGGTTCCATCTCAAGGAGCATCAGTTCAACTCAGGGAGGGTGGCTACACATGGCCTCCTTGTTTCAAAGGCTGCCTCCTCAGCCAGACATGGAGGCTCTGCCTTTGCTGTGAAGAGAGCAGCGCACGGGAGCACTGCCTTCCCACCTTGCTGGGTGCAGCCCACCTCTCAGATGGGGTGAAAGCAGCTATGATACACTTGAGAGAAATCAAGCTTGGGATAACTGCTGACAAACCAGATAGAGGAGACCTTTGCCCATCCCGTGCTCAACCCCTCCAGAGTCTGTGATCATGACAAGGTGGCAAGCTCCTCTTCTTTTGCAGGCTTCTGTGTAGGGACTAGACATGGAGTGTGAAACCAGCAGGAACAGCAAATATGTTTGGATCAGCCCTTAGCCGTTGTCACAGCCGTCTCGGGAGGTAGAGACATTTTTCACCACACCAATCTTTTCCACTCCAGTGAACACCCCTGGGCTCTCCACACCACCTACCGCCTTCAGCAGCGGTACAGCAGCACAGCACAGGGAAATCCAAGGGGTCTGCCTGGGTAAAGTCCCGCACAGCGACAAGCAGTGCCAGCAGCCCTGCAAGGGATGCAGGAAGGTGTGGAGACGTGCCTGCTGTAATGATTTGTGACAGCTCCCATCTTACTTCAGGGAGTGAAACACACCAGTGTGTGGGGAACATGTGGAAGCAAATATAGCAAAACAAGCGTGGAGAGCTGGGACCAAGTGGAGCTAGGGGAACTCCTATGCCAACAGCATCTTTGCTGATGTGTCTATATTTTATTCAGTATGTTTTTTCCTCCTAAAAGAAAGGCAGCTGGAGGGACTGAGACAATGCCCTTTTCAGAGACAGGGCAACGTAAATGTTAGGCTTATCCCTCCTGGCAAGAGTGCTTCTCAGGCTTTCCCTGCTGTAGCTTAGACATTGACCTAGCAAAGCACCAGCTGGACTCAGGACTCATAAACATTTTCTGGGCTGTTCGTGTGCTCATTGCTAAACTCCCCATCATCTGTCTCACCTGCTTAGACCGGAAGGTTGTTATTGCACAGTCCTTAGCACACTGGTCCCAGGCATTGGCTGGTTGCTCTCTGCGCTAACATCATGCAAAGTTAGTAACTAATCCCTGTTTCACTACACAAAGTAATGAGTGGCATATCCCACAGACCACCACTCTCCTGAAAAAGAACTGTTGGAGTTCTAGAAATGGAGCTTCTTGGTGGCAGTGCTGCTCATGGAAAGCATCATTGTCAAAGCAGGTCAGGCTCCAATGCTCAGGTGTCACGAGTAGCCACTGAGTAGAGTTTCAGAGACCAACTCATAGCTGCCTCTGGGCTATGAGCGCCTGCGAGGACTTGTTCCTAACCCTCCTCACAGGGACCTGGCTGGTTTCATGGGCCCTGAGGCATTCCTATTGCAGCATGGATTGCCTGATGACTGTGAGTTGACAACTCAACTATCACATCATTAGGTCTGATGTATTTCTCAGATATGTCTACTGGTTCCTGGCAAGTTCTCCAGGACAGTAAACAGATGAGTTGAAGACCTTCAATTTCAGCATTAAATATCCTAAATAAAACCATGGTTATTGGGTTAGAAGATAAAAGCTAGGATGCAGGCTCTTTTCCTTTGTATTGTTCCTTGCAAGTAGCTTGGGTTAGATGTTCTGAGAGAGTTTGTGCCCTTGGGGGGAAGTTATCAACTCAGTGAGCTCCTGGCCTATTCCCCACATCTGGAAACAGGTGACTCCTTCTGCCTTTACAGTTCTAGTGGCTTGGATGTGCACTAGTCTGTTCAAAACATTTCTGAAATTACTTTTCATTGGAAGCTGAATTCACAACAAAGTGAAATTTGCCATAAAAGGTGTCTGCTGCCCAGGGAAAATGCTGAGGCTTTTTCTGAAAACAGAGTGCCTCCAGAATCACAGTATTTCTGGTTCCTTGCCAAATTACACAGCCACGGACTTCTGTGATATGCCCTTTTGCTCAGGAAGAAGGAAAAAGCAGTGCACCACTGGAGAAGGATTCCAACCAGAAGGTCCTTATAAAAACCCACAACTGTAGCTGCAGCTACTATAACATTCTACAACAGTGTTCAGAACTGAACTTTGCAGAAGCTTCTGTGAGTTCCAGGAAATCTGGGGATTGACGCAGAGAAGAAACCATGAGGCTGAGTAGGGACTTTCATAGTGGCAGCATCAATGGAGAAACAAGCAGAGTAAGCTCCCTCCACCACTGCACGTTCGCAGGTGAATGTCAGGGCCGTAGACGAACGTGGGGAGAACTGTCCCACCTAGAGTGATTTTTCTGCATGTAGCATGAGCTACATGCTTGTGTCTTTTGCCAAGTTATTAGTATCTGATGTTCTCTTAGGGTCATTTCTTCTCTCATCTTCCTTGGGGCTCACAGTGGGGCCTCCAATCTCATTTAGAGGGCAGCAGGGAATCTAATGTGTACCCAAAAGACCAGAATCCTCTAAAAAATATCTGCTATAACATGGCAGTCTGTAGTATGCAAGTGCTGCCTGGTACTGATTGCAGATCAGTTCTTCTCTCTTCTCTTCAGCCAACCAGCTTTTGCCTCTATGATAAGGCCACTTGTCTTATGATAACTTTAGATAAGCCATAGAGAAATACCTTTGAATACCAGCAGCTCACTGGGCACTAGGAGCCAGTTGTCCTCCACCTTCCCGATCTCTTCTGGGCACTGGCTACAGAAACTTAGCATATATATTGCGGCAAAGTAATATTACTTACTGCTTTATTTCCAAAGCCAATGTCTCCATCATAAGAGTTATTTCCCTCGATCAGTCAGTGACTAGCACTGCTGTTAAAGAGGTAATGAGAAGATAAATTGTGCAAGGCAGCTGACGTCAAGAGCATGAAATTATATCTCTGAGGCTTGTTGTCCTCAGGGTAAGAGGCCCTTATAGCTGGCACTGCTAGGATTTCTGGAACTGCCCTCAGAAGATCACCCCTGCATTTCCCACCAGGGCAGTGTTGAGGCTGCAGGGAAGTTTAGCAAGGACTACTCTATCTCTTCTTTCAAAGTACAGTTCAAGAGGTCCAAGTAAATAAGAGGGCAAGTAGGAATGGAGAACATTGTACTTAGCGCTGAGCAGCAGCTCAATTTTATACATAGAAGTAATATCTGGCTGGGTTTTGCCACACTGACTGCATGCCTCGGCAATCAGTCTCCATCTGCTGGTGCCTGTAAGAAAAAATAAGCAGGGCTGGGCCACAGAGTCCTGGGATGCAGCTGGTGACACCCTTCAGTTTTTAGTACACAGTACATCCAGGGAAAGAAAAAATTGTACAAAAACCACAGAAAATTTGAGATTGTAATGAGGACATAACTGTGCACCTATTCCTTGGGTACAAGGGGACCCACTCAGTGAAGGACTGTCTGGTCTGTGCTGGGCAGAATCCTTTGCAGGTCTGGGTTGCTTTCAAAATCCTGAAGGTGGACTTTGGCCATGCCCAGCAGAGCAGTTCTCTTACTCGGTTTCCAGTATTCACAGAACAAGTTACCCATCATCCACAGTCCTGCTGGAAATGCTATTGTCTGCTGCCATCTAACAGGACGAGACTTGTAATTTAGCTACAAATTACAGAGCTGTGAGAACTTTTTGTCCCTCTGTACTGGAGGTATATTGGCTAGAAATGCAGCTCTTTGTGTCTTGGCTTTGACCATCTTCAGTGTTGACTTGCTCAAAAGCAGAGACACCTTGCTAAGCTCCTTCAGTGAAAAAATAATATGGAAGGGATGCAAGAAGACATCAGGTGATTTAAGGATCTGAACAGGACATGTCCAGAGGAGCACTGAGGGCCAAAGACATACAGCTGGTGGTGATAAGAGCTATGTGTCACAGGTGGCAGATAATAAGGTGTGTGCAGGGTGGGTGCATCAAAGAGAGAAACCTCGTATGTATTGTGTGGGAAGGGACATGAATATCATGGACAACAGAGTGTATAAACTGAGGAAAGTGTGTGAATAGACCATGAAGGGTGTCTGTGGGAACGCCTAGCTTTAGGTACAGTGCTGCACTCATAAAAGGGATCTGGTATCAAGGAAAAAGGGGCAATGGTTCTGGGAAGCCAACAGCAGAGAGCAAGTGAAGATTTTGATAGACAACAGAAGTTTTGCAATAATACTGACTTCCTGATGGGGACCAAGTGATGTTGCTGGGCTTTGCTGTTGGCCTGAAAACTGCAGAGTCCTGTCTGGTTTACCTGCTAGTGATCCATCCAGCAAGAGGCATGCACAGCGGAGCCGCAGAGAGAGTTCATGGAGAGATTGCATTAGGAGCTTTGAAATATTGATGTCTCTGTGCTCTGCATAAACTGTCCGTCCTCCACCACCAAAAACAGGGAAAGGTGGCTCGGGGGGTTGTGTGTGAGCAGAACAGCCTCAGCACTGGCAATCAGGAGATGCAGCTCTCTAGACTGCAGAGTGCAAAGAGCAGAAATGTCTTTTAATTCACAAGTGACTAGAGAGAGACATGGAGAAGCAGGACAAGGCTGTGGCTGACAGATAGGAATTGTCACAGGACTCTGAAATGCAGAGCTCATCAGGGACCTGCTTCTCCAACCCTGGTCTGGTGAAAGCAACAGCGCAAAGGGGGAAAGCAGTGACCACCGAGCTCATGTGGGAGCTGCTGGCTCCAGGCAGCGAGTCCTGCATTCAGCCGCACACCACAGCCTCCAGTGGCACCACACCGCTTTGCACAGCAGTTAGGAACAAGGTTTGGGTTTTCCTGGGGCTGTCTTGTCACTGTGATGAGGGGACATGCTCGTGTAGAGCGTGCTGTGGAGGGTTGTTGAGTGAGAGGCACGGCTTTGCACGTGCAGCAAGGAGCTCATGTTAACAGTGGCGAAAGAAAACAGATGACAGGTGCCCAAAGATGCTTCTCTGTGCAACCAGGGATGTGGGTCCGTGCTCTGACAGTCATATGAGCTCTACCGGACCGTGATCTACATGGGAAGATGCTCGTGCATGGAAACCCCATCTTCCACAAAAAAGTCCCTCTGAGCCTGCTAGGAGTTTGGCTCGATACGAAAGATTTGTTCTGAGCCCCTTTAAATGCTGTGCAAAGTTAGAAGAGCCAGACACAGGACTGCCTTGCTACTGCATGGCATACTCTGAAATAGTCCTTAGTGTCTCCATTCACACCCTTGGGACAGAGCTGCCAGTGTCTCAATTCAGCCTCACCAACGAGCTATTTTGTCTTCCAAACACTCATCGAGTTCCAGTTCAGAAGGGCAGGGAGACTAAGCTCTGTTAGAAACCGAATGTTATCTCAGGATCCCTTCACAGGAGGAGGTTCTTATCTTCAGAGGCTTCAGAGCAAAGCAAACACTCAGTGGGGCTGCTGCTTTATGAGTCCCTTCAGGAAGTGGTGGGACCTTTCTCCTGCATCCCATACTCTGGATCAAACCCAGAGACCCTGGCCTGGATGCTCAGCATTTGCTGCAATGGGCCCTCGTGACTTTGGACCGTGTCCCGACAAGGCTAGGCTCAGCTGTAGAAAGGATTTTCTGCTCTCTGGTAAGCCACCCCTTGAGACCTTTCCTGCAAAGCAAGAGCTGCTGCTGTAGAGTTAGTGCTCAGCAGAGGCTCCTGAGCAGGCACAGTTCCCTGGCGTGGTTGCTGCAGGAAAAAAGTGAGCAGGGAAGTATTCAGGACTCCCTGTGGGTTTGGGGTGTTGTGTTGTTTTGTTTTTTTTTTGGAAGCTGCTGGAATTTGCTTGAGATAGCTCTTCCATAGCAATTTTCCCTGCGGGTGGCTGCTGCTCTCCAGAAGAGACCCCAGTCCCTGCCCCACCAGGGCTGCCCCTCTGCGCTCTCCAGCCATCCCCACAGACGGCACTGCTGAATGAAGTCCCCTGTGCACAGCCATGTGCCAAAAGCCGTGACTGTGCTGCAGCAAAGGGTCTGAGCTTTCTGGGCACTGCCCTGTCCTCGTAACAGGAGGGTGGCATTGCAGAGGTGCAGCCACAGTTGTCGTGTTGTGACATAGCAGGGGAAGCACGGTGTAACAGCACTTGTTTTGACCCTTGAAGCCTGAGACCACGGCAGAGCCCTCCTGGGCTGGTGGCTGCATATCCACTGAACCTCCCAGAGTTCTCCAAGGACTGGACTCTATTCAAGATTCCCCAAAGTGATGCCATCTGCTCCGAATTGTCACATCTGCCCTCACTGTAGATACTGCCAGTCTTTCTGCTCCCTAGAACCCATTTTTCTACCTCCTGGCATCTCTGTGATGGCAGATGGGCCATGGCAGCTGCAGAGTCCTCAGGTCCATCAGCACAGAGTGAGTAACAACTCTTTGGAGGACATTGCAGTACAGCAATAGGGTCACCTCGTCCTGAGCCCCAAGGGCAGGGGATGTTTCTGCCTCCAGCAGAGAGACAGCTAATGGCATTGGATGGTGGCCATAGCTAGGAAGCCCACAGGGTGCACATGGATGTGTTTCATCCCACAGGCTGATCCATCTCCGAAACACAGGTGGCAAAGCTGGAGAAGGAAGGCAGCAGGTGACAACATCTAACTCCACACCTAGACTGTGGAGTACCAGGCATACCAGACAGTTGGACTCTAAGTAGTGTGGGAAGGGCAGATCTGGGGTTGCAGGGAGAGCAGTGCATTCTCGCCAGGTCATTCGTCCTCTGTCACTGAGGCTGGTTCAGGAATTTCCCGCCTGCGTGTATTCACCTGTTCCCATGCTGCACAGCTGAGGACTAACCAGGCCATGCTAGCACAGAGAGGGTAGCTGGGGTCTCCACCATACCAGATGGGGAGAAACTGAAGCTCTGGGCATGAAGACCCTTGAGGAGGAAGCCACAGCTCATGTGACCCACTGGCATTGCCACGAGCTGGAAGGCCTTTGGGACCCAGTCCAACATGATTTGGGCTATGTTTCCCTGATTTCCCACTGCAGGATGGGAGCAGCCTTGACAGCTTGCTGGGAAGGACTGGGGGCTTGGGGAAAGCTTGCTTTCAGCCATTGTCCCGTTTCCTGTCTCCTTACTGCAGATGTTTGTTGAAGCATCTGTCAGTAGGCAACTCTTTCTTCTCCAATGGTGGAACAAAAGCCAATTTTGAAATACTCAGGTATTTCAAACAACAGTTGTCCTCTGCCCAGCCTCAGGAATTATCTGTGAATGTGAATAGTTTCATCTGGCAGCCTTAAGCTGGGACACTGTAAATGCTTAGGCAGCTACCCAGGGCAGCACAAGTCGAGGGGTAGCAAAAACCAAAGCTTTCTGAGCACAAACAGATCTCCTGTGGTGACCTGGCTGCACATCTGTTGACCCTGGCTTCACTTCTGGCAGAGCTCTTGGATGGATGGATGATGGCATGTAGTGTGTAATTTATATTTTTTTTATAGCTCCTCATCTGGCTTAATGCTGCATTCATACTTTGCGTGTTTACCAGGCTAGACTTGTGCCACTCACAGCAACGTCAAAGACAGGTGCTGTTGGTGCGGTGCTTTCACAGGCGGCTGGAGGCTTGCTGGCTTTGATGAGCTGAGCACCACGGAGCCTTGTCCAAGGAGGAGTACCTTCTCTTACCTTTTCCTCAGGCCCTTCTCCTACGTCCCCAGCATGCTGAGTCCCAATCCACAGGCGTTCCCCAGAGTATATTGACCTCTACTTCCAAGTTCCCTGTTGAAAGCAGCTATCATACCCCCTTTATCAGAAAAACTGTCCATGGTATTGTTAGTTCTGCACTCCACTTTCCACCCAGGAGCCTACATAAAGCCCCAGCCCAAGCCCCTCCAACACCTAATGAGTATCCAGGGGTTCCCTGTGTAATCCAGGCTTTGTATCCTCCTCCTAAGTACATCACCATTCACCACCCTGCATCTCAGCTCCTTACAGCTCAGCCCAACCAGCCCTGTCCAAACCAACAAGCTTGACCTCCCCAGGAAATCAGGATTTTGCCCTAAGGTTTGATGCAGCTTTGTACCATAATCTGCCCTGCTATCTCTCTGCTGCTCACTGCACAGGGATGGGAAGATCATGGGGAGGAGAGGACAAGTCCTGACAGCTACTGCCATGGGACAGATCACATCTCAGCCCCTACGGTACTCGTTAGCCTGCCACCTTGCTTCTCTCTCTACTGCCTGCAATCCAGGTTATACTGGAGAAAGGAGCTCTTTTGCAGAGGGGAAGAGAGGTGAGAGCAGGGGGAAGGAGAGTGAGAAGAGAGAAAGACTAGATTAAATCTAGACCTTCTTATGCACCTGAGTTCTGTTCCTGCACGTGAAACTCTTGTCTCGAGCATCATTTATAGTGTGACTTGCAAATACTGCTCTTAGTCCATGTCACGCTCCCATTTCCCAAGAGTCTGGGGAGTTGCCGTCTGCATAGACATCTCGGCAGTTGTGTCCTGGAGCGAATTGTACTCACAGTTACTATAATCCCACTCATCCATTTCTAGCATTGTCATGAATTGTTGAACGGCTACAGTGTTCCACGCTAGAGCAGCTGCGTTTCAGTGGTGGGTGTTAAAGATTTAAAGCAGTATTTTTTTCAAGTGTGCTAAAATTCTTTGTAAGATGCCATGTTCATTCATTGTTCCTCAGCTCCCACCATGCTAACGTGTCTAAACCACTGGCCATGGCACCTTGCCGAGCTGCGCTGTGCTCCTGGGAATCAGTGCGGCTCAGCACTGCACAGCTACGGCATGGGAGGGAGCATCTCAACGAAATTATGGCGCTTTCATCACCCGCTCTTATTACTGCCAGACCCAGCCTTTGCATTCTGGTCAGGAGCTAATGAATCACGATTCATTGCTTCACTTGCAGAATGCAAAATATCCAGGAGAGAAGAAAGAGGAAAAATCCCAAGTCTCGCTCAAGGGTCTGCTCTCCGCCTGCCTCCAGTGAGCAGCACTGAGAGGTGCCAGTGTTCACCCTGCAACCAAGTCGTGTGCCAGGGGATGCTGCCTCTGTGAGACTCCTCTGTCCGAGGCTCATCAAGCTCAGATGGATCATCGGGGGGGTCACTGCCATCTTCCTGCCATCCCCCACTTTAAAGACATCAGTTTTCTCACCTCATTTCCTCATACCTGGTGGGTTTCAGAACCTCGCTATGTGGCTTGTTCAGGACCTTCTAACTTCCAGCCCAAATATTTTCATGATCAGATCAGTTCTGTTTAATAGTGTATCTGCTCATCCCTCATTGATCCTTAGCACAAAAGACGTTCATTAGCATTAAAAGGGAAACATTTAAATCTTTAGTCCTTTTAACAAAAAACCCATGTAAAATCCAGAGGTTGTGAAGTCAAAAATTAGGTGAGTTTAAAAAAAAAGAAATAAAATAATACTGACAACAAGAAACAGGAGCTGTTGCCATTAATAAAGAGTAATAACTTAGTAAATTAATAAATTGATAATTGCCACCGAAAACTGTAAGGCATACTAAAATCTTAGATCCAGAATTCAGAAGCAGCCTCCCACTCCCTAAGACCGGGCAAGTAGGTATGCAGAAAGGGAGAGACTCCTTCGCGGGGGCTGTGGGCTGTTCCACCCGGCGGGAAGCTGGTGCCGACTACGGGCAGGACTCGGGACCTGGGCGATGAGTGTTCAGACACCGCCGTCTGCATTGCTCTTCACCCATCGATCAAGGTGTCTGGGACTGATAGCACAGCTTTCTCCCTGCAAGTCTTTCCCTGCCACGCATGGGTTTCCTGCGCAGAGGAGAGCTGCTGCGAAATGAAAACTGGCTTTCTGATAATTGCGTGCTGCCTTGCCAAGAGGAAGTTTGCAAAGGGATGATCCCCCGGTCCTCGTCTTCTCCCGTAGCCCTCCCTCCTGCCATCAGTGCTCGGCGGGGAGCAGGTCTTTCTGAAGGGAAACACTGGCGGCTGTCAGGATGCTGGCAAAGCTGCGAGCAGCAGAAAGAGCAGGGTGTAATGAAAATAGTGAACCTTATTAACTGTGTGTGTGCAGGTGGGGACTGGCAAGAGAGATTCCCAAATCACTGTGAGTCACTCCCGTAGCCTTCCAGAGCAAATAAGCCTGATCAAAATATTAAACTGCAAGAAAAGTCAGTGACATTTTAAGCACCCAGAACGAGAAGCTGCAAAGTCTGTGGATGCAGAGGGTGGGCTGTGATCCCAGGTACTGTTAGGAAATCATTTACTTCCAGCCTGTGCAAGACAGGTAGCAGTGCAGACAGTTTGCGTGCAGGTCCCCGGGGTTACCCTGCACTCTGACAGAGCAAGTCAAAGGGATCCAGGACCGGTTTGTGGAAGTGACACAAGTCCCAGAGTCACCAGCCCACAGCATAACCCCTTTATTCTGGCCACCGACTCCAGGCTGAAGCTTTCCTTTGACCCTTCTGCACGCAGGGTGCTCAAGGCTCTCCTCGC
Source organism: Opisthocomus hoazin (assembly GCF_030867145.1). Lineage (NCBI taxonomy): Eukaryota > Metazoa > Chordata > Aves > Opisthocomiformes > Opisthocomidae > Opisthocomus > Opisthocomus hoazin. Next base: position 4,735,924 of record NC_134434.1, on the reverse strand, counting down.
GTTTGCCAGCTCAGCCCACAGGCAGCGTTTATGAGAAGTCCTTCATGGCCAGGATGGCAGATCTGGGGCTTTGGCACAGCATGAGCATTTTGGAGGTACTGCACCGCGCTGGAGGACTTTGATTCCTGGATGTCAGAGCTGCAGACATCCCTCCCAACATCCCTTCAGGGAAAGATCTGGGAGGAGGAGGGAGAAACGAGATCAGACTTTCAATGAACTTCCCCACTGGAAAAGGCAAAGCAATTACATTAGCCCTTCTGAGTTGTGCTCCTGCTTACCAGGGCGCAGGGCTTGCTCTTTCAAACGCAGATGAAAGCACTGCCTGGTGCCTTTCGCTGGGGGGATTTCAGAGCGGGTGAAGGTGATGAGGAGAGGGCTGTCCTCAGAGACTGCTGTCCTCTTTTCTGCAGGCTGCAGTCTTCTCTCGACTTTTGGAGTACAGCAGAGCAGACAACGTGGGGCTTCTCTGCGTGGAGAGCAACTAGGAAACTTCTGTGCTTAGTGCACTCCAGCACTGGTGTCCACCGCAGACTCCTCAGGGCTTGTAATCCTGTGGCTGAGCTAAGGCGGGGTGATACCTGGTTTGCTTTGCAGAGCACTCTGAGCTTCATGGATGACAGGTAGCCATAGCAGAGTAGTGTAGAAATGTGTGAAAGTCCCGGAAAGTGGCAGATCTGGCCATGGAGTGGTCTGAACGTGGTAAATGCAGTGGTCTGAATATCAGATAGCTTGTGTAAGACATGACACCTGCAAGAGAAGGTCGCAGGTCTCCTAGCAGGGACAGCAGTGGTGGCCTTGCAGGGTCCTCACAGAGTCGGGCTGACAGTACCCAGGGGAGCCCACTCTGCAAGAGCATGATTTTGTGCAGAAGCTGCTCTCAGCCATCGCAGCTTGGCTGAAACCCTGAACCAAAACTGGGCGAGAAAACCACCGAGCGGGCAGATGGGGAGTGGCTCCTAGAGCCCAGATACCCTCCCCTGCAACAGATGTCGGCTCAGATCCGAGGTAGTGCCTGCCCTGCAAGGATGCTGATTTTACATTTCTGTTCAAATATTTCCTGCTGTATAACCCTTAGAAGATTCTTTTTTTTTTCCCGTGCCACACCTAGTGCTTGGAACTGCCAAGTCTGCTATCCCCAGACAAGTGCCCTAAGCCAGATGGTCAGAGGCACACGGCTGGAGTGCAGCACATGGCAGAGGGGAGCTTGCCATCTAATGGGCATTGCTTTGCTGTGCACCTGCAGCTGGGTTAGGACTGCTTTCAGCTGTGTGGAGACCCTGACCCAGGAGCCAGAAGACATGACTGCAGCTGAAATGTCTGTGTTTATGGCAGCTGATCACATCAGGTGCATCTGCTGTTGAGGAAAGGCTGATTTCAGCTGACTTCAGCTCGCAGCCGTCTACGCAGCCTCACTTTTCCAAGCCTGTGGGTTTTCAATGCTTAATGCAACAAGTGCAGCTTCAGCCTTGCCGTCCATCCCCCTTGCACAGTGCTCACACAGTCCGATGATGAGCCAAAATGTGGAACTGATCCAGCTATGAAAAAAAAGCTTCAGTTCCTCAGTGCCCCAGTGTAATTTAGCTCCCGACACCCTGGCTCAGCATGGAGTGGGGAGACAGGACTGCAGGAGTGAAAAAAAGCAGCACTGCCACTACAGCGTGACCCCAGCTCACTCCCTCCAGGTACAGAGAACCCATATTGGCCCCCCACCATCCTTCCCCCCCCACCCCTCACCTTTACCCCTGGCTGCTGTGTATCACTGACTTTCACATAATAAACGATAGACAGTATTTGTCATAGCACAGCATTTGCAGTAGCACAGCGCCTCAGCCCTTTATGTATATTTCTGCAAGAAACTGCATTTCTCCAGTGGAATTGACTTCCCCTCTTTTAAAGCTGCAGTTGGAGCTGATCTGAGTATAAGAAACCAGGATAAATACACACGGTGCTAAGCAAAAGTAGTGTTCAACAGAGGAAAGCCAGTGTATAGAACTGTGATATGGTCACATGAAATGAGACCGTCCTTGTATTTGGTAGAATTTCCCCAGCCGGGTTTTGGAGAAATGTATCTCTTCCTCCAAAGGGAAATGCTCCAGAAAAGAGCCTGGGGAGAAAGGAAGGAGGTTGTCTCCAATTTAGCTGTTAACCAGTTCATGTAAGAGGGCTTGCCTGGCAGGCACTCGATACCGTGCGAGCTTCATGTACAAATGCTTTTTGACAGCACCAAATTGGTCTTGTAAAACAGAAGGTGTGAGGAAGTCAGGGGTCTCCTGAAGATGCCAGGTTAAATGACACTGGCCACCAGCAGAGTGCTTTTCAAACGTTTAGGATTTACTAGCTCAGACATCACGAGTTTTCCAAGCTCTGAGGTAGTGGTGGACCATGTGAACTAGGAAAAGGGAGAAGGGTCTTAGTGGGACTTGACAGTAGGTCTGGTGAACCTGTGGTTCTGTTACACTTGTGTGGCAGTACATCGGTGAGATCTACCTCACTGAGAGGATTGTGCCCATATTCTGGACAGCAGTGCTAAATCACAGAATCACAGAATGGTAGGGCTTGGAAGGGACCTCTGTGGGTCACCCAGTCCAACCCCTCTGCCAAAGCAGGGTCACCCAGAGCAGGCTGCACAGGACCTTGTCCAGGTGGGTTTTGAATATCTTCAGAGAAGGAGAATAAGGAAAGGATGGTGCCATCCTGGCTGTACTGGTGCACGTCCACAAGTGTTATGTGGCACGTTGAATGTGATCAGCACCAAAGAGATGTCCCCCTCTGCTTGCTGCCTATACTGAGCACCTCACATTTTCCCCCAGGAATAGCTCCACACACTCATGACTTTCATGACCTGCAGTTGTTTGGTCTTTGACAAAGACCTGGAACAGCAACCAAGTATTTGGCTGTAAGTTTTTTGAATTGTTTCAAAATGGTTGTAGATTCTGTGTAGGGATTTTAGATAACATCACCTCCTGCTCAGCTTGCTCCTCCCTGGCTGCCCACGAGCTAGGTCTCCTCTTTTAGAAGTGCCTTCCCAGTAAGTTTTGCAGCTCTTCTCTTGGTGTGGAGGGAGTCACCTTCCTCAAGGGACATGCTTTGCATCTGGACTACATACACTGCAGTGTCAGCACCATCTGGACAGCAACTTACCACAGCACTGCAGGGGGAAAGCAGATGGAGAGTAAAACAGGGAAAAAGGAGAAGCAAAAAGGCCTCCTCTGCCTTTTGGGAAAATGTACTGCACACTATTATTGTATCCTGCAAGAGTCACTTTGCTGTTCAGGAAACTTCTCCCAGTGTCTCAGTCCAAAAAACAGGTAAGGGATTTCCTCCAAGCTCTGGAAGCCTTTTAGATTCAACAGGGAGAAAAAGGGATGTCCACCTCTCTGCAGCTTGACTTGGTAATCTGCTTTGGATCTCGGATGAGAAGCAGCATGGGCTTACAGTGTCTGTCTCCGTGGACCTTGAAAGAAGTCCAGACCAGCACAGAGGAGACAGCCACGTGTTGTGTAAATATCACTCCAGATGTCTGCCCATGGGATTACTCCAGGCAAACGTGCTTTCACTTAAACTCAACCCCTAACTTACTGCGTGCTCATTTTTTAGATCAGTGCTGTAGAGAGGGGCTCGCACAGGGTGGAGGCAGTGTGGTTTTGCAACCAGCCTTTTGCTGTCCTACCATCCTGGCCCACCTTTTATGACTTCATCTGTAGTTCAGCTTTCTTCGTCTTCTGTTTCACATCTTTACCGTCCCCCCTCTCCAGGGACAGCCCTCTCATTAAGCAGTGTAAGTGATTGCTGGGGATCCCATGTCTCGGGGATATTTGGCCCAAAGGCTACAGACAGAACTGCTTGCCACATTCAGAAGGGTGCAGTCGGACTCGCTTACTTCATCTGAAATGCTTTGGTCCAGCTGGGCCTGGATTTTCCTCCAGCTACAGGGTGATCCTTGAGGAGTTATTGAACTAGAGAGTTTTGCAGAGAACAGGGTTGTAAGGCTTGAGAAGACTGTCTAGCTTGGACAAACATCATTTTTCTTATTGAAATGTAGTTGTCACCCTTACTTGGAAGACACAAGCCATATGCTTATGGAGGTTTTGTTCCTGTAGCAACTTCATATCTGGACCAGAGTTACTGAGGTAAACCAGTCGCTTAGCACACCACCCCAGTCCCTTTAATCTGACATAAACGTTATTCACCTCTGAAAGGGGCAGCTGCATCCTTGTTCCCATCCCCATCTGCTCACCCTGCCTCCTACCTTTGTACAGAAAGCGAGATCAGGAACCTGATCTGGCCAAGAACTAAATGGGTGAGAAAAGCAAACAAACAAAAAAAGCAGAGAGAATTTTCTGCAAGATCGTACATACACTAACACGGGCACAAGACAGGCAGAAGAATCATGGGGCTGAGGGCTCAGAAGGGAGCGAGACCACCTCCTTCCGTAGCAGCACACACTTACATCCAGTTAACAAGACCACAGAACTGCTTTGCTTGGCCTTGGTGAGCTTGGTGCAGAAATAAAATAAAAAAAACAATAATGAAGCTATGTTCCAGGAAGCATAGCTGAGGATCGAATTTGCTAACATAAGTATTCCCATGGAAGGCAGTGAGTAAATAAACAGAAATTGTTTTACCTGCAGGAGAGTAGTTCACACTGCTATAAATACTATACTTTGCCATATTGCCAGGTTTCAATACAAAAAGGTAGTAAATATTGCATAAGCTATCAGGCGAGTTTCAATATTGCCAACGACACACGTTAAAGAAACCACAAATGAGATCTGAAAACAAATCCAATGTTGGGTTAAAAACCACAGGTTCAAAATAAATAAATGTTGACGTCTTTTGTTTGCCTTTTGCCTTCAGGGCCTTCAGGCTGCAAAATGGGAGACTTACAAACACACAGAAAAAAATCATTTAAGAAGCCCAGTATTTTGTCATTTCAGCTATTTTTGAATTGGCCAAGCAGAAAATTTCTAATTACAACATACGGAAAAGGGGTTTTTAATTAAATATTTATTTTTTAAAAATTAAAATAATAAGCTTGCATAAAATATCCAAGGATCTGTGTTTCACACGAGGAATATAGTACTGCTGGTGGTCAGAGTTAGTACATCTGTCTTCAGCTCCTGCAAAGAGCATGTGTCACCTTCTCCCACATCAAGTCTGATGGAATGGAAACACCACAAGAACAGAAAAGGTAATTAATAGTCAAAAGCTAGATTTTGACACTGTCATATGCAGATATTTCCACAGAAGTGCTATTTTGAAAGCCACTGTTTAACGTGACTACAGTTAGACTTAAGCAGATGCTTAAAGTTAACCATCTGCTTAACTGCTGGTAGGATTAGGGATGGATTTAAATAGAGCTTTTAATTCTTCCTTAATGTAGTTCCACTTTCTTTTTGCCTTAATAAAGCACTTATGCCCATGGTTCATTTTACGTGCTTGATTAGTGCTAGTGACTTCACTTATATGCTTAAAGAATATGAGCAGTGTTAGATTGTATCTGGATCTTAATTGTCTATAAAATACTGGCCCAAAGCCATGTTTAGCAGTTAACAAGCATGCAAACAAGGCCTGCATCTAGGAACAAAAAATGTTAGAAATCAGTTAAAGGACAAAATAAACTCAGTCAGTCATGACACACAATTTCTTGTTCCTGGCCCCAGCAGAGAGCTGTGTAATATAAAAATAAAGTCCCTGCTTCTCTGTCCATATGTCTTGAGGCTGGGCATGTCTTGCGGGCAGATTAAGAGCAAGTGAATTTCTATGACTTGAGAGTGATTTAAAATCAGTTGACGAGTTAAGAGTCTGCTTATCTTGATCATCATGTTGGCTATGACATGGCACATTTATCACTCCTAAGCCAGAAGAGGCTGGAAAAGCTCTGCTGGACTCTGATCTGCCCTGTGCAAGCTGGCAGCCCACCCTCCTCACTGTGGGCTCTGCGCATCCTCCTGTAATGCCCTGGGTGTCAGCACAAGCACCCGTTTGGAGCCATTTAGTTCCACAGGAATCCAAATAAGATTTTTTTCTGTGAATTGTGCTTGGAGTGGTACAAGCAAGGAGGCTTCTGCTTTTAGCTTTTGGCTAAATCCTGTGTCGTTTCAGTATGAAGAGAGAATAAGATGGGACAGCCGGGCACCTCTGGCTGTTTCCTAAGGTACCGCAGTGAATCGGGTCTTTGACTTCTGCTCTCAAGGTGGAAGCGCAGTCCAGCCCTACTAGACTCACTGGAGAGCCCTTCTTGCTGTGATTTCATCCTCACTTTTGGTTTCTCTTTATACTTCATGAAAGACGGAAAAACATGGGGAGGACTTTGTGTTCCCTTTCCTTCTCCTTCTTGCCAATACCATGGGGTTAAAAACAACCATGTGTTTCTTCCAAAGGTATTAGCATAATTATCTCTCCACTCTGAATGTGCAATAGCTGGCTGTGTTCCACAAAAGATTGCATTTAACTAATCCCGCTTTAGGAACCCATACTATTTATATCTTCTAAAATCAACTTCATCTTCAGAAATGCCCTTTAAAGGACACATTTTGTTCTATTCTGACCATATGTTTTCACTGTGATCTGCGTATTTTAAACGAGTTTCGAAAGGTTAGCATCCAGGACTGCTCCCCCAGATGCTGTTTGTGCATTGCTGTCTAACGTTCGTCATGCAGCCTGCTCAGCTGTTTGATTTTGGAGAAAACCAGTCCATATTTATCTAATTACTTTGTGTTTGGAGAGTCAGTGTGAAGTTCTCAAACACAGAGGGGATCCCAGGCACTGACTGTCAACACCAGCGAAGTTTGTCCTATGGGGCTTGCCACCAGCCGTGCAGAGCTTTGTCTCCCAGGAAGAAAGTCCTTGTTCTTTCTCTTCATCTGGATTTATGCCATTCATTTCACCACTTCTTTTTCCTGATTTATACTGGAACATGGGAGAAAGGGCAACACTAAGTAAATTAAACACAAAGAAAGAGCTAATGAAATATAAAATGCTACGGAGAGATTTTAAATTCCAGATCAAAAGTGAGTTCAAACATTCCTACGTGGGGGGTTGGAGTCGTTGCAGTTATTGCTCGCTAAAAGCAGAGGCATTGCTGTTGAGAAATTCCTGAGCAGCATATGTCTTTTTTCTAGAGTCTCGTGCTGGTGAGTCTAGCAAGGCTCTGTTGGCAGTGGAAAAAGCTGCCCTTTTTGATAGACGTTACACTGCGTTGTCTACATGGAGGAAAGAACATTTCATCATCAAGAAAACGGCCTTTCCAAATATGCTTCAAAACTTATCAGTTTCCTTGGAGAGAGAGATTTGAAGCTCTGTGTAACCTTTATCTTCACTGTGGTACTGCTGTTTTTTTAAAATAACATTTTAGCCAAGATTGGGAAATACTCTTGTGGTTTTGTTTTTCTGTGGGTGTACTTTTTAGCTGTAGCTGCTCGAAAACAAAAGTAATATTTTCCTCATACCAAGCTCTTCCAACAGTTTGCTTTTCAGTTTGGCACTTTGATGCTTCTGAAAGAGTCAGTGAGTGTTTACATAAATGCGCTGTGAAGGAGAAATATGCTTGCGTGTAGGGAGTCCATGAGTGGGCATGGTTTACATGGTGCTTGTTCCATCGCTGGATGTAAAGTGCATGGGGGAGGAAGAGAACCGACTGTGAATGAGTGTGTGAGTTTGTGCCTGCTTTCAACAGAGGAGACATATTTTTGTGAGTGAACTTGAAGCCCTGTTGGTGCCCATTTTTACTCAGTTGGCTGGGGGAGAAGGATCATTTTCCACCTGTTTTTTGGCATAGCCTCAGTGGTTGTCTGAAGTGGTCAGACCTAACCTCCAGAGCTTCAGTGCCCACTGCAGCTGAGTATTTTCCACCTGCAGCTCTACATTCACCTCCTCCTTGATTTCTTACAGTTCATTCAAGCCTCCATCTCCTATGGCCTTAACCTAACAAATGAACAATACTCGTTGCTGTGAAGCAGTGATGGCTGCAATGCACATACCTACCTGTTGCAAAGTCACAAAATAAAGAAGTGAAATGACCCCTGTCCTCCACTGCTTTTCTGCCATGAGACCTGGTGCTACATACATGTATGTGTCAGCAACTAAATGCACATAGCACATGCACTCATACATTACGTGCCTGTAGATACACATGCACGCTCACATAAAAAGCCTACTGATAAGAAACACTATTTGTAGCAAGCCCAACAGTAAAATCATAGTTTTCCATCAGGAACTTGCTCAGTTAGAGCGAGTACTCCATCCAGAGAGAATGTTTCCATGATTTCTTTCATTTTCTGGGTAAATTAAACTCTGCCTGTAAGTATGTACAAGTACTGACCATCTGGAAAGACTTCTATTTAAAATGTAAAAATAAGAGGTCAAGAAGTAGCAAACGACTGAGGTGAAGTTTCCTGTGAAATGTTAATTCATACAGTTTTTAGTTACTCAGTGGATACTTTCCACGTAAATATCTGCCTTGAGCACTGCTTGGACGGAGTAGCTCTGGGTGTGAGTCACTGCTGTGTAGTGAAGGAGGTTTGTAGCAGTCCCAAGATGTGAGAAGCATGAGGCACCAAATGATAGCTCCAGCAGGCAGGCAGGGCGAGCACTTGACTTGTGTCCAGGTGAACCAGGCTCCTCTCTTGCCACTGCCAGGGAGTTCCTGCAGCCAAGTCCGTAGTGCAAATCCTGCTGACGAGTCTGCACCAGCTCCAGTTGTGAGAAACTCTAGCCTCCTGCCTGACCTTGCTAGCAAAACACGGAGTGTCCACGCAACCATGCTGGTGGTGACAGCTTCAGCTGCCCTCAGTGAGAGGACGCACAGTGGGGTGGGCGGGAGAGCAGCTTCTGTCCAAGGATGCTGGGGCCCCCCTGGGAGGCTCTGCTGGTGTGGGTGAGACAGCCTTGTAGAAAAGGCCTGGAGGAATTTGAGCTAGTCAGTTAATCAGAGCCTTTCAAAGTTGCCTTGATTTGTTGTTCCTTAAATTTTAAACACCTGCAACATGATTTTCAGAAGTATTGAGCTGCCACAGCCATAATTGAGCAGGGTGTGCTCTCGCTGCCGTGACAGGCAGGGTTGTGATGGAGAGTAACAAGCCTGGGGTTGAACTGGGCTGGGCTGAGCATTTCCAGTCCTCCTCATGTTTCTGTGTGGCCACAGGGAAGTGGTTCCTCCTGCCTCCATCATTTTCCCCACCTGTAAACCAGGAACAGTTGCACCTGCCTTGTCTTCCCCACAAAAATGCTATGATTAATTAGCATCTGATTTATAAGTGCAAAATCCTATTAAAAATTCCCCGTGTGATCTGAAAAATCTGACCTGAGTGTTCTACAGCTGTTCCTCAAAGGTAATAAAACTTTGCAGATGCAAGTACAATTGCTCTCTGGCTCAGCTTAAATCTGGGGCTGACAGACCCCACCCTACCTGCAATGGGAGTCTGGAGCCTGTTTGTGAGGCTTAGATGAGCACTAGAGGAAAGCCTGCATGGAAAATAACAGTTCCATAATCAGTGCAGGATTTGGATAGCGTGGGATACTAAAGAACAGGGCTATTCACCACTTAATGAGGATTAAAATAACTCTTGAATAGCTGCCTTATTCCCTGAGCATCCTGTTCAATGAATGAGTCACAGGATTACAGTTGAAAAATAGGCTGGAATGATAGAACAGAAACCTAACATAATGAATATCAAATTAAGGGTTAGGGGACAGCCTTTAATCTGGCATTTCCAACCCCTTTAATGACTGACATGCTGACTTTACTAGTAGCTTAATTTTTGGTTTTGTCTTGTGTGCTCCTTGCTACAGTCCCTTTTTTAGGGGTCAATTTGTTTGGGTCTCGTTAGCCAGGTGCAGAAACACTCTGCAAGCAGGATACTCACAGCATAAAAGTCTAAAGTAATTAGTTATTGGCTAATGTACATGAAAGACAGCTGGGATTTAACGATCTATTAGGCTAAGTATTTATATGCTCATCACCTCTAGCAAGGCACTGCAGAGTCCTGGCTGGCTGGGCAGATTTCCTTTGGGAGGGGACTGTGGGCTCCCTGGTTGGCCCCCAGTGCTGGGAGCTGCCATCTGCTACCACCTCTGCCTAGTCTAAACTATTAGGAAAAGGCTTTGCACAGCAAAAGATTGATGCCTGCTTCCCCTTGCTCAGACACCCTGCTCAGCTTTGCTTGGCCAGCATAGCATCAGTTAAAGGACGGTTGCTCGAGGGTTGCTCTCTGGACTACAAATTGTGAACAGGTAATGCCAAAGGGAGGGAAGGCAGGTGATAAATGAGTAGCTTTATGCTGAAAGTATTTACATTCTGGTCATCAGTTTTTGGTCTGTTTTCCTGCTTGCCTTGGGGGTCTGAATTTCTTTCAGTTCCTAAAGCTTGAAGTCTTTTGTTGTACTTAAGTAGTCTGGAGGATTAGCCCTTGAAAGGGATTTTCTCTTCATTAGTGCAGATGCCAAACAGTTATCTTGTCATCAGAAAAATAAACCGCTTTTTATATCCTTCTCAGAAAACCTCAGCTAGGGAATAAGGTTGAAGGTAGGCAATTGCTGAGGTTGCTGAAAAGACCAGAGGGGCAGAAGGCAAGGGATTTTATTTCATAGGGTGATTGCTCCAGTTTAGTCCCTTTCTTTTGTTCTGTTGACTATAGACCTTAGAACAGTTCCCAGTGCTTTAATAAATACTATAAAACTAATGCAAAATGTTGTATGACTGTCAGAATTATCATATATCTGTGGTATAGTTGGCATATATTAAAAATATCCTTGCTTTGTGATTTTTATGAGGAACTTTATTACAGAAGACAAGCTGAAAATTACAGTGTTTTCTGTCCGTATTCTGGCACTTCACACTTTTTTCCATTATAGGACACAATAAATCTAATTTTTGTAAAGAATAAACACATACAAAATCCATGAGACACAGAAAATATACCCTAGAGAAGACTAAAACCAAGTACCAAAGGAAAGGTTTAGTCCTTACACAAAAACATTGTTTCTTAAGAGGATCTCCTGGATAAGAAGTGCAATGGGAAGTCTTTGGGGGATATTTAAAGGTGTCTTCATCATCTGCCTGGGGTTTTGCATCTGAAGACAGACAGCCCAGTTAGTGATTTATGCTGCAAATCAGAACTGTCAGTCCTGACCATGGGAAGAAGAGCTCCTTTCAATGCTGAAATTGATACCTCAGCTGATGAGACCTGCCTCTGCAAAGAAAGGGATGAAGTGCTGTCTGGCACCATCCCACCCCTGCAGCTAACCCAGATGATTTCAGTTGCCTGTTCGGGGTGCTCTTGGGTCCCCAGGGCCAGATGCTGACTTGCTCTGGGAACTCACAATGACCGTTGTGTCTGAGGGAGCTGATGTTGCCCCAACACCAAAGTCACTCAGTTGCTGTGGGGCCATAAGGCCCTCTCCACATTCACTGGGAAAATTATAGCTTCATGTTTTATCATCCTTTGTGGAAAAATCACTTGAGCTTCTTGAAATCAGTTGTTAGATGGCAGGGTTGACAGTAGACTGAGTCCTTTTAAAAATGCACATGCACTCTCAGTGAAATTCCAGGAATTGGTAGAAGGATCCCTCCTCTCCATCTTCAAACACAGGCTGGGGACACTAAGGAGAGGGGCTCTTAAGGAAGTTTAGATCACCTGAACCCTGCTTACACAGCTGCCTGAGCCCTGACTCCAGGTACAGCAGAATCACAGAATAGTAGGGGTTGGAAGGGACCTCTGTGGGTCATCTAGTCCAACCCTCCTGCCGAAGCAGGGTCACCTACAGCAGGCAGAAACCACCTCTTCCTGCAGGAGACACCTGGTCTGACCGTGTTGGGCTGCCGGCCTATCTGAGTGTCACCTCTGTGGAGAGACATGGAGGAATGTGAGGAAGCGACAGGGAGAAGAGAGACAGCAAGCACTCAGCAGTGGTGCACAGGCTCATTTGTTTCCCCAGGTGCTGAACTTGGGAGAAGTTTTCTCCTGTTCAGGGTCCAAGATGTCAGTGCCACCAGCTAAAGGAGGGTGCTAGGGCCTGTGGTGACTGCCAGCACTGTTGGCTGTGGGGGTGCACTAGCTGGGGACCGCTCTGAGCATACTGTGCACGTTGCATGTCCAGCTGGGCCACATCCCCGGGACTTGTGGGGCAGCTGTACAGGCTCTCCTGCAGGGACACGGTCAGGGCAGGAGATGGGGCTGCCTTGCTCCTGTCAGTAGCAGCCTACATTTGGGTCGGTTTCAGTCTACTCTAACACAGGTACTTACTGGTGGATCCTACCCAGCAGCACTGACAGCTTGTGGAGTGCTTAGACAGGTTGGTAGCTGCGGCAGAAGGGCCACCTCAGCACAGCAGCAAGGCCATCTAGGCAGAAACTTGTCCCGTAGCGTTTCCCAGTACCTACAGACTTCTCTTTCTCCCTGCAGTATCTCATCCCCTCCAACTGCATCTTTCTGTCTCCTTTCATAAATGTACCCCATCACAGACTCCCCTTCCCCACATGGGTGAAAAGTAGTATTTCCTAGAGCAACGGTTACTTAATTCACATATGGACCATAGATATAATCATGTGGGATTTTGTTCTGTCCTTAGTCTGTGAACCCATTTCCTTCAAAAAAAAAACCTGAAACCCTTAAAACCCCTGTCTGTCCATGTGTCTTCTCCTGGACTGCAAAGGGGCTGGGAGCACTGGTTTCCCTGCTGCCAGTAAAATGTCTCGTTCTTTCTGCTGGTTATTGTATCTGATCACTCCTCCAGCTGTGCTCAGAAATTTTGCATTGTGGTCTGGCAATTCAGAGCACTGTGAATCCTTTACTTCCCTAATGGAGTTTCCTAGTAAATAGCTTTGAACTCGGATCCTTGTCTCTACAACAGATCTGCTTCTGCCTAACTGGCACTTCACAATTAACAGCATTATCTTGTTAAAGCTGAAGAGGTGCAGGAAGTCTCAGCCATCATTTTAAATCATTTTATTGCTTAGAAAGTGTTACAATAGACTACAGAAGTGGTAAATGAAGCCCAGTGCTGCATTCAGATGCCTGATTAGCTCAGCCGCATGAAAATGCCAATAATTCAGGGTCTGACTATTTCGGATGACATTTCTTAATCAGTAGCCTCAAAGCACCTGAGTTTTTTAAACGGGGGGGGAGGGAAGGGAAAGGGAAAGTATTTGGGATTAAATGGGAAGCTTATCAGAATCAGAAGACAGTAGTTCCTATTGATATAGATGCAGGTGTAATTGTCTTCAGTGAGGACACAATTTCACCCAGGAGCACAGTTGTGAGAGTGACTGCATTGGAGCACTCTGTTTTCAGGAGTGCGAAACCTCTGCTGTTTCCCTTCTGGAGCAATTAATGGGTTGAAGTTATGTCAGCTATGTTTTAAATGCTTGCATTTCACCCACACAAGTGTCTCCAATCTCTGTGTAACCTTTTATTTGTCAGCTCCTTTAGTGTGTAAGCAACATTAGTTGAGAAGAGGACAAATAGTTCGGGTGTTTGGATGTTTTCTGCAATTTCATTTCTGAATTAGCTTTGCTGTAGCTAGGCTGGAAGTCCTTGCTCTCCTTAGCTACCCTACATGACTGTGGCCCTACATGTGGCTGAAACCCAGAGGGACTAGCATAGGAACCACAGGCTACTCTACAAAGCATGTGGAAGGATGGAGGCCTCCTGGGGACATCTCACTTACTAAGGCTTTCAGGAGAAAAGTGGCTGTATAGCTACTCAGTCATGCTCAATGAACTTATCAGCTGCAAATGTCAAGGAGAGGTCATCAAAAACCACAAAAGGCTCATTACTCACTACCTGGTTTGCAACTTTCAAAACCAGCTTTAGTAACTTATAAATAAGGTAGTAAATGGTGGATGAAATAACCGATAAAATAACTGATAAAATAACCTTTAAAATACATGATAGACACCAAGTTGAACATGAACTAGCAATGCATCCTGGTGGCAAAGAAGGCCACCAGCATCCTGGGCTGTATTCAGAGGAGTGTTGCCAGCAGGCCAAGGGAGCTGATCCTTCCCCTCTTCTAAGTACTGGTGAGAAACATCTGTAGTGCTGGGACCAGTGATGGCCTCCCTAGTATAGGAGAAACACGGACAAACTGAGTGGGTCCAGCAAAGAGCCAGGAAGGTGTTTAGGGGACTGGAGCATCTGTTGTAATGGGAGAGGCTGAGGGATGCCTTTTCAGCCTGGAGGAGAGAAGGCTCAGGGGGATCTCATCAATGTATGTAGGTAACTGATAGGTAAGTAAAGAAGATAGAGCCAGGCTCTTCTCAGTGGTGCCCAGTGACAAGGCAAGAAGCAATAAGCACATATCATAATGCAGAAAATTCCACTTAAACATAAGAAAAAACTTTCTCACTGTGAGGGTGGATGAACACTGGAAGAGGATTTGCAGAGAGGATTTGGAGTCTCCTTCCTTGGAGATATTCAAAACCATAATGAACATGGTCCTGGGCAATCTGCTCTAGCTGGCCCTGCTTTGAGCAGGGGGTCAGGCTAGATGATTTCCGGAGGTGCCTCCAGACTCAGTGATTCTGTGATTTTTATGAACTTGATAACAGAAATCCAGCCATAAGAGAGAAACAGCTGTTTTCAGGACACAGACATCCCTAATGTACACTGTACAAAACAGCTGCCTTTGCAGCCAAGAACCCCAAAATTTCTGCAGAGAAACTGCTCCAAAGCTGTGTGTCTGGCAGTCCCAGCAGCCCCATTGCTGGCTATAATGACTAAACACCAGTCTGACAGTTATATTCAAAGCAGGTTTCCGCTTGACAATGTCATGAACTGGATCTGATCAAAGTCTGTATATTACCAACCTAGACCTTAGCCCCACAGCTTTTCAGAAGCACAGAATATTTAGATTACATAGGAGAATAACCAAGCTGATGATTTACAAGCCTCATGATCTAGAAATATCTACATATGGAAGAGTTTTCTACTAATAAATTGTTTGCTTAGTCCCACCGAAAAAAATCACAGATCTAATAGGAGTTGAAGCCAGATGATTCAGTTAAGACCTAAAATATATTATGGGTTTTGTTGATGAAAACTAAAAGTACTGCAGTGATTTCTTTTAGGCATTTATCAGCCTTACCATCACATACAGTCTTTTAAAAACATATTACTGAAAAGGTCTGTTTGAACTCCAGAAAGAGTTAAAACCTATTGCTGAAATTAGCGAGCAGGGTTCTGTATCATGCTTCCTGGAAACTAGATGAAAACTGTCCCACCTCTCCAAAAATCCCTCCGGACAGATACAGGGATGCCAGAAACATCCAGTTTTTTATTTGTCCCAGCCATCCTCCAGTCCAGTTTTCACGTTAAAGTGAAATTAGACCATATAGAAACAGAAATTGAAGTAAAGTCACAAAAGTAGTTACTGCAGGGTTTTTGCTTGCTAAAAGTAACTGACAGTGGAGGATGCAAAGGAAAATTCTAACTTAGGTGACCTGTAGGCCACTTATTCAAGGGCACTTTAGGTGTTTGTGTGAACCTGGTCTCCGTTCAAGGTTTGCTCATCACATACTGGTTGCCAGGCTAATATCCTTTGCGTATTTTATTATTTATTTTCTTCTTGTTATTATATTTTATGTTCTGTCTGTGCCCATTTTCTAGATGGAGGAGTAAGCTAAGGTGTCCAGTCTGTTGACATCCAAATAAATAACCTCTGATTTTAATCCTGGCTGTACACAGACATTCAGCATGCTGTGCAGGGAGATGAGGTTCCAGTGAGATTAAGTAGCAGCCAACATGGACTTCTCAGAAATAAATCATGTCAACCTAATGGTATTTTTATTTTTAACTGTGTTTTGTGGCCAGGGAGAAATAGCTTATATTAAGGATCATGACCTTAGCAAGATTTTCAGCCATTTCTGGGAAAGTAATGTGGGACTAATTTCAGAGGCATGTTCTTAATCAGCCTCTATAGGGTAGATGCCATAATGGCTGACTAACCATAAAAGGTAACTAAATATCACTAGAAGGATGAACTGATGTTGTTCTGCATTAGGTCTTTTTGTTACTGGTGGAAAGGAATTTGTTTATTAAATTTCCAGACGATATGAAGCTTGGATGACCATAAGTCTATTAGAGGATGGGATTAGAATCTAAAATGTTCTTGATAAATTGGAGAAATAGACTGCAAATAAATTAATTAAATGGAGAAAAATGCTATGCATTGGATGGAAACAAGAATACTAAAAGCCTTGTATATATTGAAGAACAACTGGACAGGAAGCAGTTCTTTGGAAGAGCAATAAGGAATCATAAAGAATCACAAACTTTACATGAACCAGGAAAAGAAAAGTATCATGCAAGTTCGTGTGAACAAGGGTAGATGACTGGGAAACATCCAGTCACTCCACTCTGTACTGGTAAGGTCTTTTCTCAGAATCAGGTCCCAGAATGTGTTGCAAACTTGAGAAGGATCTAGGTCAACTGGAGAGAACACAGGATGCTGGAATGACAATAATCAAAGACAAAGCAAGCGTTATAGGGAAACATAAAGGAAATGGCATTGTTTATCTTGAAGAATAAATTACAGGAACACATAGTAACAGCTTTATCATAAAGGGCCATTGCAGAAATAAGGGGGATTTTCTCCACCTCCCAGGTAGACAGGAATGATACAATTGGCCTAAAATGTAGCAAGAAAGACCTAATGAAACAGATCTTCTGGGGAGAAAGTGAAATATCAATGACAGGTTTTTAAGAATAGCAGACTAGACATCAGACTAGCCCATCCTGCAGCGGGAGAGCATGAGATGCAAAAAGATTTCTTGAAATCTCTTCTCACCCTACACTACTACAGTTCCATAGCAGGTTGTAAAGATCTGGACAAAGAGTTCATTCCTTATTGAAGGCTTGACTGGAAACTAAAGATGACGGAAGTTTATAAGCAGTCACTTATCTAATGGTTTTATTACAGTGAGAGAGAAAGTTGTTTTCCATGCCAAAGGGTAGCTACTAACCACAATGGTAGCAGTCGTTCTGCCGTTGATTGTTCCTCCTGCTTTGCAGCACTATGCATTTAATACTAAATGCATCAGTTCTTACAGGATTCTCACTTCTCAGGGGAGAGAGATCTACAGTCCATGTGCAGCTATTTAACTCTACCTCCTGCATTTGTGAGGCCACTTACTAGATCTTTGCCTGTACTCACAGGAGGACGTTGTTGTTGTGGTTGCAGTCACAGCTGAAGAGTCTGGTATCTGTGTAGTTGGGGCTAACATCCTGAAAACCTCCATTCTGGATGGAGCTGGAGTGGTGGACCAGAGGTTGTGAGGTTCCAACAGTTCCCAGGAACACACCACCAATGTCAGTACAACATTTGTGGTTTGTCCCTGCCTGGGCATGCTTCTTACCTTTGCAGATAACTCTAATTTGCAGGCTCAGCAGAAGGGGAGAAGTTTCCCATTATCGTGTTCTTCTTGCATCTGGAATTTTAAGCAAACTACATAACAGAATCTTCTGCTTTCTTAAGCGTTTTCTTCTCCTTTCTTTAATCATGCTGAGATTTCCTGTGAATACTGTGAGCTGTAATTATCATCTGCAGATCTGTGGGTATGCTAAGCTGTTTCTTAAAGGGATTTTTTTTTCTGTGAATTTCAGATGACCAAGAACAAAATTATAATCACCTGATACTAAACAGTGCCACCCAGACACCTACACATGGTAAGAGAAAATAAAGAGAAAAATTACACACGTTGTAACTTTCCTCTGTTAGCCAGTAACATTTACTGGTATTAAAGTATGTTTAATGTTAATAGAAATTTTCCTATGGCAATGATGCATGAATGATGGTTTCCACTAACATTAAACATAGGACCATATTTTTGAATAGTGCGTGCAATGAAATATGGCCCAGTCTTTTATAATTTTACCTATCGACCTTGTGTTTCCCCACGTCTGATTGCTCCTTTCTCCCTGCCACATCAACAAGGTGCTGTCAGGTTTAACCAGCCAAAACAGTAAAAATGATAACCAAAGAAAAGTCCGTCTTGTCAGCCAAGCTACTTAACTTACAGTGCTGCTTGTGTGTATTTCTAAGATAGGTCAGAAGGACAATGAGCATGGGGCAAGAGCTCCTAAGATGACATGATTTTGGCATAAAAATAGGTGGCCAGAGTTTGGGTTCACAGCTAAATCCAAGCTGTCCAGCCCATACTTGCATGGGTCTGGTTGGGATAACCTACGGAAGCCCCTGTTTCACTGCACAATGTCTCTGGTTTCTAGAATGCAGGATAGGTAAAGACCGTTAAGAGATTCAGGACTCCCTCTGCCCTCTTTCATAAATAGAAGTGCCTTTTTCTAAATCAGTTCCAGTGGATGCTCTCACACCCTTTCAAATCCCCTTTATTATATCATGGGAACATGACATTTCTCTGACCCTGGGAACTTATGAAACTCAAAGCAACTTTCATGTCCCTTTCAGCCCTGTCCCTCCAGTCCTTCTTCCTCCTCTGCCCTAGCTCCCTCCACCTTCTGATTTCCTTGGCCCCAGACTGCCAGCTGACTGTGGGCAGCATGTCCCTCCCTGTGTTGTAGCAATCACAGACTACACAGTCAAATCAGCTGCAGCTTCCAGGCTCCATCCAAACCAAGATCAGTCACTGCCACCCAAATTAGCTGTTCCCCCTGCCTCCATGCCATCAGTCCAACCTCTGAATGAACCCCCAGGTCCACTCTGCTTTATTCTCTTCTGCTGCTACCTTGTCTTGTCCTTGTTTTTCCCTGCACGCTTTACCCTTGCAGTGTGATATATTCCTCCAGCATTTGCAGCTGGAACCTTCCTTCTGCTGGGAAACCAGTAAGTGATGGGTAAATCTCATCTTAATATATGCTTCTTGCAGCTCTGAGTCTCCATGTTTGTTACTCTTTTTATTCTGGCACTTGTTTTTAATTCTGAAACTTACCTGGATGACTATTCTGAAATTGATTTGTGTGAGTTCTGTGTGCTGGTATAGAAATTTTTATGTTTCTTTGCTGCAAAAAAGAGTGGGAGAACAATTGCCCTTGAAAAGGTCACCTAAAACCTGTGGTGTTTCTCCTTCCTAGAGGGTGGGTCAGGCAGCTTTTCAGCCTGCAAGTTACTTTCAGGTGTAAGACTGCTTCATTAGGTTTTTTTTTCTATATCTACCAAAAACCACAGGAGAAACAATGCCAGCTTTAAACCTGGCAGTAACACGAGAGAATTTATTGAACCTGAATTGACAGCCTTAAATGCTCTTCAGACTACTTATTTTGTTTACTGTTTTACTTTCCTGAGAAAAAGGAAAGAAGAAAAAGGTGGGGTAATAGGGTGGAAATTATATTGTCTTCTCTCTGGTCTTACTGCTTGTTCTTCAAATCTAGCACCTGCTGGGTTCAGAGATCTGCCCCAGCAGAGCCAGATGAGTCCCGTTTACCTGTGTCTCTGCCCAAAAGTTTTAATGTAGCTCCATCATCAGGTCCCTATTCCATTCAGTAACTCAAGATAACAACATGTGCTAAAACAGTTAAACTTCCCTCCAGCCTTGACAGATGCTTTTTTTTTAATGTACGTGAGAGACAAAAATCAAAGCAGATATACTCATGGTCTAGGATTAAAAATGTCCACTTTTATTCTCCACTCATTTCTTGCGTTTACTGAAAATGTTTGGTTGTATAAAGTGATTTGAATGATCTGACTACAAATATCTGTATGATTCAGAGTTACATGTTATTCCTAAGTTACCCGTATGGTCGTGGAAGCTTTTGTTCATTATATTCATGTGTGCTGTTGCTGGTGAGCTAATAGTTGGTGAGTCTTAAAAAGATATTTGGTCCTTTCAAATAAGGCGTCAAAAGAACTTACAGGATTCATAATTACTGCTGAATTTTTGAGAGAGTTCAGCAATGCCACAGGTTTAATTTAATTTTATTCCCTTTCTTGGTAGAACATGGTGTACATTTTTAGTGTGATTATGCAAATTTGTAGGTGGACATGAGCTGTCTTTCTGAGCACCATGTTCATGAGCTCTGTCCCTTAGCCTGTCTCTAGCGCCCACTTTGCAGTGACACCATCTGAAAGGAGCAGAAGAAGGGAAAGAAGCCAGTGTGAGGCTCAAAACATGCCCTGTGTTGCACGTGGCCTGAATTCAGTTCCCTCTTAACTGAAGTAAACCAAGCAGAGCGAGGTTCTCAGGCTGCCAGCACAGAGCAAGAAGGGCAGCGGTTGTAGGTGACATGCCACCAAACAAATAGCACTTCAGCTTGAACAGCCAGAAGATCCCTCCCATGCTTGGGGACCACCCTACAGCCTCCCCAAGGACTGCCTCACCCAGCCAGGGTGCACTTGACATGGTATACATGAAGGGATGCATGAGCTGTTGAAAGCTGGAATACCTGCCAGGGTAAGAGCTCAGATGCTGTGGGCTGGTGATCTCTCGCCCATCTCCTACCATCATACAGCCTTCACAGGTTTCTTACCTTCTCTGATAATTCCCATTACACTGAGTCTCCAAACTCATACAACCCCGGGACTAAGCAGCGGAGGCTTTCTACAACCCAATTGTGGCAGACATGGGGCGCAGGGCTCTGCAGGAGACCTCCTCATGGAGGAGAGATAAAAGCCAAGTTCCCTGCGCTCCCTTTTCCCCTCCATGTACTGGTTAGTCCTTTGCAAAAGTAGAGCAAATGGCACCAACCCCTTCATTTCCGCAGAGGTCCAGGTAATGATAACAAGATCATAGTGTGCGGGAGTGATCCAGATGTGCAGTGGAGCAGCCGTTCCACCAAACAGTGTTCTGTGAGCAACCTTCCCCACCAGCAACATTGTCTTTCTTCAGCTGAGAAAGGCAGAGGATGGTAAACATCTGTTTCTATGGGCTGATGCTATCTGGTTGCCTATGTCCTGCTCCCTGCAGATGCCACTGTGATAGGCCCTCTATGAATGTTCATAGTGTCTATTAGCACCATATGCGAGCATGCCCTTGTATTACTATGGCAGTTTTTTACCTCCAATGACACGAAATAAGGGGGATAAGGACGACCAATCTCACAAGGATCCAGGAAAAAAAGAAAAGACATATTTGACCTTAGGTCTCTGAGCTGTGCAGCTTCAACTTCAGGTTCCCAGGGTTAAAACCCCAAGACCTTCTTTTTTAACCTGGCTTGGGGGTTGCCACTCTTGACGCACAGCTTCTCAATGCAAAGGGTATGCCCATCGCAGTGGGCTGTGTGGCCATGAGATCACTGGTGCGATTACACTGAACTCTTCCAATGCAGGAAGGAACATCTACTAATTAATGGTGGGATCACATATCATCGGTTCTGTCAGGCTGCTATCATTCAATTAGCGTGGTGCTGTTTGCAGCACAGTTAACACAGAATGAGAAGAAAGTCTCCCTTTTCCCCCTGGCTGGCAGAGAGTGTTCGCAGAGGAGTGAAATGTGTGTCTGTCCTGTTTTTGGAAAATGTGATATGTTGGGGAGATCAAGAGAAATGACCACAGGCAAGTGAGTCTGTCAGCCCGTGGGTTGCAATACCAGAATTTAACTTCTGCTGTTGTCGAGGGCTCTGAATTAGCGTGACTTTTAATGTTCCACATCTTAAAGAAATCTGTTAATTTTCTTCTGGTGTCAGTCTATTCGTGCACCTAATTCACTTCCAGGACACTGAATGTCCCATTACAGAGGTGTCTACAGTCCTTGAGAAACCTCAGCCTAAACTATGCTTTCAGTGACGGACTTCAGAACTCAGTTCCACCAAAATCAGAAGTTTGGTGTGGGTTTCCTTAGCTCTGGACTTCAGACTTACATCAGCTGCAAATGAAGAACTCCACAGCAGTTCTTCAAAATGTAGAGATTTTGTGTGTAAAAGGTGAATACGAGTGCTCAAGTGCTAGTTTCTAAGCACAGCTAAGTTTTGCATATAAAATGCAGGTAAACCTTTTGATACATTAATTTATCCTGCTTAGCTATTCATTCTTTATACAAAATAAGCACATAAAATTGTTTTCCTATAAAAACAGTAAAATGCAAAAAAAAAAAAAGAAGCTGGGGCACAAAAGAGCGCCAAGGCAGTGTAGCAATAGCTATAACAGAAATATATGTTGACTGCCTGGGCTCAGTTTCTGTAAAGCATATTGCTTTATTTTTTACTGCTACTGAAGTTTAATCTCATAATTAGTGCATATTTAATTATGCGAACCAAAAGAGTCTTGTATAAACATCTTTTACATCTATATAAATAACAAGCACATTGCTACATAATATAGTTAGTAGAAAGTTCATATCATAATTTTTATGTCAGTTCACTGCATTTGATAATCATCTCAAAAAACAGTTGGTTAAACTGCCATAAGCAACAAATGGCTTCACTTCAAGTTTTTAATTTGGCCAGGTATTTTTCCATAGATGATGTCTGTGTTTGCTCTGATGGAGGCAAATTTCATTTTATAACTGTACCCATGTGAACTTTAAACAAATATACATGTGCGTGCACGTGTGTGTCTCTTCTATATTCCTTCCCTCCTCCCTTCCTCCCTTTGTTTCCCCTTTCCCCCTCGCTTCCTTTCTTCTTTTTTTCTCTTCTCTTTCCTTCCTTTTTTTGTTCTTTCTCTTTTCTTCATTTAAAAAATCCAGGCCATTTTACTTCCCACACAGTAATAGGGCTTTGGGGGATATATCGCTGAAATATTTCTTGCATCAATTTTCTAACATCAGACCAGAAGCTTCAATTTGGGCCAATCCCAGAAGATATGAAAATGATTCCCTATACTGTCACATCTACTCCAGCAATTTGTTGAGAGTTTTGTGTCTATTGTGTTTAAGACACTGTTTACAAAATCGTAACAATTAAGGACTGTTTAAATTAGATTTATCCCCGGTAGAAATATATGTGAGGAAATTAGAACATAATCAGATCTCTGGAATATAACCTACAGAGCAATAGACACATGACGTACTCTGCTTTTTCTGCAGAGGAGCAGGGCTTTAATAGCAGTGGGAAGAGAGATGAACCAGGTAATCGGACAGGACAGGACAACATGCACTTGGTGCATACAAGTTGCCATTTGTGACGGGGATACCAGTTGATGTTTCAGCTGCTTTGCGCACCGACTTTGCAAAGTACACAGATTGTTGTGTTGCAATACAACTCCTGTTGCACAACTACAATGCAGTTTGGAGCAAAGTCGTTAGTGAATCAGGATCGCCATTGACTTGCCTTGACCTAAGAGTTTGCTAACGATGTCCTACAGTGCAGAGCCAACCTCTGTGCGGGGCGAGTACTGCTTTGTTGGGGCCATGGTTGGACTTCAGCGTTGTGACTAGCCTCTGATGACGTGTGTGCTGACCTTTCTTTGGTCAGTGGGGTAGCAGGCAGAGAACAACCCTGGGGCTGAGAACAGTTAAAGGACTTTGATGGCAACTTCCTGTAAAGTGCTTAGCACTGAAGCAACTGGTCTTTGCTTTTTAGACTAAATGTACTGTGTGTTAGGACAAAGAAATCACTCTTTTCATGGTCGTAGTATGGCAGGGCTAAAACAGCCTCCCAACTCGAGGTGCAGCCCATTTGCTGAGTACGGAGGCCTTAACCGGCCGCTGAATACTGTTATGCCACCCATTACATGGCCTCTGTTCCACCCAGCAAGTGACTAAAATAAAACACTGAGGCTTGTGGAGTAAAATTCAGCTCTGTAGCTGTGTCTCCACCTTCACCTGTGATAGGAACCTGAGGAGCTTCTCTCTGTGACAATGCAGATGCTAAGCAAAGAGCCAACGTGAGCTGCATACCTCTGACACTGGCCTCAGGTGGTTCTTACAAAAGCAGATGATCTTGAACCATAAGCAAGGGGAAGTAGCATCTTTATTCCTAATGAATGTGAGACCAAAATTTCTGGAGGCAAAAACAGCTTCATAAAAATCAGAGTATGTAATACTGCTGAGACTAAGGGTTTTTTTGCCATTTGCATTGCTGGAAGTGCCATCCGTGTGGAGCTCACTATGACTCCACAGAAGGTTGTGGTGGTCCCTGCATCGCATGCAGCCTGTCTGGGCACCTTGTGCCTCACCCTAGTCCCAAAGGGCTGAAAGGAGACTGTCACACATAGCCCATTCAGGATGGATGACCTGTTTCTCTCAGCAGCTGGAACTAGTTTGGTCTTACTCATCTTGCTTGTCTGCTGCCAGGACCAAACATGCTGATGCATTTTCTTTTTTGAACCAGCTTCCCCATCCATGCAATGGCAAGCTTTGAGCATGAGGCACTCACAGAGGTGGAAGGAGTTAACAGACTGACAGTTTTCAATTGCATAGTCTCAAATTCAGCAAGAATGGGTCCTAGTCCCAGTTCTGCAAAGTTCTATGTGCTGGCTGCTCTGGTGCCAGAGTCACGTGCTATTTTCTGCATCCCTATGAAAAGGCAGCAAACTCAAGGAGAAGCAAATGTATCTTTTGCTGTGATTGCTAAGTTCAGCTCTACTTTCTGTAGTTTTTCCTTTGATTTTAATTGGCAATATTGTTCCTCTCATCCCATGTTGTAGCATGTAACTATGTCATGTTCAGTTAAGCACTTTGTGTACTCAGAAGCATCTTCATGTTAATAGCCCCTGGGTGATATGAATCAGGTATAATATTATGTTGTGTGTATGTATTGTAGCATTTAAGGGCATCATTTTGCAATGTGCTGATGTACCTCATCCTCTTTGCACCTTACCCCTTCAGATTGCTGCTCGGTTCTCAGCCATGAGCCCTGAAAGACCTAATCCTAGCACCATCCTGATATGCAGAGGCTTTTTCTCACTGAGCAAATTTAAAATCCCACGTCTCCAGCTCATATAAATGAGGGCAGCTACTCACTGGAGAGCTGCTGATTTACACCATGGAGGATCTGACCTGGAAATGTATAAACCTCTTTGAGATTCTTTGTGAGAAATGCAAAAGACTATTAATAACAGTGTCTGTAACATAAAAGTAGAAGTGTGAAAACACAGATAGTTCCCCCCACAAACATGAAGATGTATGTTATAAATTTTAATTCGAGTCTGTGAACATCAGTTCTTTGCCTGCTATAACAGTATGTCACTTCCAGGATGGCTCAGGAGGTGCTAAGTCTTGGCACAGAAGGAAACCCAATGTAATCAGCTACTACCAGATTTTCCTGAGGAATGAGGTCCTTTGTAAGAGCTTGCATCAGAATCAGAGAAGACTTCATGTCTGAGCCTTCAAATGGCTGAGCAGAAGGCAGTGCTGGGGGAGCAGTGTGTGCTTTCACAGAGGACTGAAGCTATGCTGAGCTGAAGCTGAGCAGCAGAAGGCTTGGTTGTATCAGCTTCTCCTAGGTGACATTGTTTGCTTTCTCTGGGTGAATGTTTCAAAAGGCATCTGTTGAAATGTCTTGCAAAATTCACACAACATATGTGCAGACTCGTATGCAAATATGGAGCACATCACTTTTACCACTTGAGCTTTGTTTAAAACTTTGCCATAAATTCACTTTTTTTGTCTTGGGTGTCATCTGCTCCTGTCCTTGTACATGAAAGGTTCTGCACCTCATGCAAACACACTTTGAAACTGAAACTGTCTTGTAAGAACAGGGACAGAGCAAGACACTTCAAGAAGACTTCAGGTCTAACCTCCTCAACACAAGTCTCCAGCTTTAGAAATCCTGAAACTGCTTCGGAGCCTTGTGCTTGCAGAAAGTTTGCAAAGCACTGACAGTGAAATGAGGGTCTTCCTCAACTTCAAGTCACTTGCTTTCCTTCATAGATTACAAACCAGTTGAGTGCATGCATCAAGCAGAGGAGTGAATCCATATGTCCTCTCAGAGGCCAGCTGTAATTGCAGTCCCCAGTGCACAGATGGAACTGCAGCCCCCCGACATCAGTGGGGGTGACATGCCAACCACAGGCCATAGTCCCCTTTCAGGATACAGAATGTAGCAGGAAACATGTTCCTGTGGCAGTCCATCACTGCAGGCAGTGCTTCTGGTTCCTCAAGCGCACAGATCTCTGCCGGTCTGCTCCAGGGAGGCACCTTCACCAGTTTTTGTGCAAGAGTCTGGTCTGAATGGAGCAGGGGAGCCTTTCTGACCCTGGCCCATGAGTCTGCTGGGTTTCACAGAAATACAACAGGGTTTGGACTGGCCCAACAATTCTGTCTCATGAAGCAGAAGAAGGGCACAGTTCTTGCTTGGTAGATGTTCAGAAAGAGAGATTAGAGCTGCAAAGGAAGAGTCTTTCTCCACAGAGATGCCTGCTCCTTTCCTGATCTTGTCATGCCAACATTGTGCAGCCCAGTGAGTTTCTGGCTGTGCAGTACCATGCTATCAGCCCTGCCAGTGGCTGGAGCAACATGGCACTCTGGTCAGAGCACTGTGAAACCATTGATGCTCAGTACATGCAGAAATGCTGCAGAGTTGAGCGCTTTCCTATTGAATTAGAGACAGCGATAGAATTTTAATATGCTGCATTGGCTGTAACAAGTTGTGGTTGCTTCAAGTCTGTAAGCAAAGAGAATTTAGAAACCAAGAGAAATGACACTGCTGGATGATGTTCCCTTCTCTGTTGTATGTGCTATGCACTGCATGAGGTTCATTTCCTCCATGCTCCTCTGCAAATAACTTTGTGCCCAGAATTCAGGATGTATCAGAGAGGCATACAATGGCATGTGGCTGCAGGATGATGATGAGAAAAATGTGGCTGAATACTGACAAATTGACTTTCAAAGGTAATCCCAGTAACCATGGGACAGCATCCATTTTCCAGTGGTCACTTCCCATTGCCCAGAATGTAGAGCTGGACTGCAAATAAGTGGGAATACTGGGGAACAGAGCAGCATACATGCTCAGCTGCCTTGCAAGGAATGGGGAGAACTTTTTGTTTACATTCTGTTCATTAATTATTTCCTGCATCTTCCAAAGGGGCCAATAAACACCACCAACAAAAAGGAGAGAAACTAGAGAAAAGCAAGGCTCAAACATATTGCAGGAGTGAAGAAATATCAGGAAAATTCTGTTGAACTGGTCCCAGAATATAAATTGCACAAGATATTTTTCCTTACTAGAGTCTGTCAGTTCTCTGATCTTGCCCTCAAGCTACATTATGCAAAAGACATCTGAAATTATCTTTGGTCATTTCAGTTTATCCCTTATTTTGCTGAATGATAGGTAGTAGATTTCAAGGTGACTTCTCATTTGCCAAAATCATTACTGTCTGTTCCTGGCTGACTGGATGGAAAAAGCAGTGAGAAGACGTACTGATTCTGCACAAGCCCATCAGATAAATGTGTGGCACTTTATTTCACACACCTCATGCGAGCAGTCAATTAATGCTCCTGCTTTGGCACCGAACACAAATTCCATACATATGACTGGGTTTATTTCAGCATGTCCAAACCTCCATGCAAAATGGAGATTAGATACAGGTTCTGGCTGAGAAATTTGCAAAGAGATGTTACCCAAGGGTCCTTGCCACACAAGCACAAATAGAAGTGGGGACATAGTTTCAATGCTGATATAGTCTCTGTTTACTGGATAATATCTAATCAATTGTTTCCAGAGCCCTGATGAATAAGATGCACTTCCTAATCCTGCAGTCAGTCTATTAGACATGGATTGAAGTCATCAGCAAGAAAATAATGTTCTCAGAAAGATGACACATTAGCAATGATGTGCTCACTTGGGGCTATGTTCTTTTTGCCAGACAATAACCCTATTCCAGGAGTGCAGAGACACACATAAGCAATAGGAAAGAAGAGTTTATTAACCAAGTTTGTTATTGCATTGTTAAGAACAAATTTTCACCATTGCTAAATCATGTAAGAAAGTGCCTCATAATTTCACAGAACTGGGAACAAAATGGTTCTCTGGCAGTGAGCTGGGCTGTTCCTTTTCTGCTGGGTGGCTGACATTGATGGTCCATTGTTGAACCGAGAGGACAACATGCAGGTACTTGCTGAAACGCCCCAAGCTCCTGTTCTTTATAGAGCAGTTTCCTTCCCCCTCACCTTGCTGTGCTTACAGTGGTGGGGGATCACACAAGATGGGGTATCATATGCTGGTGCTAGACTGGTGCTTAAGGGGAGAGAAAGCTGTTTTTCCACTCATGGTCATACCTTGGACATAGCTGGGAAAGACTAGATTGTTGTGATTTCTTCTTCAGGAAGCTTTGTTGTGAGGATGCTCGTGGAGCCGCAGAGTGCATGGAATCAGTGATGACAGGGGCAGGAAGGAGCAAGCGTTGGGTTTGTTGACATGGTAGTTGTAATTCAAGTGCCTAAACATGGGTGGCATCAGATCTCTGACAGGCACCACATCACTCCTTCCAGCCCTTTGTGGGTGTCTTAGATACCCTGGCATACCCCAAATAGCTCAGGTGCATCTGAATTGAGAACTGAGCATGTAACTCTGCTGATAGCTGCAGAGCAGTAGTCTGACCACCCTGGCTTTGGGAAATCACGAGCAGGTTTGTGTTGGAAGACCAGACTGTCTCAGCCTGTCTTTGAGTGAGAAGCATGTGTGCAATGTGAAGGGTAGGTGATGGAAGCTTTAAAATATCTAGGGGAAGTCACAGTGGGAGAAAAGTTGCGGAGGCAGAGCTGCATCCTCACATGCAGGCAGGTGTGGGAACTGCTGGGGCCATTTCTGGGCAACTGAGACCACCAAGAACGTAGTGAAACGTGAGCACTCAATGGGGAGGAAGATGTTCTATCTAACACAAACAGGACTCCACGCAGGAGAAAGGCAGCAGGCGAGGAGATGGCCTGACTCCTGCAAATTTTTTTTGCAGGAAACAGTTTAATTTGTGACTCTATAAAAATGTCTTCTGAAATATCTGCACTCTACTCGGGTAGATTTTGTTTAAAATTTTGTGGGAGATGAGGGAAGTTAGCAAATGTTTGGACATTGCACACAGCCAACACGTTTGTCGAGGTGAAGTTCCCCTGCTGCTCAATTACTTTTGGGCAGAAGCTGTGCTTTAATCTCAACCAGTCCACTGTTCAGCGGAGGTAAGAGGGTCTTAAGGAACCTGAGTGTATATTGAGCACATGTTGCGTTGCTCTTCATGAGCACACTTTAGAGCATGCACAACAGGAGAGTGTGAACCCAAGACTTAGGCATTCTGCTGTTCCTCAGCTGTGTCAGAGAACTTCACCCTGTGACTTCATCTTCAGACCATTGAAGTGACTACCTCCTTGGCCTTTTGACCCAGTTAATGCCATCCCGTCACTGCTGCAAGCTCCCACAGAGCCTACTGTAGTCTGTTCTAGGTATGCTTCTAATAACTGAAGCTCCTGCTATTTTTAACACTCTTATCTCTGCCTATTTTAATATCTGAACACCTGGGAGTTATAAATACAGTTCAACAGGTCCCTGTCCTCTGGCTGAACTGATGAAAGGCCATCTTCCACCCAGCTTGCAGCAAAGGACCATGCTTTCAATACCAGATAAACTCTGCAGATTGTCTGGACTTGACTTTTAGCATCCAGGCTCAGTGCTAATCTTTATTGACAGTGCCTGCAGGGTAGCATCCTGACAGCGGGCATTTTAATACTGGCTGGGGACTCCCTCCGTGACCAACAAAACGAAAATAAGTAGAGGGTCATCCTCCATCCCTCAGGGAAGGCACCTCCTTTCCTGCTTCAGGAACCTCTCCAAACCTTGCCTTGTCTTCTGTCTGCACCCAGATGTGCACCCCACAGTTCCGCTGCATGCTTTCCTATGTGCAGGGGAAGCATGACCATCTCTAGATTCCACCAGAACCCCTGGGCCCAAGAAATGGCTTTGCCCAGGAGCCTCCAGGTTCAGAGCATTTATTGAAAATATGGCGTGATGAGAGCAATTTGATTATCAGTCCCAGTTAAAATAAACCCATAGACTCCTTCCTATGGCTCTGAGGGTGGGAAAAGCACAGCTTCCTGGGGTAAAGGTAGGTGATGCTGCCTGAACTGAGGCAGGCTGCAGTGGGGTCAGGCCACTGCACCGTGACCCAGCCCTCCATGGTCAGCGAGGTGACTCACAGTCTGTCAGATCCTCTGTCCTGACGTGAGGAGGACTGGCTGGTCCACATGCTTTCGAGGCAGCAGTATGCCTCTCTCTATAGTCACTGTGGACAAGGAAACAATGTCACGGGATGCATTTTTCACCAATCTGCCGTGCCAGTTTGAATTATGTCCAACAGCCTGCCACTGAGGCTGGCTCAGATACAGCTCCTCTCCCTGCTGGCATTAGTGGGAATGGCTTGCCTCTCTCAACTTGTTTTGGTGCACACTGTGGACATGACTTTCTCTGTTTGGTTTTTTTCAGACAAGCCGCGAATGAACAACATCCTTACTTCTGCCACTGAACCCTACGATCTGTCCTTCTCCCGGTCCTTCCAGAACCTCTCTCACCTCCCACCATCCTATGAGTCTGCCGTCAAGACAAACCCAAGTAAATATTCTTCTCTGAAGAGACTAAGTAGGTGTCAGCTCATTTCACTTCCTTTGATTTTCATTGGCTTGTAAGCCACAGTGGGCACAATATTAAGGCAATAATCTTCTATCTGTCGTTGTACTGCCCAAGTTGGCATCTCCAGTAATGATTCTTTTGGCTGTCACCTCCCATCAAGGAAGAGTACAGAGAAAGAGTCACTTCATTACTGTGAGAGCACACGTGATGATTTGCTTGCTGACCTCTTTGCTGTGCTGCCTACCAGTGCTCTGCCTTGTATCTGCTCCTGATAGAGTCATCTGAGAATCCTTTTTCTTTCTTCTGGAGTCGAGATGAGCCAAGCTGGCTGCCTCAGATCAGCTGAGCTCACCTCGGCACACCCAGGGCAGATATCCCACCACCCGTGGGGGGTAGCTGGAACTCAGATGACAAACTCAGGCCAACAGAAAGCTGCTGAAATGGTTGGGAGCATCTATTTCAGTAGGAACACATCTGCCTGCCTTGAGCAGTGCTGCGATCTGCCCTGTTTCATGGTGTATGTGTCCAGATCCGGTCCTGACCTGTGCCGTACATTGATCCATGGTGCATCTCTGATATTTCAGCAAGTTGCTCACTGCCCTGTTCACTCTAGATAGTATGTGTTCTTTCTTGGTGTTTTATGTATTGCATTGTTCTGCCAACTTTCCTGCAAGGCTCCAGCCCATCACCTTTACAGATAGCAAACGCTTCAGCTTTGGTGGGATTATGAAATAAGTGCTATTTGTGCAGGCAAATGCTCCCTATAGACTCAGACACTAGGTTTACAGTATGTTTCCATGAACACTTTCTGGATGCAGCCACCTATTCACACTGCTTAATTTAAAGAAGTAACTTCAGTGTTTATACTTACAATAGCTTCATAGAAGGTAGGTGAGGATGAGGAGCAGTTCCTACTTCCTTTAGTCTATATGCATTCCCAATTTAGCCATCTAAGTGAGACACACAAAATAAAGTGGCAGGGAAGCCTTTGAACTGTCCATACCAAATCGCTGTGTGGAAGATTTTCCAGAAGAGAAATTGGAATGGAAATGTAGCACATAAAAATCTCAGCCCACTCCTTGGCACTTCAGTGTGGACTTATGTACGTGTTTAACATTAAGGCAAATGCATTTGATGTGCTTAAAAGCAAGCATGTGCTTAACTGTGTTAGAGAACAGAGATGAGGTATTATGTGATTGGAGCCTGCCATCTTCCCTGTTCAGTGCGTCATGTGCACAACTCTTCTTCTGCCATGAGCGTTGTTCCCTGGTAACATTTGGGTATCACACTCCCAACCATAAGAATTTTTCCCTCGCTACATCCCAGTGATGAACTGTCCATGTTCTTGAGCAGCTTTGATGACCCTATCAGATACTGGAAAACCCTTGAAATCATGCCATTGTGATATCACTTCTTTAAAATGTCCACGTTTTGAGGTGGTGACTTATTTTCATTTCTCAGCTGAAATGAAAATTTTTTGGCCCAAAAAATATACCCCTGAACAGCACCGAAAACTGCTGTTTCATTTGCAGTTGTTTTGCAGTTTCTGGGTTTACCTGGGATACATACTTCCTACTCAGAATCTGGGAGATCTCTGTCCTGGCATCACTGAGAACAGGTTAGAGAAGTGTTCACCAGGAACAGCAACAATTATTGCTCCTTTCATGATGCAGGGGATAGTCAAGACCTCTTCCAGCCTGTGCTTTATTTATTACTTTACATATTGTGCGTAGGTGCTCGGTGAAATCTCCTTCAGCTCTGTGCTAAAGTTATTGAAGTATCTCAGTGGACCATCAGAAAGCCACAGATGAACACTAACTGAAACTCCCACCCCTCACACAGCCGACATCTGGAAATATCTGTCAGATTTGAACACTATCATCTACCTACTCCTACAATGCTTATCTGATTCACACTGAGTATAAATTCATTCACACCAAGCAATGCCATCAGTGCAATGAGCCATACTTTACTAAGCGGTGTCTTCACAGTCTGACCCATTGGGTGCAGAAAATCTTGCTCAGCAGTTGAAAGAAGGACAGGCGTCTACCTCTCCACCCTACCCCTCAGTAGATCACACCAGAAGGGAATAATTAATGAACTCTAGCACTGCATTTCCTAGGTATTTGTATAAAATGACAAAAATGGGCTTGTGTTAAGGTGCCAAGCTTAAATGTCCTGAAGAATGTGCTGAGCATAGTCAATCTCGCTCTCTTGAGCTTTTCCTGACCCTCTGGGCACTTAGCATCGCTGTCCCCACTGAGAGGATACCTGGCAGTCAGCCTGAATCTACGAACATGAGAGTTAGTCGTTGGCCATTTGCTAGAGTGGAGTTCATTCACCCCCTTAAATTTTCATCAGCATCAACCCTGGAAGGGAATCCCTGTGCACTGCAATGGAAATACCAGCTATTTAGCCATTAATGGCAGGCCTAGATATAGTTCAGTCATCTTTGCAAGGCACCAAGCCATCCTCTTGCAAAGCACCTGAAAAATGCCAAACCAACTGCCTCACGTTGTACGTCTCAGTAACTACATAAGTAGTTTCACTGGCAAAAGTGTTAAGCACTCCACACTCCCATTGGACTTGCATATGCTCAGCACCTCTAGAATCACTGAATCACTTTCTTATATCTGGTCTTCTCTGGAGCCAAAGGAAAATAGGCACCCAGCTCCTAGACCTTCCCTTGTAAAATGCCAGCAAAATAGCTTTCTTATGACATATGAAGGAACTAAAGGTAACTCAAAATCCGGAAAAAGTAATATCTAATGCTAGACTTTGCAAATGAATTATTGCGGGTTTATTTTTCATATTTAAAATTACTTGTTTCTAATGAACTCCCTGTCATGGTTAAAAAAAATGAATGTTGTGAAGAGCTCATTAACAAACATAATCTTTCCATTCAAGTAAAACAAAAGTCATTAGATACTTTTTTAATCTATGTTTCAGCTATTTTTCTGAGTTTTTTCAGGCTTCCCAGGCAGCTACAGGTCACTTACTTTCCCACAGTTAACAGACACAAATAGTGAAAGACAGTTTCTGCCCAAGAATATCCAAATTGAAAACCAAAGCACATCCAGGAAGAAAGAATATTTAGTATCTCCTTGCCAGGGATGAGGTGACCGAGCTCAGCAAGGCTATGGTCAGATCCACCTCACCCTACTTTAGCTATCCAGCAATCAGGCATCTTATCTTTTTGTTCGGTGCAGACATCTCTATAATCAGTGAAGAAGGACAGTTGTCTCCAAATTATGAGAAACCCTCTGGAGGTCTCAGTCTCTCATCGACACCAGAGTTGATCTGGCAATCTTCCTACCGCTTTGCTGATAACAAGTCTAATTTTTGATGCCTAGAGCTTAATGAATTACACCCCACTTTAGGAGACTCATCTAAGCGATTCGTGGAACAAGGAAGAGATGAGCTATACCTGCTGCCTGCACCTGTGCGTCCCTGGGGACTGCGCCCAGCTTGGGGAGGGGAGCGCCTCACCACTGGATTTGCAAGGCAGGCACTCAACCCTGCTGGCATTTGGCTGAGAAAGCAGCACCACGGCTGCTTCTCCTTCCAGAGCAAGGGCTTAAAGAAGTCCAGGCCTCCTACGGAGCAGTAGGAAACAGGTTGCTGGCTGCATAGAAGCCAGCCAGAACCACGTCTCATGCAAGCAGTGAGCTCTCTGCTTCCATGGCTGTTTACCTCCCTAACTCTTACTTCAGGGCACAGACAACACAAAACCCATCCATGGTTGCTGCCTGTGAAGCCAGGTAGAAGGATCTCCAAGGGGCAGGGTACCACCTCTGTGGCAAGCCCTGTGCCAGCGGTGCCCTGGCAGCCCTGTCAGACTGGAGCGTGGCAAGAGCAGTGGTGGGTGGGTGTGGGAACACGCAGCTGAGCGAGAGCAGCTGTATTAATTCTGTCCTGCCCAGCGCTCCGGGGAATTGCTGTTTCTAGCTAAGTGAGAAAGGTCAGTCAGGAAGGAAGCTAATACTTTCAGGCATATTAAACCACTTGGTATTGGCTAAAGAAACCTCACAAATGGCTGGGCAGCTTGAAAATGTTAAAGCCAATTAAAAAAAGGACAAGCCCAAGGAGGAAATACACTGGAACTGCAGAGGAAGAAAAGCAAAGATAATACCTTTAAGAAGAGCAAAGAAATTACTATGATAGCCTTACATACATACACATATGAACAGATTTTCACCATGTTCACATACAACCATGGGAAGAAATAATATCCTTGGCTTTCCCACAATCTCTTCGCAGATGGCCACAAATGTAGCTCATTTCTCTAATTACAGCGTCAGAGGAGCTGAGCTCTGCCTTTCTGCGATGGCATCTTAGACATATTGAGGTGAGATGTGTAAGACCACTCATTTGGGGCTCTCCCTTCAAATAGGAGGGAAAAAAATGCTGCCTGAGGGCAAATCAGCTTTCCCTAAAGCCAAGTCAGATGAAGCACTCAAACACTCCTGAAGTTTGCTGAGAACAGCCCTGGCCAATGTCCCAGAAAGTGCCAAAGAAAGGAAAGAAAGGGGTGGGGGAAACCAAACAAAAAACCAATGAAAACAATGGCAGAAATTGTGCAGAAAATGTGATTTCCAGTAATTCCAGTCCCACGTGTTTGACAAGCATTAGTGAAGCCCCAGAGGTATGAGATGATTGGCTCAAAAAAAGAGACATTTTTGTCAATCAATAGAGCAGGGATTTCTTTCTGTCTGCTCATCAGTTATGGCCTTTTGGAATTCACTTAGGACACATTTTTTAATTTTTAAGCACATCCATGAGGGAGAAACCTATTTGATTGTAATTTTGTTTTGGCTAAAATTACAAATGTCAGTTTTCATATGCGTGTCAATGGGAAGAGAAGGATAGCAGTATCAGAGCCTCGCTATCCCAGTGAAATTGCTGGCGCAATGAGGATGAGATGAATCAGGCTAGATGGTTTCTGGTCCTGGAAACATTTTGATTTTAGCAAACTATAAAACCAGATGTCCACAGTTCCCACCCCCACCCACTGGGTGAAGCACCTCATGCCTCCAGTCTCAAAAGCCTGGAGCTGTAGCGTTCCATTGCTTTCCCAGGGTGCAGAAACGCTGCGGTTACAGAGCTGTGCTGAGCTTCTCCCTCAGTGTGAAGGCACGTGTGTGATACGGCATGTTCAGCCTCTCGTCGTGCTACGTTCTCCATGACTGGTTCAGCAATGCTCATGAACTGACACCACCTTGCAGAAGCAACAGCCTGTTAAATGTCTGTCTGGTGCCTGCTTAAACCAGCATGTTATTCATGGGAAACTGCCGTTTTGGCTTTGATTCTTTTGAGATGGAGGTGTGAAGTTTGTCTACACCTGAAAATGTTCCCGGAATAGCTATGCCAACATCTAAAGTTTCTCGGCATCACAGGACAAGACAGCCTGTACGAGCTTAGAAACACCTTCGAAGTGAATTCAGTTCCCTGAATGGTTTAGCCACTGCCAGCAAAAGGCCATGCAGACTTCTACACTGTTTACAGGGATGGAAGGGGGAAGGAAATTATATTTTTAATGCTCCTAATTGGCAAAACTTTTGAAGTACAGAGCATGCTGCATTTTTTATCCAAATTAGCAAGGAACAACTTCAAACCACTGTTAAGCTGCTGATTCTGCCGCCTGACTAGCAGACTCAGACCGCTGTAAACCTCACATAAGCTGGTTTAGCTCCTGCTGGCAATTACCACAGCCAGGTGCGAGCATCCAAGCACATCTCCATTTAGGATGTTCTCTGCTTTAATTACATCTATTTAGAGGCACTTGGGCAAATCCAGTGGAACTTCTCTCACCCAGAGCAGAGGCCAAGTGCCAGAGTGCTAATTGCTTAGCTCCTATTCTGCACCCAGCCTCAAGCATCATTATCAAGCCTGTGCACACTAAGTGTGTGAAAGTCTATCAATGGCCACATTATAGAATTAAAATGTCTAAAATTACTCTGGTCATATGGAATTTCCCCAGTACTTCGCAGGCTTCCTAGAAGGTGATTTTAAAGACACAAGAGTCTGAGGCCAGGGAAGCTGCTGTCTGACATTTGCGATGAGATACTCTTCCAAGCAGGTGTTGATTGCAAAAAAGACTCATTCCTACAATATGTACTCTAGAGAGCAATTCCCATCAGCAGCAATCATGCCAGTAGGGGAGAGCTCTGGGCAATCCTCATGCCTTGGTGGTGTGTAGGCTATAAAGAAGAGGTTGGTAGCAACCGCAGTGCCAACAGGCCGTGCATTTCAGCACACGTGCTCAGCTTGTACGTTTGGATACTGAGACAGAGGGAACAACCCTCCTCCTCACAGATCCTCTGGGTTACATGGACTGTTTGCAGGACCATGAGGAGCATGGTCCAGGGGCTCTGAAGAGAGTGATGAATGTGTGGGAGAGGAGATGAGGAAACTAGTGAGTGAGATCAGCCAGCCCAGGATGCTTACGGGACCCCAGGGTCTGGCTGAAGACCTTAAGGCACCAATGCGTAACTGTTGTCTTGTGAGCAAACTTCTGGGATGTTGTCAGCACCAATCACATGTCGTAAGGCATTGACTTCCTCTGAAAGCTCTCTGCCTATTGTGGGACAGCCAGCCAATTGTCTTCATTTCTCAGCCAATGTGGTGCATAAAACCTATAGATTTATGGCTATGTCAGAGGAAATAGGAAATTTTCACACTATATTTAACTACTAGGTCTGTTGAATGCCTACAGAGTCTATGAGCATCGGAAGTGGGACTATCTGCCTCACCTGCCTCACGATTGTCCAGACTGTCCTGCAGCAGAGCTTTGCTCTTTTTATCACTCAAAAATCCTCAGAAACTCTATGCATGTGAGATTTTCCTCTTCCACCATCTGATACTTTCCCATCTTACATCACCTACTACTGAATGAAGTATTGGAGCAGAGAAAATCATTAGGGTTCCTCTTTGTTATGATTATCATATATCTTTATCAGGCTTGTCTTATAAGCAAGAAACTTTCCAAAGGAATTTTAGGATAGGTCCCGGAAGCTGGCCAGGACATATAGCAGATGATGTCTTTGCCCATCAACACTCAGCTCAAGACTGGTAGGGAAAGTACTTTTGGGTCACAAGTGCATGTTCCCAGCTCTGTAGTGCCTGTGCCAGGCTGTTCCCATTAAGTTACTTTGCAAGAGACCTTGTTTCCTCTGTAAGGTGGAGAATTTGCTTTACCTTTGCTTGAGGAATCCTTTTCCCGCACACCAGTGGGTGTTGTGCTGCGCTCTCCAAGGAGAGGATGGCTGCCTGCCAGGTGTCTGGGATACGTCTCACTCTGGGGTCTTCTGGCGTCGCTGATGAGCCAGAAAGGATGGAAGATGTTTTTGGACACATCAAGAAAACATCTTAGACAAAGAAATGAGGAGGAAGGCGCATACAGATGATCGGTGTTGAGCATTAAACATGCCTTCATCCCCTGACCCACAAAGGCCAGCACTGTGCTCTTCCACCTATGACAGTATACATCTGGTAAGGGACCGGTGTTCCGTGCTTTACACCTCTGCAGCCACAGGTACATCACAACAGGTCACAAGATGCACCGGGCTTGAAGCCCAAGAACTGCTATTCCTGCTTCCAGGTAGGTAATCCCACTACCACAATTTAAAGCATATGAGCATCAAAGGGGTTTACCAGAAAGTTTTTGTGTTTCTGTTGTTGGGTTTTTTTTAGATCTGAAATAATTGTGGAGTTGCTTCTTCAAACTACAAGTTGGTTGAATCAGATCATTCCAGCTGCTGTAGGATTGAAGTGATATATCAGGGTACATCTCCAGCAACCAACATCCTCTCTGAGTCTGAGGCATCTGTCTGAAAGCCAATAAGAGAAGGATGGGCATGTGTGTGTGTGTGTGTGCGCGTGTGTGTGTGCTGAGTTGCTGTGCAACACAGCGATCATTTAAGACACAGAAGCAGCAAGCTGAGAAAGAAACTCACCATGGGATAAATTCTATGATACCAACCAAGGTGTCTGAAAAAAACAGAAAAAGAAACCTTAGGCAGATGATTCATTGTCTCGGAGAGAACATCCCATTCCCCCCAAACCTGCTTTGTGATAACATTTGCAAATATTCAAAAATAGTAATTAGAAATGTGATGAGGGCACTGGTGGATTCCAGAGCACATCCACATCTGAGGCCAGAAACAAGGTATGAGTTTCCTCAAATGCGGAACTTTCTTGCCTCAGCTCACCTTCTGTATGCTTTCTTTAGAAGTCTACTGTGCAGGTGACATTTGGTAATTTATAACTCGCCATTCGTGTAAATCATGCAGTACCACAGTCTGGACTCAACATCCTATGGAGTCTGTTGTGTCATGGTGCGAGAAGGTGTGCTGCATTGCACAGGGATTTACTCCTGTCTGCATGCAATTCCAACTCTCTCTGTCTGCAGTAGGCCCATGGTGACACAACCCACACAGGGCTGGTGTCTCTCTGACAGGCAGCACCCTGACATGGATGTCCATGCCCAGGTCCAGCTGCTGGTAGAGGGTCCCTCGTATCTCACCAGGAGGTTACTCCAAGGCTATGTGCTGTACACAGCCCCTTTTCACCATGTGGGACAACGCTCTTACATTCCTAACTGTTCCCTTTCCTTTCCCACAGCTGACAAAGAGGCTGATGAATACTACATGAGGAGGAGACACCTGCCCGACCTGGCAGCCCGGGGCACGCTCCCAATCAACGTCATCAAAATGTCTCAACAGACCAACCACAGGGACAGGCCTCGCCGTCCCATCAGGGCCATGTCCCAGGACAGAGTGCTGTCTCCTGAGAGGATCATGCCCGAGGAGTTTAGCATGTCCTATGAACGGATCCTCTCAGATGAGCAGCTTCTGTCCGCAGAGCGCCTCCACTCCCAAGACCCCCTGCTCTCCCCGGAGCGGTCGGGGTACCCCGAGCAGTCTATGTCGCGGGCATTGTCACACACAGACGTCTTTGTATCAACACCTGTCTTGGATCGCTACAGGATGACAAAAATGCACTCCCATCCTAGTGCCTCAAATAACTTGTACAATACCTTAGGTATGAACCCAACCTCTGCCAAGCGCCAAGCGTTCGCCTCCCGACGGCACAACACGGTAGAACAACTGCATTATATTCCAGGACACCATCACTATCGCACAGCGAGCAAAACAGAGGTGACTGTTTGATATGACCTTGTGCATTGTAGATACTCATTAAGGACTGGGGTGGCCACAGCACCCCATACTGCAGTGGCCTTATAGGCCAAGATAACCTCTAATAACTCAGTATCTGAAAAGACTTCTCTGACAGTCCCATCCACGTTGTTGTTTTTAAAGCCACCCCTTCATCAGTGACATAAGAAGAACCCAAGCAAGCTAACAGACAATAGTGAGGGATAATAGAGGAAATTTCCTGATGTGCATCAGTTTCTGTCAAAGAAAGCCATAGTAGTAGACGGCTCCTTCCAAGGGCTCACCTGCATTATCTCATTCTTTTTATGAATTTAGGACTTTTCAGTTGCTACAAGTAGAAGCAGTCTCATGCAGCCCAAGACAGGGAGGAGGAAAAGCAGCACCTCATCCTGGTGGGAAGGGGCCCTGTTCTTGGTCCTCATGCCAGCCCTCATATTTGGCCTTTTTATAGCAAGTGGGTAAGCTTCTGGCTGCTGGGGATCACCTCCAGACCACTGGATATCAGCCAGCACCCATACATCTGTTCTTTCTTACCCTTGGAGCGAATTCAAGGGCAGACTTTCCTAGGGGACTGGCAGATCTAGGGACAAGAATAGCCTGGCTGAGAAATAAAGGTTTAGTTTATATTAAATATACTCATAAGATAAAAATATACTAGTGCCTACAAATCGCCTGCTCTCTCAGTGTAGGAAGTAGTGGGGTTGATGTGTTCAATAAGCACAAATACGCTGACATGCTCGTTAGACTCTTTTCTCCACTCATTCTAGTATCTCGGTGTCTCCAACGTGTAAATAGGAAGGAGGAATAGGGTTTCTCTTCCTCCAGCTTCTTACCACTGTTGAACCAAAGCACCCGGATTTGTTCAGCTTCACGCTGCAGACCTGTGCTGCGGGTAGTCCTGACTCCACTGAGACCCCTGCAAGGCAAGGCTACCACGTTTCACTGAGCCTGGATTTCTCCCCAGAAGTTTATTTTCCTGATAACATTTTCCACTGGCCCGGTTCCCCTGTTTCTGAACATATTTTCTCCTCTCAGTTGCAACCTAGAACTCCATATGTAGCAAATCTTTTTCTAGCCCTTAGCAGAAGCAAAAAGCTGAGGGTGCCTGTTTATCGAAAAGCGGGTCGGTAATTTTCCATCTTTTTCTCTCCATGTAATGGGCCCCCTCAAGAAAACCTTCCAAATTCCAATTCCACTGAGTACTAATCCTAACCATGAAGACAGTTACATTTCATGCATATAAATTATATATCCAGCATAATTATAATAAATGGGCATGTTGTATATCTGATGTAATGCTAATTAGATACTGTATATTTATAAAATCTTTAAAACATAGACTCGTGGGTCTAGAATTTGTGAGGGTTTTATCTTTGGCTTTCTAGCCAGATTGGACTTTGCTTTGTTTTCTGCTGGTTTTTGTTTTGGTTTGTTTTTTTTTCCCTTGTGTTTGTGCTCCCATCAAATTCTGTAGAACTAACTCGCACTAGAACATACTTCTGTGGCCAGGAAAGGGTCTCAGAGGTTTTGAAGGCCAGCCAGACCCTGTGCTCTAACTGTTCATGCTGGACACTCTCCAGCACTCATGTCCATGGTGTGCACTCAAAGCCTCAGCACATGCACACACCCATGATGCCAATGCGAACAGCAGGCATACTCCCTCCTCCGGGTGAAGTGATGACTGACTTCAGGCTGTAAACACATCCCCATAGAGTACTTCTCTTTTCACGTCCTGCATTCCTGCACT
This sequence comes from Opisthocomus hoazin, assembly GCF_030867145.1. Taxonomy (NCBI): domain Eukaryota; kingdom Metazoa; phylum Chordata; class Aves; order Opisthocomiformes; family Opisthocomidae; genus Opisthocomus; species Opisthocomus hoazin. Next base: position 4,694,597 of record NC_134434.1, on the reverse strand, counting down.
GAGTCTTTTCCTACACGGCTCTTCACTAGACTTCATTTAAATTAGTTCTGCCATCCTCCTTCCCCTGAAATGCCTCCCACCTCCTGGCCTTAATGACGTTCCCATCTTAACACGTCAGTCCTGTAGCATACAATTATTGTAGGTTGTTGAGAGCTTCAGTCTTGTGTGGAGGTTTGCGATGCAGTACTAGGTTTTTCTGTGCAGGGAAGGCAGGAAAAGCATACTGTCTTCCCCTGGTGGGATTTAGAGGTAGGTCTCAGTGGGGTCACCATGTGGCCTTTTACTTTCCCAGACTGTCCTGGGGCTGCTGGTCCTAGTTCATGAGCTTTCTTCTGCCCCTCCTGATGGACACTATGTTCAGAAAGGACCCCATATGTGAGAAGTCCTGGGGCTTTGTTTGACGGAAACTGAGTTGGGAAGGAATAAATAAGAGTCTCCGTGATTCAGATGGTCATTACCTTGCAGCCTTGCGCAAAATCATTCTGGGCAACAACCAGAATTGCCTATGGATCAGGGTGGCAGTTCACGGCATGGGAGGGACGAGAGAGAAGGCTCACACCTCATCTCCTGAACCATTCCCTTGACGGACACTTCTCTCCCCTGACTACCTCCAAGCTCCTCAGCTCAGTCACTGGATATTTCTTCACAGAAGGCAATCCCTGTAAAAATATTGCCCTTGCTGACCTTCCCACAGACCAAAGTTTGTGACTCTTGTGCAGAGAAGAGAAACGCACATGGCTGGTGGGGAGGCAGTCCCTGCTGAGGTTCTGGGGCTCTTCCACTCTCTCTTGGCCCAAGCAAAGCCAAGATCTTCCCCTCTGCAAGCAGGGAGATGCGAACACTGTGGGAGAGGAGAGTCCACCCTAGAGTCTCCAGGATTTGGGGTGACAGAGGAGCAGAGATGACCATGTGAGGCCATGGGCAGGTGAACACTCCTCTCTTTCCATTTCCATAGTTGTATGTCTCAAGCTCTAGTCTTCACCTAAATGTCTCATTCATGAAGTAAGAAGCTGCTGGACCAGATGCAACTACGGAAATTTTTCACTCAAGTAGGCCGTGCAGATGCTGTGCTGCGCTCCAGGAGCTCAGAGCCTTCTCTTACTCCGATAGACAAATATAACAGGCCCTCTGCTAAGTTGTCCTACCTGGGCAATAATCCTCCAAAGAAATCTTAGCTCTGTTTCCTCATCTTTTCCACCCACTCAACTGTTTCAAGCAGATGTGTCCCACAAGAACCATCACAAAGGCTTCCTAGGCCAAATCTCTTCAGGGACTCTATCACCACCACAGAAAATCTTCAGCAAATTTCTTCGGGAAGGCACCATGCCCTGGATGACCACAATTTGTTCCTGGGCACCATGTGTTCCCATGGCTTGCCTTGTGTGCTGGAACAGGTTGGTAGCTCGAGCAGTGTCATTTCAGCATGCACAGGTGTTCTTACATAATTTTTTTCCTTATTCCTCATTCCGAGAGTGTCATTGAAAGGACACTTGGTCCAGGACTGGGTGTCATGACCCACAGCCTGGTCGCCAGCACTTCAGTTCCCCATCGTCAACATGTGATGTTAGTGGTAACATTTTCCTGTTTCACAGAGGCATTATGAGGGTTCATACCATAATGTCTATGAAGTGCTCTGAGACCCTCTCACAACAGGCACTGTACAACAGTAAAGCATTGTTATTAATATTGTTTGTCAGCATTGTCTTGCCACATCATGTCTGATGTGTTGCAATCCACTGGCTGTCCAGAATGAGAGTCCTGGGGTGGGGGGATGCAGTTCCCCACATATCCCATTGCTCTCCTTCTGGTCAGGGTCCCTAGCAGGCAGCAGCTCTAAGGGATTCTGTTACCTATGCTTTGACCTTTCTGCTTGCTTCTCCTCATGTCTGAGTCACCATAACATTCTCCACTCAGGAGAAAAGCAGGAAGCAGTCACATTCCTCTGTAAAGTAAAATATAATCTGCCTTGATTGATCTAATGTACTCTGAAGAATTGATCTGTCATTTTTTTCTCCAACACTTGAGTGAAAAGACACATCTGTGGAGCATCCAGTTCCCAGAGTGCATGTGCAGGGACTGGGAAGGGTGATGTAGAAAAGTTTATATCAATTCCTACAAACTAATAATTATTTGCATTCCCCAAGCAGCAACACATAGTAGTGAGCTGCACTGGATTTTATACATCTCTCTCATTAATACAGATACATGTATGTATATGTATACACACACAAACACATATACATACTTTAAAATGCAGTCACTAAGTTCTGACTGACCCTGTACCAATCTAAGCTTCCAAACTGTATTAAATCATTCTTTGAAATGTGGAAAACTATTTTTAATGAACTGCACAGATCACCACATGGAACGGAAATTTTGTCATACAAGTCTTCTAATGCCAGTGAATCGTGTTTTAAGGAAAAATTAAATATTTTTCAATGTTTTAATGTTCCTTTTATAAACGATGATCTGTTATTTAGGGATGGGGGTGGGTGGGAAGAAACAGGCACAGTTACCCAGGAGTAAGCCCTCCTTTCCTGGCCTGGATTTCATTTCTGTCTACTGTTCTGCTAGCCTGGCTGGCTGAAAAGCTGGTTCCATGAATCTGGGCTTCCTACATGCATGTTTCTATTCTTAGCATTCCCACCAGGAATCTGCAAGAGCCTGGCACCAGTTTTATGTAAGAGATGGGTAGTTCCTGGTAGCTGGGAAGATGTCTTCATCTTCTTCCACTGCAACAAACAAAATCATCATGAAACAGGGTAACTTTAATTGTATTTGAAGTAAGTGTTCTAATTTGTGAGCAATTTGCCATCTTCACTTCATGTGATGGAGAAATAGCTTGTCTTAGTTTTATTTCAGTTTTAGTGCTTAATCGGGAAGGAGGGACTCTGCCGAAATATATTTAACACATACAGATTTCATGTTCAAGTATATTTCAGACGAGTGAAAAGTTAGTAGGGGAAATATGTGAGAAAGGAGCTTAAATATTTTCATAAAAAGTGTTGTTAGCAATAAGCCTGTGTTGGGGCTGCTTCTTAGAGAACAGCAACGTTTGTGTTGTGTGTCTGTAAGTGGATGGTAGAAGGTATCGTTCCCAGCCTCTCTTAGCTGGTCCATGGCTGTCAAGGAGGTGCCCTCACCAAGCCCAAAACCCAGCTGGGAAAACCAACCTCCGCTTCACCCACTGGCAGCCCGGGGGCCAGGGAGGGCTTGGACGATCCCGTTGAGCACATTAGTGTAAATCTGAAAGAGGTCTCTGCTCTCAGCAGCAAGCAAAGCGGCGTCCCGTGTCTCTGCCATGACCGCACGATGTCCGGGAGGTCTCCATCCCCACTGCCGGGAGACGTGCGTCGCACCACCCTGACCCTCTGCCCATGTGCTTCGTAACGGCTCCTGACCTTCTGTCTGCAAATCCGTTAGACATTTTTGTAGCAAGAATTTCTTGGCTCTGAGAAAGACACTTCTTACTGTAATATTTTTAGTTTGGGGGACAATATTTCCTAAGAGGGGTTAAGTGGATATTTTTGTGCTTTAGCCCAGTTTATGGATTCCATGTTTATTATACAGTAGTACTGAAGAGGAAGTACATTTGTATCTGTAACTTTGCACAGACTCTTGGTTAACCATTAAACAAGCTTCAAGATGAGCAGTATTTGACTGTTTTTCTCTGTATTATTCTTGTTGTTATACTTACCTGTAAAAGCACATTCTGTATGTACTGTAAACAAAAATATTATCAGTTTAGTAAAATTTAGAGTCTTAAGGATTTTTCCACTTTTGTCAGTAACAAATATTTATGGATTAAAAAATAAAGGCAATTTCAACATATAAATTGTTTCTTTTTTGATATCTATTGGGGAAAAAAAAGGCCGTTTTCTTGGCAGCCTTCCCAGTCTTTGTAACTAGTGTTTGAAAGGTAGATATCTATATTTCTGTGTGTAGCTGAATAGCATCTATTAAAATGAATGGTATAAGGTCTGGAAGAGTCATTATTTTTACATATTTATTTACTGCATTTCATCATCATGCCAGAAGGTACCAGCAGAAGAAGCGAGACATTACTATTTGCTGTCAAATTTTGTCATGCAAGCCTATAAGATTTAATTTTAAAGTTGCCTTTCTTTAATTTTGCATTCATAAGCCGTGATCCATTCTCCATCTATAAAGCCTTGTATTGCAAAGTTGGAACTTGTCAAATGTCCCATGGTGCTGGAGGCTTCAACAAGGGTTTTGCTTCTGCTATTGGCAATACCACAGAGACGGGAGTATCCCTGTCATTCTTCCGAGATGTGAGAAGTGCCAAGGAGGCCAGAGTGTGTTGCTCACAAAACAGCCCCCACTACTACCATGGAGGGTGAAACTGCATTTTCCTTTCTACCAGCTCTGAGTCTGGGGTTTCTTACTACTATGTCTAGATGGGAAGCGTGGCAGGGTTTCTCCCTTGCTTTTTGTGGAGGAAATGTCAAATTTTATACCTCCATTTTCATATTAATTTGCCTTCAGCATTATGCAAATTTGCTTACATTGAAAATGTGATAGCTGGTAATTGTGAAGGTTTGCTGGAAATAAAAATTGTTGAGGCATCAGCACCTTTTCACAGCCGAGCACTGGGAGTGGACACAGGAGGGCAGGCACTGCGGGTGATGTTTCTCTCCCAGCATGGAGCTGCTGGCAGCCCGTCCCTGTACTGCAGGGCTTTGGGAGACAGTCTCCTCCTCCATTTGTACCACCTTTCTGCCCCGTCCCTTCTCTGCCACCTTGCAGCTCTGGCCCTGAGCTTTGGAGGAGTGCTGCAGAGATAACATCACAGGGCCAACGCCCCAGGGATCCTTCCCCACCGCCACCTTCCTATCATGCAGAGGTTACCACATCACCATCACTCACCCACATGTCCCAAGCTCTCCTCTCCAGTCTTTCCTCAGGCGTGGCTTTCTGTTGCTTTGATGCTCAGCTTAAATAGATTAAACAAGCTTTGAGGAGTGACACCCCGCTACCACCAAGAGAAGACAATCATCTTCCAAGGTAGGTCCAGTGGGAAGACAAAACCCTTTTGTCACCCTGTGGCCAGGTTAGTACTTGGGGTCTCCTATCTCCATAAAAGCAGAGCTAAGAATCATCAAGGCATAATCAGCACTTTCTAAGAAACACATGAACCCAGCAGAGTTAATTAAAATGCATTTTTAAGGGAGAAATTTCATTTTGCCTGGCAGTTCTGTTCATAATTACCCAATCCTTTGTAGCACTAATAAGTGGGGAGGGAGCAAAGGGGAATTAGCTAATTTCTGCATTTCCCATAAAAGGCATTGAAGAGAACAGCAGGATTCATGTGAGAGCCAATGATAACTGAGATGAAGCTGGAGCCAATTCTTACCTCAAAGGACAATAAAACCCACTGCTTCCAATTCCTGTAATAATTGATTTCAGTACTTTGGTGAAGAGCTTACACTCTGTTAGCTAGCCTTCATTCAAGCCATCTTCACTGGCTCCACTAAGTGGTCTCTGCAGGATCTCTGATGGTGGCCCAGAGAGGTGTCTCCAGTGGCCTGGGCAGCCTGGCACCACCCCAGATAAGGTCTCTGCCAGCCGGTCCCTGCAATGTAGAGTATGACTTCACATGTGTGACTGGAGGGACACTTTGGTGGATGTCACGGAAGAGAGCAAGTGCCTGGCCCACCCCAGTGCAGGCTATCACAGCCGGTGCCCTGTTCCCGGGTAACACAGCAGAGATCTCCCCAGGCTGCGTGGCAGGAGCAGTGGTCCCTGCCCTCCGCTGGCACACTCCCAGCCAAAGCACGGCAGAGTCCGTTCCCACTCTGTGTGGGGGATGGTGTGGCAATGAAGGCCCCACCTCACCTCTCTGGGGAACAGTGCATAGTCAGAGCTGTTCTGGCAGACCTGCCTGGTGGGACAGGGGCAGGCTGAGCAGGTCCCTGTGACCCAGCAGATATCCTCACTGAGGACCCAGATGCAACAGAGCACAGAAAGAGCGAGAGCAGCTGTGGGCAGAGGCTCTGTCAAATGAAAGCCCTGTATCTGGAAGAACCTGGGGATGGGCACGATGGTATGGTTGTGGGGTTGCCTGAGGAACAATAGGGCTGGGTTTTGCCAGCCATTTATTTTCCCTTGATGGGGATAGTTTGGTCACAGGTCACTCCTACAGCAAGATCCTGGTATCACCTCCTCACACCAGTGTTGGCACAGAGCAGAGCCACAGCTTCAGGGAGGCAAAACATTCAATTAGCAAAGCAGCAATGCCTCCATCTGCGAAGGTTAAGATCCTCACCTGTGAAAAAAGACAGGACCATGTCCACTCCTTTAAAGGTAAAAAACCATAAACACTGCTGGAAGACCCCAAAGCAGCTGTTGAAGTCTGAAGGAGGACAGAAATCCAAGTGGGAGGGGTGGCCACTGGATCGGTCACGCCTTTCCAGCAGCTCACTTGCTGTCCCTGGGGTCCAGCACAACGTACAGGAATGTTTCCCAAACCTAAGAAATAGCACTATTCCCAGTTGCCTTGGAAAGATGTTGAAAATGATGTAGAACTAAAGGACTGCAGGATAATTAACACCTGTCAGTATGGGTTTAAGAAAAGCAGATCTTGTCAAACAAACTTCACCTAATTCTCTGACATTCTTAGAATTTGGGCTGGCAAGGATGATGCGTAGATGCAGTACGTTTAGCCTTTTCTACAGTACTGGATCATGTGCTGCTGGACAATCTGGTTAAGATTTTTATCACTGCACATCCTTGAGAAAGCTGATGTTAGAGGGGTGCAGCAGAGGGGAACTGGCAGAACTCAAAGAGTGGGTTTCAGTGGGTTCCATCCTCTGAAGAGCTGTTGCAAGTGGCGTTTGGCAGAACTTTGCACAAGACCACACACTTCTCAAAAATGAGCTCAGCAATCCAGAACTACAGGTGAAATTGTTGCTGTCAAAAGTTTCAGCAGACACAGAGGGTTTGGGTTGCAAAGAGCAACACAAGAGGGAAGGTCTAAGTTGAGGGTGGGCTGGGTCCTTGGAACAGAAAGTGCCATAATGCCGCAAAGGAGATCAGAACTGCAGGAACTGCAGTGGGGCTGCTGGGACCTATATAGATGCCTCAGTGGAGAAGCAGTCCAGCTCAAAACTGAGTTGGGGAAATACATGTCAGTGAATTTTTTCCCAAACTCATCATTTTAGTTCGTAGTGAGAGGCTGAGAGGTGACTTGGTCACTCAGCATAAGCATTTTTAGGGGGTGAAAAGTATAGGGTATATTCTTCTGTATAGCATCAGAAGAACCAGCTGATGAAAGCTGAAGCCAGCTAGACTATCACTGGAACAAACTATCAAGGAGAGACTAGATGGACAATGTTTCTTGCTGTAATAAATGCTATTTGGCTGCTAATGGTAAGTCTTATTGCCACAGTAATCCTTTGAACAGGATACCAACTTTCTCTCAGCTATTTTCATAGATAAAACCTACAAGGTGGTGAGCTCTTCTGTGACTTGAAGCTCACTTCAAACCTGGAAGTGTTTTCTGCCCACGAAGGGGGAATCTCTTTCCACAAGGCTTTTCCTCCCAGCAATAACACACTTAAAGGCATTTAATAATTAATGGAGCTTTGCAAGAGCTTTCAGGAGCATTAGCATTCCCTGCAGAACAGAGAGGACATTAGAAGGAGAGACCTTCGGAAGTGACTCACCCCAGTCACAGAGTGAGTCAGGAGCAGACTGGGAATAGGATGCAGTCCCCCATCTCCCTCCTTGTCGAAATGCCAGGTAGCAGCTCTCCTTTTCTGCCTCTAGGTTTGGGAAAAACATTTTGTTGATTTTAATTTGAACCCCAGGCTGCTGCCAAACGCTCAGCATCTGCCAAAAGCACAGGATGCTTCAGCTCTGCAATAACCACACAGGGCTGCTGTGGGAGAGGGAGATCTGGTGGAGGGCAGAGGACAAATCTCAAGGGTGATTTGCAGCATGTGTCCATTTCACTACCCAAACATGGCTGGGAAGGTTTTTTTGCGTGTCTTGCTGTCTCCTCTTGCTTGATGCAAACTACATCAGGTCAGAAATCAATGCGGTGCTGATTTAATGGTCTTTCAGAAGATTTAGTGCCAAACTGCTGCCTCAGAGCTCCTTAGGAGCTGGATCTGCTCAGGGATTTTGTGGGGTTTTGTGTTAGACTAAGGTTCCTGCAGAGATCCAGACTTGGCTTGGCTGCAGTAAAGCTCAGGAGCTACCTCAGTCCTTTCAGGCTAGGATTCATCTGTCCCTGCTTCAGTAGCTGAAATTTAGGTGTCTCAGTGCAAGCTGTGATAGGTGTCTAATACCAGTTGTCCCCTGGGAAGGCCCATAGAGGGATGTTTTTTTGATTGGGGCATCTAATTCTGACCTATTTAAAAAGTGAATGACAACTGCACTGTTGAGGCTTCCACCAGCAAAGTCTCCCAGGCACCATGCTTTCTCTCTATCTGGATGTGACTAACCAGGCCTCCCACATCCCAAAGGTTTCCCCAGCCATGGTTCTCCTGCTTCAGGTCTGCTCCATCAAGCTGCCCCAAAAACACTGGGCCATGGGTTACCTAACCCTTACCCATGACTTCACCTGTCTTCTGTATTAGTGATAGCAGTAGCAGACTGAAGGAGCCTAGAAGAGTTGTGAGAAGAGCATAGATTTGTATGGCCACTTTTGGTCATTACCACACCAGCCACCACAAGCAGTGATTGAGCACGGGGGAGCACTTGGCTCAGCCAGACCTTTGGGATTTTTAGATCTAACACTATGCCAGGGAAGTCTGTGCTGCTGCAAGATCTGTGCTGCAGGCTGATCTGTCAGGAGCTGACCTATCTAACACTATTTCGTTTGGAGAGTTCTCCAAGGAAAGTGAAATATTACACAGAGGTTTCTATTCCAAGCTGTAGTGGGAAATGGAAGAAGAATAACTGGGCCACGTTTTCAGGACAGCCAGGGTTGGATCCGCCCACACTAGCACCTAAAAGCACTTGAAAGCTTTTTTGTCCCTACCATCCAACCTGCTGCTCCTGTGCTGACTCCCGGGCCATGTGCACTGAGCACACCTGTATCACAGACTCAGACAGACGCTCTTCTTCTTTGACTGATTAAGTGCAGCATTCAGGTGCTTCCACCTTGTTATTGGCCTTCAACAAGAAGAGGACTACTCTGGCCCATGCAGATTTCTAGGTCAGCAGCAGGTGTCTTGCTTCCTGAGCTATGTGACTCAGATGCTTTCACAAAGCACACAAGGATAGCACTCGATCACTGGCAAATCTCCCACCAGAAAAGTTGAGTGGCAACTCCAATACAAGAGGCAGACACAGCACCGAACTGTGAAAGAGAAACACGCTCTAGGCTTCCCATCTTGGAATGATCAAGCGGTGATGGCTGCTGTGCAGATCAACCAGACCATAAAACCACCAGTGCTCCTTTTCTGGTTGTTGGCTTCGAAGCAGCAGAAGGACCCTGGCTGGGAGCAGGGACCTCACAGGATGGCTCCTGGAGGGCAAAGTCATCCCATGTGGGAATAAGGGACTGGCAGCAACTCTTCGTATTCAGGCATGCAGCTTGATTAACTACAGTCGAGAATTCAGGAATAGATCCAGGTAAAGAAAATCATGTTACTGATGTGGTAGACTGAGATGGAGACATCCATCCCCTCTCTGATGAAAATTACTCTGTGCTGGGTAGCAGTCTGTACGCCTTATGTGTTCATTGCTCGTGCCACAGACTGGAATGGCCAGATGGGCCACAGCCGTTTCGTCACGTATCCACTCCCTAGCCCCTGTGACTTGCCGTGTAGCTAGCTCAGCAGTATACATCTGTTTTGCAAAGCCGTCACTGCTGCACAGGAGACACAGTGAGCATTGTCTTGGTTAGAAGAGCTCAGATCTGAATCGGTCCCATCCACAATGCTGGAGATAAATGTCCAGCCAGGGTTGCTGACAGCCATGTGCCTCCTGGTGATGATATGACCTTGTTCCTCAGGGACTATGGACTTTGAGTAATCAAATCACTGGAGGAAATGGTGCAAAAAACTAAGATGAGCTGATTGCAGCACTCCTCTAAATCATCTTTTATGTCCACATTTTGTTCCTTACATGTCATTTAAGACTGACTTATCATTGGTCAGAGGCACATCTCATAACCTAATTCTGCTGCTGGTGGCCCTCTTTATCTAAAAGGGTGTGTGCTTGTGCCTTCTGAGTAGGGGTCTCTGGGACAATGATCCTGCTGTGTCTGAAGTCCTGGAAAGAAAACCTTTGTTCCCCCCTACCTTATGCCTCAGATCATAATGCCCAGGACCTGTGCATTCATGGAGAGTCTGAATGGTGCTCCCTGATCCCTGGTGAAGCAAATGCCATCTGTTATCGTCCCCTCCTTGCTCACTGACCAGCTTTGTATTCACAGCAGATGAGAGACAAATTCCTAGTCCTGGTCCTGAGAGAGGATGCCTTTTTCACCATCCCCATTTCACATCCTCCACTGGAAAAGGGATGACTCATTTCCAGAAGTCTTTTTTGTGGCATTCATCATCAGCATAGATGAGGCCGTATACAGGTAAGTTTATCTCCAGACACCCAGGTGAAGGGCTGGTGTTATCCTCATTGCATAGAAAAAGAAATGAGGCTTGGGAAGGCAAGAGTAAATGTGATGGTGCATTCTGAGGCCTGGGTTTATAAAAGGAAATGGTTCTTAGAAGATTTACCATCATACAGCACCTTTGGTCTTTAAAGGAAAAGCCTCAGCTGCAGATATGAATTTGGGGCATTCCTGCAAATCAGGTGCCATCTTAAGCAGAAGATAAGGCACACAGTCGGCACTGGTTTTGGCAATAATTATACAGGCAGCACATGCAGACACAGACACTGAACTTGCAGGCAGCATTCTGCCCACGATGCACCCAATATCAGCAGGCCAAAACTGCTTCCAGATTTGAGGTAGGGATCTACAGGCAACAGTGTCCCTTCAGCACTCAGTCCTGGATCATGCCTGGAGAAGGTCTGGTTTGTGCAGTGAGAGAGGTGGAGTTACAATAAAATTTATCTGCAGTTGCGTAGTGGATCGTTGGGCTGTAAAGCTGCTTCTGTGTTGGTATATCCTAATTATTTCAGAGCTGTGTGTAATCCTGTGCAATCACTTCAGATTCACCTGTTTTAATGAACACTCCATAAAATACAATCCCAGTTTCATCTTCCAATCCTCCTGTATTTTTCTTATGCCAGCTCCAGGCTTAGACTCTGATCAGCTCCCAGTAGCTTTGCCCAGTTCATCCCAGTTCCTCTCTTGCCCCACTCTGACCACACTTTTCACCAATTCCCTGCATGCCAGGTTTTAGATGCTGTGCATGTGAAGCAGACCTCTTCCTCCTCCTGTGCTGTGTAGGCTCAACAGTGGCTCCATGAAAGCACAGGACAGACAGGAAACCTCCATTCTTTTCTGGCTCCCTTGATCCATCCAACCTGGTGGGAGGAAGAGCGGGAACGCAGATGGTGCTGGGCCGGCCCAGGTGTCAAGAGGCAGCAAGGGCAGGCTGGGCAACAGTAAGACATAATTATTATATTAAGGCTGATAAAGTCACCTGATTGTGGGTGAATTTTCACAGGGATAGAAAATTTGTGGCTCTGGGGCTGTTACTTGGCCAAACTTCCTGTCTTGTCCCCACTAGCTCCCACCCCCTAAAGTTCACACTTCTGAACTTTTTCAAACAGCTTTTGGCCTAATTTTGTCCAGATTTTTTTTCAGCTTGATTCAGAATGTTTCCTGGAAAATGTCACCCTGAGTGAAGTCTGGGAAAATTAAAACCGGCTGGAAAAAGGGTCTTTCCCAGCAGCCCCAACTGTTATGACAATACACACATATTTACACAAGAGTACTACACAGACAAAGCAAGCACCAAAAGGAACTGAGGTAGCTTTAAATTCTAGAATATCTTTGCTATGAAACATAATCTATTCAGTAACAAAAACTCCACATTACTTACCCAGAAGCCATCCTTCTATCAAGAAGCCATCGCACTGTTCAAATTACTGTGCCGTCAACTATGGTATCTTCTGCAAGGAGCCTTCCTTTTTGATATGTGGCTGCTCTGCTCTGTCTCCTTTGAAGCCCATTACAAATATTAATTTAGGATTCTTTGGATCCTTGACTGTAATTCTCTAATAGGAAAAATCTGAGGCAGGAGGGCGGTGCTAACCTGTTGTGTGGTGCACAACTCTGACTTTGGGTCAGAGCTGAAGGCAAATTCATTCCTGACTTCACGCTCCAAGCACAACCAAGCACTTAGGGAAAAAAGAAATGCAATTCTCACAAAGTTATAACTGTGCCTTTTTTTGTGTGTAGAGGGAGGTAGAAAAAGTAGTCCAAGCAACAGGGAAACTAGAACAACTAGTTTGGCAGCATGTCCGCTTGTCTGGTCTGTGAATAAGGATGTGTGAAGCTTTATATCCCATATTCTGATATGGGATAGGATAGCAGTTTGAGAGAGAACTCCAACCGCTTTCTTACTTACTACTATCTTTTTTTTTTTTTTGATATTTTGAGTAGTTTCTGTACCAACAACTATTCGTTTTACTTGCTTGGAGCTTTCCTTTCGACCAGGTGAAGATCAGAGTGGGAATACCCCTGAAATATACCCAGTGTACACCTAAAAGCCCTGCTCAGCTCATCCCCATACTCATGGAGAGTGGAAGTGCTGCAACCCCGCAGTGCCTGTGGGGTTAATGAGAGGATGTCATTCTGGATGTGCAGAGTGACCAGTGAAAGCTCCTCAAATACTCATTAACAATTCTCCAGGAATCTCTCGGCAATGGCTCTGGAGGCATTTGTCCAAAAGCCTGTGCTTTTGGCCAGACAGGCCCTCAGAGACCACAGACCTGTTCAGGCCCTGCTGCAGACCTACTCCAGTGATCTGCTCTCAGCACTGCCTGTTTGACCTGAAGCAGCTACACCTCTCCCATCAGGAGACAATCCCATCCCCTCTCCCGCAGGCCACCCGCAGTCAGAGCTATCAGCAGTGCCGTGCCTTGATCCCCTTCTTGATCCCCTTGCCCGCATGGTGAGGTAACACATTTGTGCTTCGTCTGCAGTGCCGTAGGGCAGGGGCTGGAGGGAAGGAAATGCACCTGACCATGGGCAGCAGTTATCTTGCTTTCCATCTCCAGGTCCTATCTCATCCTTAGCCAAGAGGAGAATTCACAGACAGAAATTTTGTCTTTGTGAGCAGAAAGGGGTCTCAATATTCCTTGCTGGAATTCCTAGCCTCTGATCTAAGAGAGAACTGTTTGCCCATACCGCTCTTCAGCAGACCCAGGTGATCACAGAAACTTCTGTATTACAGAGTGGTAAGAAACACATCAAGGAGGAGAAAAATCTCAGGGGAAGAAAGTCTTAACATGAAGAAGGAAAAATTGCCTGCTCGTATGCCTGCAAGGCCATTAATTTCTCTTGCCACAGAACAACAGCTCTGCATGAAAGCCTGGGGTTGGCAGCACTCCCCAAAACCCAGTGTCCATCTGTGGAAGCCACCATGAAGGTAACAGCAGCCAGCACAGGGCCCCAACTTGTCTCTCTGCGGTATGGCAGCCTGTGCTCACCCCTGCTGCAGTTGGCAGCAGCCAAATCCCGTCACGGGTGCTGCAAGTTAAAGGGGAGCCCGTTCACCTGAGGCAAGAAACTCAACGTCCCCATGACACGTCCCAGGCTACTGTGTCAGGTTATGCCCTTGACTGACCTCTTCCTATATGCGTGGTGGCCTTGTCACAGCGTTTATAGGGAATTTCCACTGAGCTGAGCACATTGCTGCACGGCACAGGCTGTTAGCTGGTTATCCAAGCTTTCTGTATGCAACTAGTGAGTCCGGAGTAATTGCTATGAGTGATAGCAGAAGAGCCTGTTAGTGCTCATTAGAGACAAATTGAGCTGCCTGCTGTGAGCAAAATAAAGAGGCATTTACCCAGGCTTTCTCGGTGGCTGTGTTTACACAGAAACATCCCCCTGTCTATGGGACTGAAGAGCTGCTCTTACCTGAGCCTCCAAGGTCTGGGTGGGTGAATGAGGACTGCCTGGGAAGGCTGAACAGGGATGGTGGGGTCTACCTGTTGTGCCCGTCTTTGAGGGAGCTCATCCTAGGGGCATGCATAGCTGGCTTTAAAAATAAAGAGACTCAGCCAACCGTGATAGAAAAGCTTTACCACCGCGGGAATCTGGCAGCCGGTTTGGATTCTGGTTTAATCTCCTCCACTCTCTCAGCCCCCTCAGGCTGTTTACACGCTGGGATCAATTCACCACAGCTAGGTCACCCACCAGCTCGCTCTGTCCCTCTGGGCTGGGTTGTTTTCCACCAAACACAGCCAACTTGGTGCCACCTTTCTTTGCAAGCCAGTTGGGATGTAAACAGCACATCTTTGCTTCAGGTGGTCAGGAAGAGGAACCAAAGCATCTTAGGACCTGGCCGAGTTCAGTCATGGAACGGACTGGTTTCCTGTCTCTGCTCCCAGTGCAGGCTGTTGCTGCTGCCGTTGCAAGCTGGATGCAGTTGAGGAGTTTGAGCTGCTGCTGTCTGTGCCACACGCCAGCAGTCCTCCTGCCCCTGCAGAAGGCTGTGCAGCCAGTCGCACCCCAGCACCAGCCCCAGAGACGCCAGGGTTAGTCTTGATACTCAAATAACTTTGCTGCTGCAGATTCAAACTCGACCCACCGGGGCATCCTCCTCCTGCATCTTCTCGCACAGCAGCAGAGAACAGCTTTTAACCCAGGCTAGACAGTAGGAGACATTTGGCTGTCGATCATGGGGCAATGCATACTGAAACAGAGGAAGGGGGCCAAGTGTTTCAGACATCTGCTGGCAGGGGGGTGCTGGCTGTAGATTTAGCTGTAAAGACAGAGAGCTCGCCAGCTTGACTGCTTGCTCAGGAGCCCTGCAGGATGCCGGTCACATATGGCCAGGCTCTCTCCCCAGACAGCTCTTACCGCAGGGCCTCAGCTCATTCACTACAATGATTTGTCACTGGAAAAGCGTGTGCCCTCAGGGATGCCCCTACCTCCATGAGGCATAGCTTTGTGCTGGCTCCAGCATCAGTAAAGGGTTCATTTTTTCCTTCCCACTGGGACCATCCAAGCTGTGTGTAACCTTCATCCGTGTCCCTGCTCCCAGGCTCCACCACGACTTTATCAGGAAAAAATTTACTCAGAATATGATAGTCCACTTGTATTTATTCATTGCATGTGTGCATGGGAAATCCTCACATTTAAGGACCATTTCAGGACTGTGGAGATTTTGGTGTCCCCTGGAGTATGCAGCACACTGGCTGGGACATGGCACCACTGGAGCAACCTTCAGGAGTAGCAATCACTCATCCTACAGGCACGCATACAGGCTTTGCTGGACCTGCTGCCCCGCTTACTGGCCCAGCTGTGAGTGCTCATTCTTGTTTTTCATCCATCCCTGTTAGGGTTTGAAGATATTTTTCCAAGGCAGCCTGGTAGCAGGTAATTGGACAGATCAAGGAGCTCAAGAAATGGATTTAGTCAAATGTTGGATTATTTGATTAATCTGCCTTCCACATCACGTCTTTTTTCCAAGGTAAATTCAAATTAGCACCTGTTGGAGAGCCTATTAGTCAATGTCTGGGCTCTAGTGCATTGGAATGCCAAGGCTTTCCGTGTAACACAAGGCAATTTCTCTTTGTCTCAGAAGCCTGGAGCCACCTTCTTGGTTTATAATTAACAAAACCACTACATAGCCACAACACGTAGCCACCACTTCAGATGTGTCCCCCCAGCCTGTACAGCTTGCCGTACTCTCCAGGACACGATGGCTGCATCTTCCCATCAGCCACATGTCTGATCTGGATAACTGGCTCTCAGAGTAGGAGTTGCCCTAACAGAAGGGCTGTGTGAAAGGTTTCCAGATCTGTGAACACGAGAGACCCAGCATCCAAGTGGGTGTATTTAGAGAAGGAGGTCTTTGAAGGCGACGAGTTCGCAGCACCTACCCAGTCCTGACTGTACAAAAAGCTGAAAAATTTCTATATACAATTCCTTCACTTTCTCTAAATATGTCTATAGAGCACTTGCTCTTCCCTGATCCAGGCTGAGACAGCCTTCCTGCCATGAAAACCTACTAAAAGACTTGCTGATCAGTTTTGGAAAATGAGTCAGTGGCATGTTCATCTCTGTGTGCACACAGTCTGCAAGAAAGCAGCCGGGCAGATGTACTGGAGGATCAGCTGTGAGTATCGCAGGGCATGACGACAACTAAGGTAGGACAAAACTATGAGAAAGCCACCTTCTTTCCTTCTTCCAGCCTGCACTCCTCCCACTCTGTTCTGCTACCAGAGTCAGGTGCAAATCCCAGCGCAGGGAGTTTCCAGTCAATGGAACTGGGTAAGATAGGCCAGGGAAGGATCACACAGCCTATTCCCTGTGCTTTCCTCTTAGCCCGTGCCACGAGAAAAATGCCACCAGCCACGATTTGGTTTCAGGTGAGAAGACCCTTCTATATTCACATACTACGAGAAGGAGGTGATTCGGCATTGTGAGGGGGGACTGTGGCAAAGGCTGTTGGGGGCTGTGCATCCTCCTGCAGAAACAATGACCCCTTGCAGGGTGGTCTGGTGGTGATGACTGTTCTCCCCCTGCTCAGCTCCAGTGGGAACAGCAGTCATGGCCTCAGACACACTTCTCTGCAAAAAACAGGGGTAACAGCAGACTAGAGCAAACCCAAAGCAACTGGGTTTAAAGCTGATGAGCACACGCAAGATCCAATTTACATCTTATGCAATTTTTTCTTGCTTTTTTTTTTTGTCGAGTTATGCTTCCCGGTGTTATTGCGGAGAGGTCTGACATGGCTTTTCAGTCGAAGCTACCATGGCCAAAGCTGATCTCAAAAGCACCAACACTGACCTGGATTTTGGGGTCAGAGGAGCACAGCAACTTAACATCACTCAGCGGCAAGAAAGCTAACACTGTTCTTTGATGTACCAACAGAGGAGAGGGTCTTGGGCAGGGAGGTGACTTTAACCTCTGGGGATGACTGTGCCGAGGCCAGCTACACACATTAGAGGGATGATAAAAAGTGAGCAAGTGCAAAAAAGAGCCATAAAATGATTTGAGGGTGGGAGAGGACACTTTGAAGTGAAAGATTTAAAAGCTTGATGTTTAGCTAATTGAGGAGACACTTGCAAGGCAACGTGCTCACAACATATAAGTACCTTAATGTGGAAAAACACCAAGTTCTAACAGGCTCTTCAATAAACTGGGAAAGACGACAACAAGGCCAGTGTCTGGGAGTTGAAGCCAGGCATATTCAGAATGCAAAAAAAGGTGCAGATCTTTACCAGGAAGGGTGATGCAGGTACAAGCACCTACAGAACTAATGAATTCTCACTCTTTTAATCATGTCAAGGTATCCCTTTTGGACAATGTGTCCTTGGAGTGGTGTGCTTTCACCTACCACACTGCTCTCTGAAGGAGCCCTAGCCACAGCCTGCAATGGCAACTGTCCACTGCAGCATTGCCAGAGCATCCTCAGTTCCCCAAAGGGCTTTGCAGACAGAGATGTTTGTGCTTCAGCTCTAGCTAACCCACCGCCTGCTCCAAGAGTCCATTCACACGGACACACATTTTCCAGACCGCTCTTTGCAAGGGGAGGTTAGAAGATGAGTTCATCTTCTATGGCATCTGAAAGAACTGGGTAATCAAGTGTTTATGCAGCAATGACCTGGAGAAGCACCAAAATCCTCTTTTGGGCTGTACACATGGACCTCACCCACTTCCTGGCAACTCTGCATCCCCCAGAGGCTCTCTCGGTGAACAGGACCTTCCTTCTGAATCTGCCAGCCAACACACGTCTTGCTTCTTTCCAGTACAAATGGGTGTCTGGAAGATATTTCTGTGCATTGCCCTTTTCTTAGTGTCTTGCTGATCCATCTCCCTGAAATCCATGTCTTTCTGCTACAGGCTTGACCAATAAAATTTTTTCCTGGAAGACTAAAAGCTTTTGCTTGCTGGCTTGTTTGAAGATGGATATGGGCAATGGACTGCCTCAGGCTGTACTCCTCTGCCAAGGAAGAACTGGATGCATCTTGATTTCCCAGTACAACCCTTTTGGTTGCCGTGATGTCTTAGAAATCATACATTATTAAAACAATTATAAATAATTATTATGTGTAAGTCATATGTAGAACACAATGGAGAGGACGAATGTTTTAGCAGAGATTTGAGGATGGAGCCACAAGGAATGTTTGGAGGAACGCTCTCTACTTGTCATATTGTGATCGGCTCATCGTAAGCCCATAGATGGATGAACAAGCATAGGTGAGTGCTACATGATAGCCAGAGTGGGGAGGAAGCTCTCCTGATGTGTCTCACTTAACAGCAGTCCTGGTTTATTCTTTAGACACGTATTTAACCTTAAACCAGACAATCCACTGAGTGCACATGGAGACTGAGGTAGAAGAGATTGCCCCTGACAAAGCACTTGTCCACTCTCTTTCCTTGTCAGTGTTAACAGAGTTTTTTTATTGTTATCTGCATCAACTCATACCAATTATTCTGTTCTTCTGCCTACTGGCACTGCTCCCAGATGCAGAGGTCATCTGAAGTCGCGTATATCCCAGATAGCAATCAAATGTCTCATTAATTTGTAGAGATACCTGCTGTTCCTTTTCCCCCACACCATCATCTGTGCAGTGAGCCCGACACTTTGCTCCAGAAGTTCTCAGTCACACGCCCCAAGTCCCTGTTTATCCTGTTCCACCAACCTGGCCTGGGCTGACACAAGATGCTGTCATTGACTTAGTCCAGATGTTCCTAAACCAAACAAGCTGAGGACAAACAACTCCTAAGAGCCAACAGATAAGGAAGCCGGCCTGGCTGGTACAGACAAAGAAGGGGCAGGATTGAAGACCTGTGGGCAGCTGAAGCAAACAACTAGGCTTGCTGAACATGAGGTGGCGCTGGCTCCACTGTGATCTCCAAGTGGAGTCAGGATTGGTTCTTCTGATTAGCCTTGGAAGCACCTTCCCTGAGGAGCCAATTCACCCTTTAGGCTAATGCACAGGAGACAGAGGACTGAATGAAAAGCACACAGCCCAGATGGGGATGGTTTCACATCTGGAAATAGCCCTGCGATGACTTATCTCCAAGGATAGGGAGCAGAAGCGAAGACAATCACTCTACTCTCCACATGCCTGCAGGGACAGGGAGATCTCAGCTCTGCACCAGGAGTTACAACTGGGCTATTGACTGAACACAATGTACTGTAAAGTAGCCCTGGAAGCAGGGGTCAGCACTCAGGTGTCCCTACCAAAAAAATGAGCTGTTGGCAGGTAACTGCTGTGCTCTGGACAGCTTCTTCCAACTCTATCAGGTAGATGTGTTACCAGCACTGGTTAGATCCCCTTCCACTGTGAGAGCACACCAGGACCACGATCCCTGATGGAGTCCTTCCTCCTAGTATCTGTCAAGTAGCCATCCCATTGCTCTGCATTTCCTGAACTAAAATATTATTAGCACATCATGCATTATTAAATTAAATACCTCCCATGGACCAAGTCTATTATGTCTATGCAGTTACCTGCCAGCCCAACTTGTAATTGCATCATTTGTTTGTTTGACAAGACCCATGTCCTATAAACCTTCAAAGTCTGGCAATAATTATATTGTTGGCATTTAATTCAGCTTTAGAGGGATTCCATGTGGCCTTTCATTCATGCTCTCTTCCTAAGCACCTCATCTAATCTGGTCATCCCAGGTGGCCTTTTCGTGACATTCACATACTTTAGGGCCTGTGGAAATCCCCTGGTATTCGAGGGCAGCTCGAGTGTGAACAACTCTGGGTGACCCCTGTTCCCCCACGGACCACTGTCTTCTGCTGCACTTGCCCATGCACATGGGATCTCAAGGCTCAGAGGACCCAGCTCTGAGGGTCTTCCATCACACTGTCTCTGAAGTTTGGGCCTGGGAAGAGGCTTGCCATCCACCCACCTTCACAGAGCCAGCCACACGCAGCTTCCTGAATACAGGTCCGGACCAGGTGCTGTCCACAAGCTGGGTCAGCCCTTGGAGATGGCGGCAGAGTGGGCAGGCAAGAATGGGCCTGCCAGGATGCTTCAAGCCCACCTTTGCCTGTTCATATGCTGCACTGCCCATGCTGCCTCCTTGGAGGGGCTGGTGGTGCAGCCAGTGCGGCACGGTGGGATGCGACTCCCATGTGTGACACAGATGGGGACTCCTCCCCAGGAGGATGGGGTGAGAGCACAAACATTCAGGTCTGTACAACGAGCAACAGCTCCTGTGTACATGGTGCCCAAGTCATCCCAGCCTCCCAGGTAAATATTCCGATTAGGAGACTAATTACCTCAGCTTGTGCCAGCTTCCTTGGGTGAAGGCATCTCCACGTGTTTAACACCAGTATCTTCTCCCAGTCCCAGTCTGAGCAGACGTCCCATCACTCACGGGCAGACACTGCCTCCATCCATTTCTGAATAACTTTCTGAAGAGAAAACCACTCTGTGTTCAGCAAGACACCTCAGATAGCAATTTATTTCTCATTACCTAATCATTTTGCTCCTATCTGCTGCTTCTTCCCAATAATAACATTACAGTAATTGAAACACTTGTTAAGTAGATAGCGCACAGCCAAAGTGCAGGCAATGTCATATCAATCCAGTTCCATAAAAAGCACACAGCAATGGCAGATAGGAAGCAGGGCAGGATTTCCAAAGATTGTTTTGTTCAGATTTATCCTGTCTCTATTCTGACAAACAGAACGGACACATCTAGCCAGCAAATCTGCCAGGCCACAGCTAACAAAACTCTTCTATTACTTCAACAATTGTGCATTCGCTGTGTAATTTTCTCAGGCCCTTTGAGCCCTGCCTGTCTCTTACAACCATTTCCCTATTTATGCAGTCCCACACGTACCTGGTGTTTTGGTGACTCCAAAGCATGATTCTGCAATAAAATCTCTGTTAAGCAGAACGGATGATGCATCCCGTGGCTCGGGTTTGTCTTCAGCAGAAATCCTGGCTACCCCACAATAGTCCATCACATCCCACTGCTTGTCCAGCTCTCGGTGGCAAGTCCAAGCACCCTGTCCAGCCGGGCATCCCCCGCTGCTTTCTGATACCAGCAATTCTGGAGTCATGCAGAGAGCTGGAGTTAGGTACTCTGATCTTCAGTACTGTGGGTGCAGAAGAGAACCACAACCCACAAAAAGGAACGTGCAGCTCTTGTCTGCAGTAGATCAATGAGCCAGTGGTTTAATGCAAGTTTGCTAAGGTCCAGATTTGACCACAGAGGTGTGCTCCAGATGCCAACAAGGGTGGGTGGAAACCCCACGTGAGCTTAGGATCATTGCAATAGGAAATTGTAACCCATGGTGGGCAAAAAGAGTGTGGAATTAGCAACAGGAATGGATTTAGTTCTTCCCAGGGCAGCTGTTGTTGTCATCTCGACAGTTTTGCCCATCACTCCTGTCTGTGTCCTGTGCTGGAAGGGAAGAAGAATGCTTCGCTGTCTGCTGCTCTAAGATCCTGCAGCCCCCAGCCCTCCCTCGGGCTTGTCTAAGACCAGATAAGGTCTCTGGGTCAAAAAGAAATTCCTGCACCTTCTGCACCTCTGTGCAGTGAGGCAGAAAGATCCTGGAATTTATTCCCATTCTGTATTTGGATTATCCCAAGACCTTTACAACTACTTTTGTGAGAAATGGGAGTAAGGGCTTTGTCGACACTGTTCCACTGGATGGAGCAGTGCCATGTTGTGGAGTATGCACCCAGGAACAGTCAGTTTCTAGGGTTGCTCTCCACAGAGAGGTGTCCCCATGTGCATTCTCCTCTCCTGACTGCCTAACAGCCTGGTAGTGAGCCCCAGGCCCCTGAACACCAGTGAACAAATCCTTATCCCAAAACAATGCAAAGTCTCAAGACTGATTCTCATGTGAATACCCTAAATGCCAGGGTCTCCAGGGCGTTTTTGTTGAACAAAACTTCCATCGTAGACATGAGCCACTTTTCCTTGTGTAACTTTCAGCAGACCTTACGAATTTTCAACAGTGAGACTCAGCCCTTCCCAGAAACTGGTGGTGTTGCAGACACTGGAGGGATCACAGCTGACAGCTCCCCCACCCCAGCTCCTGCTGTACTTTTGGAGATGCTGAGCCCAGATAATGAATGCAGGCTTGGCGTTTCACCTCTTGGCTTTCGGCACTAATTAAAATGAATGCTGTGAGAGTGTCCTGAAAGTGAACCTTAAAGTTTACACACTGGTAAGTGGGCTTCAAAACTTTTAGACGATGTATTTACGGCCTCATACAAACCTTCTGCCCTAGCAGGCACACTAGTACTCAGATTAGAAGGGCTGCTTATAACTCCATGAACATCTTCGACAATCTAAAAGCTTTTTAAATGAGGTTCACAACCATTAACAAGGTAAATATATTTGTAGATTTGTTTGGGCAATTACAGTCATTTAAAAAACAATGCATAATAACAGACATGAATCTAATAAGCCATTGCTAATTAATCGTATTAATGCGACTTTATAAAATGAATGCAACTAGCTGATACATTACAGCTTGTTTTGTTCTGTGAATAACTGAGCAGTGATACACGCAGAATTTGCATCACTGGGCACTGCCAGTGCCTGATAATAGTTGCAATAAATTTGCCCTGGTGGAACCTACCAACCAGGTTCTCCTTTTATGTGCCTAGTCTGCATTTTCCTTTGCTCTGTGAGAAACAGCTGCAGTAGAATGGATCTAGTTAACCCTCAAATATGGGACACTGTTACAAAGCATTTGTGAAGACTTTACTTTGAAATGTGCTTTTCTGCCAATTATAATTTGCAGCAGGTACAACACTCCCAGGCTATGGTAAAGCCATTTCTGTGACCCAGGAGAGTTCATTCAATTTTAGCAGATATGAAGTGTTCAATAGCACAATTTTCATTCTTTTACTTTCATCCCTTTGGAAAATGTCACCAGTCTGGAGTTAACTAATTGACCATAGACCTTTTGAGAGGCCAGGCCCAAAGCAGCCCCAGAGGACACTGAGCAGTGTCAGCAGCTGCAGAGATACCCAGAAAAGATGAGAGCTACTCTGGGCTCCCCTGGGCATCCAGGACCTGGCCTTGCATGCAAAATCATAGGATGCAGCATCTGGCTGAACTCCTGGGACAGGGCAAAAGCGAAGGACACATTGGCTTGACCCTAAGTGTAAGAAAGCTCCCCATCTCAGTCTGACCTGGTGACTCCTAGGCTCCATATGTGTTTGGCAAAGACACGCAGGACACTTTGGCAGATCCTGATCTCACCAAGACGGGTCAGGTGAATCACTCACTACTTGAGCTCATTTCTGTCTGCTGGCTATAAAGTACACCCAGAGACTGCTCACATGACAACACCTTTCCAGCGCCTGAAGTCAGGGCACACAAATGTTGTGCTGAGATTCCAGCTGGTGAGCAAGCCCGGTACTCAAAGGGTGATAGTCTGGACTCAATTCGCATTCAAAGCTTCCTGCTGATGTAAAAGGGGCAAAGCTGGGACAATGCAAACAAAAAGAATTGAGTTTTTTATAATGAGTTTTTTATCTTATTTTTCCTCAGCAAAATTTAGATGTGATTTCCCCAAACATATATGGTTTCTAGCAGAAACTCCTTTGCAGCTGGAAAATCCCCACTCTGCAGCTTTGCACACATGCCTACAGTCTCAGACTTCAGCTGTGCAGGAGACATGGAGGGCACACACTTGGCTTTGACCTGCAGGATGATGTGCCCCAGCCCAAGCAAAATGCTATTGCTCCGGGCTCTGACCTGCTGCAAGTCGTACAAAGACATGCAGCATCCTTCAGCCAGAAGAGTGGCATCACCCCGCTCTCTGAAATCATCAGGTCCTGCCATGAGGGGCTGAACACTTACTTGCCAGGAGAAAGTGCCAGCCCCCCAGCATAACCACTGGCAGATGACTTGGAAGATGAACTACTTGGGTCTTCAACCCATGGTTGGCTCAATGCATGGTTTCTGCTGGCACTTAGCGCTTTGCCAAAGGCCAGAGGGCCTTTTTGCTAGATATTTTAGAGGAGATCATCCTCATTTTTTATTTGGGTGCTCAGGGAAGACATGAGCAGCAGCCAACATAGTCTTTCTGGTGGCAAGTCATAAAATGTGAGAGAGATCACCTTGGTCTGAAAGAGAAGTCATTCTGAAAAAATGTGGCCACTTTTTGCACAAGGAACCCTGACTTCTCACTATCCCCAGCTGCCAGCTATATCCCAGGTCCTGCAAAACAGTGATTCCCTAACTGGAGTGTAGTGTGTGAACACCAGAGAACTGATGGCCACAAGGGTCCTCTGCCTTCAGGAGCAAAACTCTGCTTGCAAGAGGCATTTCTTTGGCTCAGAATCGCTTACCTGCTTTTTAAAATCTTTGTATTTACTCGGTTTGTGGCCAGTGTTCGGTTTTGTGGAGAAGGAAAGGTTGGGGTTGCAGCAGGCTTGGGGAAGCGAGTGTTGAAGCCTGGATGAAGGAGAGGGGTTAGGACTGAAGGTGCTGTAGGGCAGGAGAGCAGCCTCAGGACTGGGCCCGGAGACAGGTCTCATGAGACTTGTTCAAGTGATGGAAAAGTTACTTCACAGGGTCTCCAGCTTTCCTTAAAACTGAGCAACCACATGGGGCCCTGCTGCCAAACTTCCCCCAGTTGCCCTACTGCCCTATTGCCCTGCTGCCGCAGCTGCACAGCACTGCCCAACCACCCCAGCTGCCAGCCCTGCCTGCCCTGTTCCAGATCGACCTCAGCTCTGCCTTGGATGTGTTCCAACGTGCTGCAGCTCCGCCAGCCCTGGAGCCTCAGCACTGGGCTGTGCTGGCTTTGGGGACGGGGTTCTTCGCTGCTCAGTCCCTGCCACTCAAACAAGGGCAAAGAGTGGGAAGGAAGGTGCGCACTGGAAATGCCAAGTGGGCAGCTATCTCCAAGAGCTCACGAACAGAAAATGTTCACCTCTGACTGATGCATTGCTGCTAATGAATAGCCAGGCCAGCTGTATTTAATTGCCTGGTTTAGGAAGATACGGCTGGAAAATCTCATGCCTGTCAGATTTTTTTCTCCCCCTAAAGCATCAAATTATTCACTATCCTCTTATAGCATTTTGCAGCCAACTCTTTCCTGTGATGATTTTCAAAGGATGAAGAATGAGCACCCTGGTGACATTTCTAGTATCTATAAATATCTCCCCACTACCCTGCCTGCCCAACTGGTGAATTATGCAGGAAGATATATATAATAAAACAATCGGATCCATTTTGTTGTCAACATCCCATTCTTCTTCAGCTGGCAAGAGAACAGCCCAGGCTGTTGCTCTGGAAAGAGCAAGCAGTGCCTGAGGAATTACTGAACTTCTCCTTTCCTGTAGGTACGGGAGCATGTTGGAGGGCAACACTGAGCAGAGAGAGGCCATAGTATGCGGGAAAAGGGGAGATGGGTTTTAAAAGAGAAGAAGTATGAAGTTTAAGACAGGAACAGCCTCCAGAATGGCAGGAAATCCCACCTGCGGAGCACTGAGAAGCTTGTGGTAAAACAAGCATTGAAGAAATACCAAAGAAGGACTAATCTAGCAATGTTATCCGGAGCACAACATGCTTACTATACATTCTGGTCCTGCTTTTACGTGTTTAATTCAGCAGTTCTCTGTTTATGCAACTAAACCTCCTGCATGATGAAACACATGAAGAATTTAAGGCATCCAACTTTGCAAAGCTGTGGGAAGTGACCAGTTTGCATTACATAGCTAATTGGCAGGTTTTCATTTAAATTGGCAGGGATTTAGTTTAATAGCATAGCTTTCCCTAGCTAACAGACCTCTTCTAGCCAGATACTCATTATGTGGGATAGTCTACAGGATCTGTTACCTCATTTATGGGTTAAGAGGCATTTTAAAATAGGAAGCTTAAGACAGCTTTCTCCTTTGCATTAGATATTTGCAGATGTCTTTTGCTAAGCCATAACTAGCTGCTTCATCATTAATTTTTGGGGGCTGTGCCTTGGAGACTCTGCCTGGCAATTAAACAAAGTTCTTACCAGAAAGTTTTCTCACCTTACCTTGGTCCAGAACATGATCATTCTTTAGAACTGCACAGACAAGGATTTTGCATCTTCGCACTCCTGCAGAAAGACAGCTACTGTGTTTCTCAGACAAAAAGTTACTGTGGATCTCCTGCAAAGCCTGAGGACTTCACCCTCCTACATTACTCTGGGTAGGATGATAATACATCAGAGAAAGCTGATACTCTGGACAGAGCTGACCATGTCCCCATCAGTGTGTGCTGAGGCCACCCATCAAGCTGTTAGATACGAGGCTGAGAAACCAAACGCTACCTATAGAAACGCTGTCGTGGTTTAACACTGGAAGGCAGCCAAGCACCACACATCCACTTGCTCCCTCCCTCCCAGTGGGATGGGGGACAGAGTTAGAAGGATAAAAGTACTAGAACTCATGGGTTGAGATAAAAACAGTTCAACAGGTAAACCAAAAGCTTCGTGCACCAGCAAACCAAAAGAAGGAATTCATTCACTACTTCCCATTGGCAAGCAGATGTTTAGTCATTTCCAGGAAAGCAAGGTTTCTTCATGCGGAATGGTTACTTGGGAAGACAAATGCCATCACTCCAGATGTGCCCCCCCTCCTCTTTCTTCCTCCAGCTTTTAATGCTGAACACAACGTCATATGGCATGGAATTTCCCTTTGGTCAGTTGGGGTCAGCTGTCCCAGCTGTGTCCCCTCCCAACTTCCCCTGCACCATCAGTGTGCTCGCTGGTGGGGCAGTGTGAGAAGCAAGAAAAACCCTTGATGTGGGGCAAGCACCATTCAGCAGTACCTAAAACTCCCCTGCATTATCAACACTGTTTTCATCACAAATCCAAAACATAACCCCATACAAGCTACTACGAAGAAAATTAACTCTGTTCCAGCCAAAAATCAGTACAGGTCCACACATCGATATTTTCAAGGCTCTAATTACATTGTTAATTACAGCAAGACCTTGAAGAGTGGCAGGATGAAAGCAAGACGAGTTAAAGGTGATCAAAATGTGGATCAGGCCCTTGGCAACAAGTTGAATCATCCTTTTTGACGTCTCACAGCATCGGGCTTTCCCCAAGTCTCAGTTTAACAGAAACCTGGATGAGGCCTTGAGAGCATCCCCCTTGCCCACAAGTGAATGGCACACAGGGCTGTGCAGAGCTGCCCTGAACATGGGAGCATTCCCCAGCAGGCCAGGGAAGGGTGGTAGTATGCGGCATATGGTGACAGAAAATGAGTGACTGTGGTGCCTGCTGGAAGTTTGCTGGGGCACAGCATGCAGCACCCCCATGCTTCCAGGCATTGCAACACATGGAGCACAGCAAGGCTCAGAGGGGGACATCAGCACTGTTGCTTCCTCGATTTTGTCTTTCTGTTTGTTAGGATCTTTCATACTTACTTGCCTCTTTAGGATGCTCTGGCTGAGGAACACGTGATCTGTTGAAACCTCTGATTTATAGGCCTCTCTGGAAAGCTTTCTCTGTAGACCTCTCAAGTGATGCTGGTGGGCTCCTGTCCATTGAGACACAACAATGGGCTTGGCCTAGGTTTTGGAGAAACCTTTCACAGGATTCCCGAAATGCTCTTCAGAGTGGGCTTGGTGACATATGGCAGGCAGGCCAGAGTAGGCTCAGTGTGGCATAGCAAGTGACCCCCAGATACCCTTTGTGGTTTGTAGAAGAGCCTCTTACCTGTATTCCTTCCAAGATCTGCTCCACCATCCTGAGCACTGCACGGGCACCACAGCTGCATTTCAGGCCAACAGAGCATTTTGTACTGTTGCTGCTTGTCCCAGGTGCAAATACACTGCTGGGCAACCCAGAAAGCAGGGTACATGGGTTGCACTGCCCATGCTCACCCAGTACTCTTTCCTGACTACTGGTGTGAAAGGACTTTTGTGATGCTGAACTCCAAACTCAGCTGGGAAGCATGATTTCTAATCAGGAGGTAGATCCTTCTCCCATGATTGCAAGTGGCCATACCACAGGCTGACCAAGCCCAGCTCACCTCACTTAAGAGGTCTAGAAGTTAAACATCTTGGTCTGAGCCACTCACTCCATTTCTTCACAGTAAGCGCAGGGAAATCAGAGACAGATCTGACCCCTCTTTGATAACCAGCGCAGGATGAGGTGGGAGGACCAAGTCCCTCATGGAGTATCAGGGCAGCTTGAGGCGACCTACTCAGACCTACAGATCTCTCCAGGCTGTGGACTCCTACCCTGTGAGCTCCACGGCTGCCTGGAAAGAGGATCCTGGAAGTTTCAATGCCACCATGTATGGCAGTGGGAACAGAGTTGGCTGGTGATCCTCTCCTTTCCCCATATGCAGCTAAACACCTGAGGCCACTCAGGTCCAGCCCTGCCAAGTGGTGACCTCTCAAGATGATGCAGTGTTTGGTGAGGTGCTCACTGACTTTGGGGATTCATCTGAGTAACAGGGTTTGTAGTGCTGCCAAAGGAGCCTCACAGTCCCTGCTGGACATCTGGGTCTGGCCGTGAGATTGTAACTTGGCATTGGGTTAGGGTGGGAAAGTACAGGAGTGCTCATCGGTACGAATTCCACTGAGCCCAAGTCCTCTGTACATCTGCCATCTCCCTCTTCCCTCCTACGCATCTTCCCTGCAGACACACAGGCTGATACCTGCAGTGAGCTCAGAGGTGGCAGTGAACCCCACAGATGAAGAACCCGTGCCTACTTGCATGGTGAGGGGCAGGAGGACCCCGTGCACCGTAGGAGGAAGAAAACCAGCAAATATTAGACACAGCAAGGTCCTGTGCTGTGCAACCAAGCGCTGCAGGTGGCACAGAGGGCGCGGCACAGCTCCATTTCCCCAGGCAACCTTACTTCTAACATTTCCTAGCTCTCAAGTTCTCAGCTGCCACAGTCCAGAGCCATGCTCCGTGTGTCCACCCCAGTCAAACCTCTCTGTGCTTTCTGCTCTAGAAACACATCAGTTCTCACCCACTGCATTCACAACTTTTAGTGCAACTATCCACATGGCTGTGCTTGTCCCACCTGACCCCGCATGCGCTCGCCATACAGTGAGTAAACATCCTCCAGGCAATTTTTAGAGACTAATCCAGAAATAATGACTTTTATTGGTAAATTTCTATCATTATGAAATAGTCTTCTTAAATAATTCCTGTGCTGTATTTTTACTGTTCATTACATTAAGCACATTGGATATTAACACTATTTTTAATGTTTCTAAAATTTACAGGAATATTAGCAAGAAACTGTTCATAAGCACAACACCTGCTGATCCCCCAACTTTCGACATCACACCTACGGAAAAGAAACACTCATGTATAGAAAAGGACCAGGTCTAAAGAAATTCACAGGTCACTGAACAATCTAAGGGTACTGGAGAAGGCCACTGACTTCAAAACCACTCTGAATCACAAAAGAGAAAGAAACATTAATTTCACATTTGAGCTTAGCACTCTCTGGGTGCAGAAGATCTGGCTGTGGGTTGGGATCTTCCAGTGCTCCAGTGCAGCAGTGTAGGAATTACAGGACACTGATTTACAGCAGCCAAGAATCTGGTCCTTGTGTCCCTCTGCACCTCTGCCACCACCTCGCAGGCCCTGTTTAGGCTAAGTGCCCAGTACTTGGAGAGACGGAGCTTCACTTCAATCTCAGGATACTATTTTTTTAATTGTCTGATAAAGGCATGTTAGGGATTTGCAGATAAGGTGCTCTGCTGGTGAGCCTAGATCTGTAGCAGCAATGCCACGCCAGCGAGCACCCACTTGGAAGGATTTTCTCTAGTTTTAAGGTTAAAAGTCCACACATAAGTTGGGCCTCTTTGGCGTGTTTTGTATACAGGACACGGGTACATGCTACGGATCTCTTGTTTGTCAGCAGGAATGGCTTTGATGAAAATGACTGGCATGGCTGGGGTTAGGTCCTTGAGCCTGGCATCTGTGATTATCCCGGTCTACAAAGGAGAGAAGACAAAGCCTTAGTTAAATTTCCAAGATGTCCATCAGCTGTACCCCAATACACATGATCCTCTGCAGTGTTTATACAAGCTGGACTTACTGGGCAAGGGCAAGCATCTTTCCAGAGATGAAGGGTGCGGATGAGTCTATCTGAGGTAAGGAGGGTCTGGGTCAGACATTTATCCTGTTTCATCAGAAGCCTCCCTCAAGCATAGCTTATTCCAAGGGGTGTGTACAGATGCCTGCTCTCACCAGATGCCCAGAACCACTCAACAATGTTCCTGGCTACGTCCAGCCACATATCCTCGTGCTGCTCATAAGTCAAGGTGTTTTGCCAGACCAGAACCACCTTGTGGGAGATGTTGTTTGTGCTAGGACCAGTTGTGGACACCTGAACAAGGGGCTCAGGATGGAGAACAATGCTCACTTGAGAAGAGTCTAAAAGGCACCAAGTAAGTCTCCCACCACACCACCAAAATTTGAGCATGACCTGGGATACAACTCTCTGTGCAATGAACACACTCAACGTTTTGTGTGGCCCCAAAAGGCACCACAGGCTTGTTTCTGCCCACAGGTGCTCACGCCAACAAGCGGGATTCAAAAGCACTATTCCTGAGGGAATATTATCATTAAATAACAGGTCCACATTTCCTCTTCAAAGCAATGCTCTCGCTCAGTAGGCTGCCCAACCCAGGAGAAGGATGGTATGCTGTCAGAGCATGAAATCAACGGCTTGTTTCTCTAACTTGGGTCTCTTTAGCAACTTGTTTCTCTTTCTGAAAATAAAATGCCTTGTACATCAATCAATTTCCAGGAAAGCCTTCAATATTGCTTAATGGAAACTAGAGAGACCAAATGAAAACAAATACTGGAGTGGAAATAAAACTCAGTGCTGAAGAAACTGCCTCTCACTGCAGCTTAGCTTCACATATCATTATCATTTCAAATACTCTCAGATCAGACTTACGGGATGAGATTCAGCCTCTCTAGTAGTTTATTTAGTTCTGCAAATGAGTGGAGAAAAATAATCCCTCTTACGACTCACCTCAGTTTAATTGTACTAATGCCATCTGTTACACTAAGCTGCAATAAATCCAACTGTGATTTAGGATTTTATATTTCCAATGTGCTGAACAAACATTAAATAATTCTTATAATACCTTGCAAAGAAGCTATTTATCAAGCATTATTATTCGCTCTTTTCAAATCCACATCTTTTATTTCTCAGGTGGGATTTTGATCAGATGTCATTTTTACTGCTGACAACTCTTCAAATCAAATTTCCAAGGCATATTCTACCTGTTTCTGGGTTAACAAGAGTTGAAACCTTCCTGAGGTACCTCTGCAGAACA
Source organism: Opisthocomus hoazin (assembly GCF_030867145.1). Classification (NCBI taxonomy): domain Eukaryota; kingdom Metazoa; phylum Chordata; class Aves; order Opisthocomiformes; family Opisthocomidae; genus Opisthocomus; species Opisthocomus hoazin. Next base: position 4,663,228 of record NC_134434.1, on the reverse strand, counting down.
GATCATTGTGTTACATCTGGGCTGATTTGCATTTGCTTTTTTTATCGCTCTCATCATCAGAAATTAATTCTACTCTGAAAGCAATTTTCCCTAACTACTGGCACAGCACACCTGGTAAAAAGCCACTGTTCTGTGCCCAGAGAGCTCAGGCCTCAGGTCCTAAAGAAGTCTTCACTTCTGCTTGTCCTGCCTTCTCAACAGGCAATTTGAAGGGTGGAGACATTACACTGCCACTTGTTGATGCATCCAAAGACAGAAACCAGCTGTCCCAAGCCAGGGATGCTAATCAACGAACCCAAACACACATGGTTATGAAGTTAGCCAATATTCCCCCTGCCCCCCACCCCAAATGCCCTTCAAGGTTGTTACTGGCACAGGCGCACCTGCACCCCAGCTAATTTAGTGTCAGTTGGCTTAAAGACCTTCAGCATGGCTTGGCTGTCTTTCAGATAGAGTTGCCTGTGTTTGCAGGGAAGGGGGGCTGGTGATCTGCCCAGCAGTGTAGCCAGCAGGGAACATCACTCCAAGATGCTCCAGAGACTGCTGTGCTTACTGGGGGAACAAGAAAAAGCGACATCCATGGAGCACGCAGTGAAGACAACCTCATGATGCGCTGACCAGTAAAGCCAAATGGGAGAGGAACTTCCATCACTGAGTAGTTTAAGAGTTGAAATACAGATAGAAAAGGGTTTGCCAAGTTATTAAATTTTCAAAAGAACCATAAAGAAGAGACTGGCTGTTCACAGCACCATTTGCAAGTGGCACGTCCATGGCTGCCTTGTAAGTTTAGCAGCTTGAGCCACATCCCACTCTCACAGCTTACAAATACATGGGCGTTACTGGAAGTTGACATCTGCAGGAAAAGGCTTCATATGATGTCCCAGCTCACCCCTCCAGGAAAAACTTCAATCTCTGATGCACGAGATTTGCTGCACCTCGTGCCTCTGCAGAAGAAAGTGGCAAGCTGTGATGTTTGGGACTGTAGCACCAGAACCGGGCTGTGCCAGGGGCTGAGTTGCACAGTGACGCTGTTTTCATCCGCATCTGCTGCTGGGAGCATCTCAGATAAAAAGGAGTGGTGTGTAACTGTTCCCAAAGATATTGAGCTACTTGAACTTTCAAATAAATGTGACTGTTCTTTGCCCCACAGATCTGTCTTTCTAAGCCCCTCCACTGGTTTAAGACTGGTGCTTTACATAGGGCTAGCTTTAAAAAGTACGCAGAAACCATAGCTGATGTGGCTCGAAGGAGGCACGATACCCTCAGTGTTAAGCCACTGCTCAGCACACTGTGCACGGACTGTGCATCTCCTCCAAGGACAGGATGGTGTCCTGTCTGCACCAGGCCAAGCTTCGTGTGGCACACGCGGTGCAAACCCCACCTTTCCCCTTATCCTGTCCTGCTCCGGTGCCCTTGGTGAGTAGCAGGGCACACCTCTGGCATCAAACTCTCCATTGCTGGGAGCAAGAAAGCCAGGAATCAGCCAGCAATCTCCCATGGCTTGAGATAAAACGTCTCAAAGTGTCACCAGTCAAACTATCTCTCACTGAGTCCCACTGACTTTAATAGTGCTACAGCAAGACATCATCTGGACCCAAAATAACCTGCTTTCTTTCATTTCATCTAATAGCTGCCTGCTTTTTTGTAATGAATGTTTTATAAATTTAAGGCACCCAAGGGAAAACATAAATGTTTCAATAAATAGAAAAATGTGAGTAGAAGAACACAGAGGGACTTTTTCCTTTTTTGGAGGCACAACATAAATGTGAAATATTCTTTCAAAAGTGGATGTGTTCCCCAGAGGAGTTCTTCTAAACATGAGCTGCCATTCTTATCAGAGGATTAATTTGGAAGGAGTATACAACCCAAAAGAACTGCGCACTTGTTTCAAAAATGCTGCATCCATTAATATATACTGATGCTCACTGGATTACAGGTAAAATGAATAGTTCCACAAGATAGAAATGACATTTCAGTCTGAGCAGCAACATATGAAAATATTCTTTTCCTTTCTGAAATAAATTGAAGCATGATACCCAGAGATTATGAATGGTTCTATAAGTGTAATTGCTCAGTACCTTTCAATCATAAGGAAAATGTAACCAGAAAAACACATTTACTAAAGTCTGGATGGTCTCTGAAGACAAACCTCATTGCTGAATGCAATCACCTATACAAGTAATTGGAGGGAGGCAGAGGCAAGAAGCCACGTGTTTCCCCAGAAGATTTCTGGCTTTGCATCACCAAAGCTTCTCACTCTTCACTTCCATTACCACCTGGGGATGGGTAAAACCCAGGCAGAACCTTTTTGCCCTTTATAGTTTCTAGTAATGGTGGTAATGATGGTAAAGGAAAACCTAACAGCAGCCACTGGAATCTGTTGTTAATGGAGTATTCAATATGCAAGACAAGGAATGTTTTTAAACTTTCTCTGTACTGTTGTGTCCAGCTGATTTGTATCAGCTTAAATCATCAGTTTTTGAGGGTAACTGAAATCTGGTGCTCACTGTAGTAAGGCGTTGTGCAAGAGCTCCAAGAGGTTTTGTACGGCAGCCACACCAACGGCTTAGGCAGGGGAATAGGCAGGGACCTGTGGGACCGGGGCTTGGGAAATGGCCTGGGCTGCTCTCTGCTCTGCTACTGTGAGTTCTGCTATGAACAGAGCCGAAACCAGGGGGGCACGAGATCTGACCTGATACCCACGTGCGATCTTTACTGCAGCCGTCTGACAGAGCCTTTGCCAGGGTTCCTGACTGCCTGTGGCTTTCCAGACCCAACGCGCACCTCAACCCACTTCCAGAGAGAAAATGGAGCCTTGACCTTACCAAGGCTTTGTGATAAAATGCACCGGATGCCATCAGTCAGTGAATTCAAAGCTTTGCCCAGTTTCCTATTCTTCGTTGAAAACTATTTCAGAGAGGGAGCAGAAGAAGTGGAGAGTATTAGATCTGAATTGCAAGGTCAGGCTGGGGTATGGTATAAAACAGGCATGGCCTCTCTCCTCGGCATCCTACCACCAAGCCCCACAACAGATAAAGGAGGATCTTCAAGGTTAAGACTCCAAAGTGCTGCCTCTGAAAAAGTCTCCTTCTGCGAGGGTGTAAACTTGACACAGATAAGTAAGTTCTGGGTGACCCACTTTGATCAGCCTTCACTCTCTCACAGATCACTGGCAGCAGGAGCATCGCACTGGTTGCCCAGAGTAGGAGCTGCATGAATCACTGTCATTTCATTCTCACACGCAGCACAAATTGGGAGTCATGGTACCACAGGCCAGGCAAATCGGAGGACCAAGCCCAGTGGGAATTTGTCAGCCTAACGGCTCTCGCTCTGCAGACTGCACTCCTAACAGCTGACAACTGTCAGAAGGAATGACAGGGACAATTGTGCTCCTCTGGGATGCTGCTCTGAGAGGTGCACTGCAAGAGGAGCACTGACAGCTATACAGGCAGGAAAAAGCAAGTGTATACGGTTCCTTTCAGCTGCATGGTTGGAGGGTATGGTTCACAGAATCACAGAATGTTAGGGGTTGGAAGGGACCTCTGTGGATCATCTAGTCCAACCCCCTGCCAAAGGAGGGTCACCCAGAGCAGGCTGCACAGCACCTTGTCCAGGTGAGTCTGGAATATCTCCAGAGAAGGAGACTCCACAACCTCCCTGGGCAGCCTGGGCCAGGGTTCCGTCACCCTCAGAGGGAAGAAGTTCTTCCTCATCTTCAGACGGAACTTCCTCTGCTTCAGTTTGTGCCCATTGCCCCTTGTCCTGTCGCTGGGCACCACTGGAAAGAGTCTGGCCCCGTCCTCCTGACACCCACCCTTAGGATATTTATAGGCATTTATAAGACCCCCTCTCAGCCTTCTCTTCTTCAGGCTGAACAAGCCCAGCTCCCTCAGCCTTTCCTCGTAGGAGAGATGCTCCAGTCCCCTCCTCATCCTCGTAGCCCTCCGCTGGACTCTCTCCAGTAGCTCCTCATCTTTCTTGAACTGGGGAGCCCAGAACTGGACACAGCACTGCAGATGGGGCCACACTAGGGCAGAGTAGAGGGCGAGGTTCTTACCCTGGCTGCCCTGAGGCTGGCTGTGCTACAGCTGAGAGGTATCAGGCCACATCCAGAAGGGGAAAGAAGAAGAGCTAGGGCCACCCACACTGTTTGTTTGTCCAGGATCAGCCTACCCCCCCATGCTGAGTCACCAGCCTGAGTCCTCATTGACCACACAGGTTAGACTTTTGTGTAAGCTTTGTTTGCCACCCTAAAGGGATGGCTAAATGTTGTGATTAATTTTTGGCCACAAGGTCTATCTATGCAGATGACAGGACAGTGGTCTGGATTTGGCACATTGCACCCTTTCAGCTCTGGGGACCTGTAGGAAATCAGGGTCCTCTCCTTTCTCCTCACTGCTACTAAATGGGTGACAGAGTAATGACAATGTGAAAGTCTGCCGTGTCACTTTGGGAGGCAGCAGCGAAACTACAACCATGCGAAGGTGCAGGGACAATGCAGCCCTGAGGGGACCCCACGGTTTCTGCCTGTAGTAACACCATGAGCACCGACCACAGTTTAGTCAATGTACAGTGAGGTTGAGATTCACCTTGTAAAGACTAGATGTATCAGTCCAAGCTGACCACCCTGAACTCTCTTCACAGCCATGAAACAGACAGCTCCGAGGTGTGATTCATCTGACCACCTTGGACACCCACTCCAGGCTGCAGAGGAGAGGGCCGTGTTTCACACCTTTCCCATTCCTGAAGATGCAGCTCAAATGACTATGTTAGATGAGTGCCTGCCTAAACTGAGAAGATCCCCAGATAACAGTACCAAGCAATAAGGGCATAACTTCCCTGGCTTCTCTCTCGACACAATACCCTCGGTGAGCTCACCTGTACATCCCACCGCGCACCTTCCATGAACAAACCATGGACATATGCCCCTTCCCGAGGAGGACTGGCAAAATCTTCTCTGTTCTTTTTTGTCACATCACACTGCAAGGTCATCTTGTCCAAAGGCCATTCGTTCTTTCGGGCTGTGGACTGCATGATGGCTGTCAGGAAAGACTGGGGATTGAAGAACCCAGCAAGCCACACTGTGGAGGGTAAGGAAAAGTCTCCTGTCCAGGCCTCCAGTTCCTTGATGCGAGTGAGGAGGTCAGCAAACCATGTGCCCAGGCTGGCTGTGGAAGGGTAAGCCCTCTTTATCCAGGACTCAGGCACCATGTCCAAGAAAAGGGCATTCTGCAAGTTCTCCATGTCACTCGTCATGGTCAGTTCTCCCTGGGTGAGAAAGGGTATAATTAGCACTGACAACTAACCTGAACAAAGCCTGGTTGAAAGCAGAGGCTGAGCTAGGGAACGTGGAAGAGCACAACACTCTACACGGTCACAAGTGTTCACATACTTTGAATTTCTTCATGAGTTCTAGGTTTTCATGAACGCCATCTGTTGCATATTCCTGCATCCTCATTTTCCCTACTGTAAAAACACTGCTTGGAGGAAAAAATGTGTTACAGAGTGACAGCGAGCTTGGCTGTCCCTTAGTTGTCCCAGTGTTGTTTGTGTTTTCTCTCATTGACTGAAGAACTTCATAGGGCAGATTTTCAGAGGTGCAAAGTTGTTCTCACTCATGCTGCCAGGGCAGGATACTGGAGTCTCTGATGATCTATTCCAAAACTGTCCAAATGTTTGTTATGTCAAGTCCTACCCCCTCATCTCCTCCATTTCCCCTCGTTCCCCTCCTTTATGACTTTAAAGTGCAAGTCTTTGTTTTTGACTTCACATATTGTCTGCAAATGTAATCACAGTTTCTGTCACAGCAGGGAAGCATACAGCAAATTAAGATATGATTCAGCCAAGTGAGATATAGAGAGAGATTTGGCTTTTCCTTTATCCAGCAATTAATTATTTTTAAAGCTTTTAGGAACCTGTATCAGTTTTGCCCTGACAGAAGAGCTGGAACATCACTGCATGGCCAAGATCTTCTGCACAGCAATAACCACAGCCCTCTTGAACTTCTGGTACTCTGCAGAGGGTCCCCTGTGACTGCCAGTGCAAAATTAAGAAGATTCCTGCTGTATCCCTCTGAAATTATATTAAATCTAAGCAACAGATGCCTGGATGGTACCAACGGTGAAAGAACAGCTAAGAGAAGCCATTAAGAGAAGCAGCAGTTTGGGCAGCAGGTTGTGCAGAGGGGCACACAGACTGGGCTCACAGACTCTGCCAAGGGAAGCATCTGCTTGCTTAGTGATGGTGGTGGCATGCCACGGGGCATTGTCCCTGGCACCACTGGGAGCAACTGTCCCTGGCACAGCAGAAGCCTCAGCTCAGACCAAGCTCCTCACGGAGGCTGCAGCTCATCATGTCTGGGACTGCAGGTGGTACCTGGAGCCTCTCACTCAGCCTGGGGCCGGGAGACTCTCTCCATGCCTGCAGGAGATATGCATTGGTGGAGGACTGTGACACAAAGTAAAGGATCTGCAGGAGGATGCCAGCAAACTTTTTAGCATCAGTGGTGATGAGAAAGAGACCAACTGGATCTTCTCTGAGACCCTGCAGATGCAAGAGGAGCCTCAACTCCCAACAGTATCGAAGGGAGGCAGGCAGAGTCTGCGCGTATCTGCTTGGGAAAGGCAGATTTGTGTTGTGATGAAGGCTGGAAGCTTGTGACTCACAGCAACAGGAGCAAGACTTCTATCCCCCCTGCAGATCTGCAGCTACAGAATAGGTTCAGTGCCCAGGCAGGAGACGAGGGGTTGGGAACTCTGTCCATCAAAGCAGCCATGCCAACGGAACCTGAGCAATGCAGCAGCACAGGAGAGAGCAGTGAGTGACAGTAGTAGGTGACACCCTGCTGCAGAAGACAGAGGCCTCCATTTGCCAACCTGCCTTGCTGTCTGGGGACATTTACTGCATGTTGGGAACTTGGATCCAGGACACGGCAGAAAGACTACCCCCTTATACTCTTCCACAGGGCCATCAATGATACCCAAAGATAGGTGTGCTGCCATTCAGAGGGACCTGGATAGGCTGGAGAACTGAGCTGAGAGGAACCTCATGAAGTTCAACAGAGGGAAATGCTGAGTCTTGCACCTGAGGAGGAATAACCCCATGCACCAGTGCACGCTGGGGACCAACTGCCTGGAAAGCAGTTGCAGGAAAGGACCTGTGAGTCCTGGTGGAGAACAAGCTGACCATGAGTCAGCAATGTGCCCCTGTAGCAAAGAAGGCCACCAGCATCCTGGGCTGCATTAGGAAGTGCATTGCCAGCAGGTTAACGGCAGCGCTCTGCTCAGCACTGGTGAGGCCACATCTGGCATGCTGGGTCCAGTGCTGGGATTGTTCAGGCTCAAGAAGAGATGGCACAGGGAGGATCTTTTCAATATCTATAAATATCTGATGGTAGGAAGTAAAGAAGATGGAGCCAGACTCTTCTCAGTGGTGTCCAGTGACAGGACAAGAGGCAATAGGAACAATGTAAAATACAGGACATTCCACCGACACAGAAGGATAAACTTTTTTACTGTGAGGGTGGCTGAACACTGGAACAAGTAACCCAGAGAGGCTGTGGAGTCTCCATCCTTGGAAATTTTCAAAACCCAGCAGGGTGTGGTCCTGGGCAACCTGCTCTACGTGACCCTGCTTCGAGCACGGGGCTGGACTAGACGATGTCCAGAACAACTCATCTGTGGGTCTGTGACACTCAAGCCAAGCTGTCTGCAAAGACAGCAACTTGCAAATGCAGGCTCAGCTTCTGTGGGTACATCAAGCCCTTTGCGATTTAAACCTTTGCATGCCCCATGCTGAGCTAGAGGGGTACAACACACGTAGCAGTTTGATGACTTCTAGTTAATGTTGATCGCTGGTTTTCATTATAAATATTTACATTTGTCCCCTTATCATTTTGCCAAAATTTGTCTGACTTACCATTTCTCTTTGCCCCAGGCTAAGCGTTTTTGGAAAGATTAACTGAAATCAGTTGAGCCGTTGCTGAGAACGAGGGCGAGGGAATTGGGTCAGCCTATTCACATTAAAAAATTCCAACTGTTCTTTCACAGGATTTCAGTGCCTCCAGCCACGAGGTCAGCAGAGGTGCCCTTTATTGGGGCCACAAGAATCTACAAAGTTTCCACAAAAGTGGAAATCCACTTAAAGCAAACCCAATACATGTCTAGCGATGCTTGTCAGAGTCCAGCAGTTAAAAATCTTTGCAGTTTATTCCTACGCTGCCCATGTCCCGCAGAGCTCTGATCTGCAGATCACACTGATGGGCTACGACAGGGCGAGATCACAGCCACACACCCACCCAGGCCACGGGAGAGCAGCAATCAGTGTCCTTGCTGGTGGCCCATCCTGCATCTGGCACTAACAAGGAGAAGCGGGCTCAGCGCTGAGTGATGAAGACTTAGGGCAAAGAAGCATGCCGGCACTCTTCGGTTAGCAAGCGAGCATTTTCTCAAAGGAAATTCACTGCAAAGAGACCAGAGACTCCTGAATTTGGAATACAACTTGTCATCGGAACAGGGGTCCTCCGAGCTAACCACGCTGCTGCAAATGCAACACTCTGAGCTGCTGGATGACAGCGAAAACAGAGGGGTTGAACGCACGGCCGCCCCACGCACCGCGCCTTATCAAAGGGAGGAAGGGTGTCAGCTGAATTCAGCCACTGGAAATGTCCACTTTAGCACTTGTGGCTTTTTAGCCACACACCTTCTCCCCTCCACCCTCCCTTTTTTCCCTGTGAAAGTTTCTAAACATCCATGATAAAATTCATTTTGTCTGGCAATAAGCAAGGGCAGTACTTCGCAGGGATGTGTCTCCCCAGCACCCACCAATTTAAATCAGAGCTGAGAGCACTTTTGTGCTGCCCCCGCGCCTGGAAGCTACTGCAGCCCCGGGACCCCCATTCAGAGTCACCTTCCAGAGATCTGTGGTTCCCCTTCCCGCGAAATGTTCATCTCTCGACAGGATGGACTGCTACAAGGCATTATTAAACCTCTGCTCCAAAGAGGACTTGTTAAAGGAGTAAGCTTTTACGGGCAGCAAGCATCTGAACCTGCTGGGTTTCCCAATGGAGAACAGATTTCAGGTGGACAGAGAAAATCCTGTGTACAAAGGTTGTAAGATGGCTTTTGGTTTAACACTCTTGAAGCTAAAAGTGACAAATAGGGTTAAAAGTGGAAGCAGGACTATTTTCAATTAGTCCTAAAACATGCAGAACAACTGTAACCACCTTTCAAAATACCCATCACCTTCTGTCATTTCCTATGAGGAGGGACCAGGTAAGTCTCTGCCAGTAAATCATCTCATTATTTCTATTCAATGATTTTACATTTGTAGGGCATCTCAAAATGATGGGTTACCTGGTAAAAGGTCTTTTAAGTCCTGGGTAGTTCCAAGCACAAGGGTCAAACACTAATTAAAGATTTTTCATTTTGAGACTTTCCATGCAGTGACACAGAAGTACAAAGGCAGTGCACGCCCCGTGCGTTTCCTCCTAGGCACCTGACCTGCTTCACTTTATCTATAACACACTTTCAGACAATTTACTGACCCACAATTAAAGATCACACAATAGAAAAGCGTGGCCACATCTAATTGGAGTGTCTGGTAATGAGCTTCACAAGGCTGACAAAATGATTTGACCTCACCGGGGGGCAGCTGCCATGGCTTTGTTATTTAATAACTTCTGTTGGCATAGGAACTCTGACTTCTAATTGTGGTTCATTCATATCACATGGGTCATCTTCTCCCATCCCAGGAGACCTTAGACCCTGAGAGGACCTATTCAATAGGTTGGTCTCTACCTAAAGCCATGGCAAGACCACGCAGGAAGGGAAAAAAGATCTGAGGGGCAAAGTACTGCCCTGGTCACAGCAGGACACAGAACCACAGGGCCTTCTACCAGCGACAGTCAGAAGTATTCTGCACTGCTGGGCAGGTTTTAAAGCTGGTAAAATATTGCAACATGTGCAAGCAGTCAAACTGATTTAAAGACATAACCCTCATGATCATATAGCCTGTCTAGTTTTATTCTGAGGAAATGAATTAGCAAATGTAATTCCCAGGAAGGTTTAAGAAAAGCAATTTTTAAAGCCTGCGCATTCAAGCATACTTGTTGGAATCTCCTGTGAGGGTTCAAAGCATGTACAGCAGCTATCTCATGGAGTTGTCCAAACACAATTATGCATAAATTTCCATTTCAGATGCTGAATACTAAAGTGCATCCGGAACAATTCAAGGTACTTTTTTTTTTAACAAATTGATGGGAATAATTTTGATGAAAGACACCCTTGGAGGAAATCCTAATCAGCCTACAGACATTCCCTCAAGATGAGCAGACTGTTGTCACAAATTGTTTCCCCAGCTAAGGTTATTTTCACTTCATACAGTGAAATACCCAGCTAGCCTTACAAAATTTGGTCTTACTTTATCGTTTCATAATATTTATTATCCTCGTTTTGGAGACTTATCCTTCACTGAAGTTGTAAAATAGAAAATCTACTTGAAAAAATTACACTGGGTACAACATTAACATGCAAGTGTTTCAGCCCAGCCTCTGGTCTCACCGAAGTCATCCAGAACACAGGGCTTTGAAATGCAACATGCCAGTTATTTTTGATGGCTACCAGTCTATTGCAATTTCTCTTCCTCTTAATGGGATGTCTCCTATTTTTGGACCAAACAATCACTTTCCGCTACACAGACACAATGAATTATTCAAAAATTCAAATTAGGCATGACATTTCCAAATAGCCCTCTTTCAGCAGATAGTCAGTTAAAAACAATAAGACTTGCTTCCTCTGTGTTTTATTTATTGTCTTCTGAGATCTGTGGTTCCTGTTATGTAAACTCTCCTCCTCTGACTGCTGTCAGCAAAGATCCCCAACCCCAGAGATTACCACGCATTAACAGCTCTCAGAGGAGCTGCTCTTCGAAGGAACAATTAAAGAATGATTTCTCTCCCAAACTGAGCGTGAGACCTACCTGACAAGTCAGGACAAAGGCACTGCCTACAGAAAAAGCAAACAGCGTCTCTTCAGCGTACACAAGATGAAGAAATGCTAACACGAATGGATGCTGCTACTCACCTGCTCTTCAGTAGTCCTTAAGTCCTGGCCCTGGGGTGTGTCTGAACCACACCATAGGTGTTGAGGCTGTTGGGACCAACCTACGTAGCCATTAGAGGTGCCTTTTCTTCAGATACCATCTTACTTCCCTGCCTGGATTTGTGGCAGGGTTTTGGGGAGAAACTTGCATGGTCTATTATTGCCTGATTTCTGTGCATCTTTTTTCTCTGTGATTTATTTGTTTATTTATGCATCTACTCATTCTCCCTACTAATATTATACAGCTTATTCTTCCACATTTTAAATCTAATTGCTACACATTGTCCCAGTTACAATTATATCTTGTTTGGTGCTCCAGGATTGAAACATTAAATCACTTCTGTTCACCTGTCTCAGGAAACAGAATTTTCAATTCCACTGCCTTACGCCAGAAAATAAAGGAAATCTGTTTATAATAATTGACTACATAAATATCAGCCTATTTTAAAATGGACTGTACATACTGGGCCACCACAAAGCATATATGCTATGTGTCTGTCTTTAATCAAGACAACCAGCATCAGCAGCGAATGCAATGCAGAAATGTCTGAGCTAGCATGGCCCCAAGCCGCTGGGCTCACAGTGTACAGCACAACGCTGGTGGGATTCACCAGCAGCCTAGTCCTATCCCCACAGAGCTGCAGCTGCCCAAAATCCCAGAGCCAACCCTAGCACCTCTGCGTGCACGCTGCAGATATGTCCTTTGAAGATGTGTCTTCAAGGCTGCCCTCAGGAGAGGGCTGGAGTTGTCATTCAGTCTCAAGACAGGTTCTCCTTGCTCACCTATCAGCTCTTTCTACTAATGGGGTCATACAAAGTTGTTGCAGTTCCTTCAAGAATATTTATTTATAAGCTTGAATATAATATATATATAATAATATAATATAATAATAATTATATTATATGTAATAATATATATATATATAGTTGCTCTTATATTCAAGAGCAGTTGCTCTGCTTATAAATAAATAAGCTTATATTCAAGAGTTGCTCTGCTTATATTCTGTTCCAAAAAGCAGTCATTGCTACGTGTATCCTTAACTCCCCAGTGCCTGCGCGCATGCCCTGCGGACCATGTGCCATTTGAAATTTATCTGTGAACCCTTCTCCATGGAGTCAAGTTGGTTTTGCAGCCAGCAGGGCTGAATACAGAATGTGACCCCTTCTATTCCCTGAGCAGATTTTCCATTCATCAAGATTCTACGACGCTGAAGTCGCAAGCATCCAGAGCTCCTACCTTCAGCCCCAGATCCAGTTCCTTGAGAGAGCGCTTTATTTCACTGGTGAGGATGTTCATGCGCTCACATTCCTGGAAGGCAACCACAACATACGGCGTCCTCTCCTCCACCTTTGCCATCAGTTCTGCAATATTAAACTCATCCATCAATTTCTCTAACATCTCTTCCAGAAGAGCTTTCACCTGTGTGCCGAAGGGAAAAGAGAGAGAGATGTCAGTGAATGTCCCACTGGGCTTCCTCAGCTGACAGCTGCCTGAACACAGGATGAAAACTCCATCTGCCAGTTAGTGTCTCCGGAAACAATCCGTGTCAGCTGCGCTGGGCACGGCACCTTACAAAAAGCTTGCCCCATCCTATTAAAATTCAAATGCTTACAAAAGTTAATGTCAGATGAAAAGCTTTCAAAATGATGGTTTAAAAATGTCACCGTGACAGGTAGCAGTCTCCTTTCTTCTTGGGTGTCAAGCCTGTATTCTTACTTCTCCTAAGGTCAGATTCAAAAGAAGACGATGGATGGGGCTACAGCCTCAGCTGAGCCTCAGGACAACTGAGCTTATGAGCTGGTTTTCTGTGGTATATTGATAGAGAGAGGTGACTATATAAAATTGCATTTTAAGCTGAATTTGGGATTCTGAACTAATGGAGCCAGAGAAGAAAAGCATAATGAAACAAAATTATTTTCTGGTCAGCATCACAGCTTGATTTGGAAACTGTGCTTTATATCTCTAAATACTAAAGAGGGAAAGATCCAAGGCAACAGGATGTTTCTAGTGTCTAAAAAATAAATAAGACAGACAAAAACTTTTCTGATTGACCATGAGGCATGAAGATACTAAACTTCATGGGATCAGCTGTACCTCTGAGGTTTACGTGGACTGTTAGGCAGCTTGGTACCGAAGTCTCTCATATGATGCTTTGCTTCACTTCCATGCTTGAAGCTCAGCAAGACTTTGGCTTCTTGGGGATTTTGCAGGAACACGTAACGCACAGCTACAACTCTGTGACCTGATGTGCAAAACCTGGTGCGCAGGTGCCAGTGACAGCTGCCAGCCAGTAACAGAGGGAGCCCAGGGTAATTTTATTGCCATGCCCACTGACGTTCATATTTTGGACTCTATACTCCAATTTCCTCCCGCTGCTGCTCTTCCAAACCCTCCACATTCACGTCAGATGTTAAGAAGAGGAGACAATGCGTGGGCTGTTATTGCACCCAGCTAGGTGGCTAAAGTTAAAGCTCGGCTGGAAAAGCTCTTCAGTTGCACCTAAACTGCAGTATAGAAATATCCTCTAATTTGAAATTCCCCTGCAGATCCCTTTGGCTCTGATTCTTTCACCACAATAACAGCTCATTGTCTGTAACATGGCCTCAGAAACCTGTGGGAGTAATTGGACTTGTCAGGAAAATGACAGGCTCACAGTTTCCCCATAAGCTCCCTAAAACCACCTCGGCCAAACTAGGGGTTGGAAATCCTCAAATGGAGGAGCTAAGAGACAACTCTTAACTCGCCCTCACTCAAGAACCAAGAGAAGCGGATGCAGCCAGTGCCAGGTGCAGCTCAGATAATGAGAGAGATCACCTCCAGAAGAAAATCAGCTGCGAGGGCATCCCCCCAGGCACAAAGCAGCGCAGTGGGGCCACACTCAGGTTGCTTTCAGGCAGCTTTTCTTCTCAGAGAGATCACAAAAGTCACAAGGACTTCTGTGTTCCTGTGACAGTCTTCTTGACTGTCACCAGGAGTTTGCAGGGTAGCCATGTCCTGTGATACCACTGCTGGATCACTCGCTGATAATTCTGCTTCTCTGGACAAGGAGCTTAACTGTATTTCCACAGAAAACGGACTGGGAGGGGAGAAGAGGTAGTCACATTTGCTTTTTGAGCGTCTCCTTTGGCTTTGCTGCCTCTGAATTATTCCCCTCACCTCAAATTCCAGTATGAACCAAAAATTGAACAAGCCCAGCACTCCTAAGAACCTGTTAGGCAAAGGCAGTAAGTTCCCCAGCTCCACACCAAGCCGAAGGAAGCCGTGTGAAAACACAGACATCACTGAAGCTTTCTGTTAGCCCTTCACTTATTTGCAAAGCTTGAAACACAGCGCTGGGACCTTAAGACTGAAGAAATAAAAAACTGAGCAAGTGTTGGGTGGTTTCAGATCCTGCTATGAACGCTTGGGCCAGATTTTAATGAGCTGTGAGTTTTGAGAGCTAGGGCTGAGATCAGCCCGGTACATAGGCATAGAGAAGGACATCAGCTGGAAACAAAGAATTACAAGGCCTCTGGGAGTTTAGGAGCTGGGTGGGACCTGGTGGCAGCAGTATGAGGTGGGCTGAGCTCTGGGTGGCACGTTGTACCTGGCAGACGGTGCGCTCGGGGAGCTCATTGGTATGCCAGGCACAGCATGGTGCACAGGGACCGGGGGCTTCGAGACAGAAGGTTTGTTTGCAACGTCTTCACAGGATGATAATGAAGGCACTGCAGTTCAGGGGGTAATTAAAAGCCACTGTCCTATTACTGACAATACTCCAATTACATCCCACCATGGTGATGTTCTGCATAATAAGAGGCTAGTGGTTTAGACACTAGGTTTGTATCCAGCAAAGGCAGATCACATTGTAATAAGCAGTTGTAAGACAAACCTGAGCTAGACAGAGCTACTTACAAATGAGACAGATATCAAAGTCCAAAAGCTCCTTCCCCTAACACTCTCACCGTTTCTTCCCGGGTCACCACTCCTCCTTCGCCCGTGCCGGTGTCCCGGGGCTGCATCTCCAACACGGTGCGGAAGAGCTTCTCTGAGGTCTGGGTAAGGAAGCCAATCTCAGCATTGGGATGGAGGCCGTACAGGTAAGGAGACTCTGGAGGCAAGGCATCATCTATGTACTGCACAGAGAAATTCAGGCTCAGGTTAGATACAGAGTCCAGGGCACCTTGCTTGCAGGGTTCACGGCGCTGGAATTATCACCCGAGTAAGTAAGGCCAGGCTGATGTAACACTGCTTGTGGCTGAACCACCAGCGAACTGATGGGAGAAAGGACTGCACCGTTGTTTACAGAACTGCTTCCACTCCAGCTGTGAAAATGCTGTAATTGCTAAAGTTTGGCTTGGCTACATATCTCAGGCCTGGACCTTCTCTAGCAATTATCTGCTATGCATTTCAGCATCAATATCCTGAAATCTCTTGTGGGAATTTAGCTTCCAGTAGTTAAGTTTTATGAACAAAACCAGCCTAATATGCCTATCTTTGCTACCGCATTTGTGTACAAAGAACAGATGAGATCAGTGAGTAGATCAACAAGACCTTTCAGTGTTTCTCATTGAAACTGATGATAAAAGGAGCTTGAAAGAGCCATTTTAGCAAACAGTGTGTGGATGTAATTTTCTAGGAGCCCCGCTCAAGTCTCAAGAACCAATACAGTTGTTCTATTCATGCATGAACAGAATGAGCCCATGATGAACTAGCAAATTACCATTAGACTTGGTTCATCCAAGGGAATGCTGAAATGTCTACAGAAACAGAACATAATGGGAAATAACAGGAGGTGTGCTGAAACACTGCAGTCCTATTCGCTGCCTCCTAAGACAGATCACAGGGCAGTTATGGAAGACATTACTTTTATGTATATAAATAAAGCTAGAAAACAAAAAGTTTACCTGATGATAGCCGTTATAGTCCGTGTTCCCTGGGAGGGGGAATCCTGGAGCAAGGAGGAGTTCTCCCTCCAGCATTTCTGGCTTAATAAATTCTTCCAAATAAGTTTTGCAAAGCCGCCTGTCCCAGTCATCTGTAATGTGACCTCCGTACATAATCTCACCAAAGAGGTAGCGCAAATCATCATACGGGACCTGAAGAATGAACCGGGAGGGCATGAAGAAGTTCAGACAGCCAGAGCTCCACCAGCCATGTTGTCGAGCCGCAGGCTACAGAACTAAGCACTGATTTGCACAGTGAGTGCTTCCACTTCACTATTTCAGTTTTCTAAGTAAACAAACATTAGGTAGTAGTTAAATCCTGCCCAAGGAAAACTGGATCACAGCATAGATTTCATACAGTTTCCCACTGAAATGCAAATTTATTCTAAGCTCTGTTAAACGAAAGACCACTATGTATTTTCAATGAATAAAGACTACAGGCACAATTTGCTATGATTTGTAAGCTGCTACAGATGTGAGTGGCACTGCAGCCACAAATGTACACTGAACTGTAAAGCTGTAAAACCAAAGATACCAAAGAAATGGCATTTCAGGAGACTTCTCAGGAGATTCAGCTGAAGCCGCTCCATCACTGGTGGTTAAAAGCCACCAAAGAGCCGGCCTTTGACTCACGCACCTTTGAGCTGGCCTCCAGGTAATTGTACAGCACGTTCACAGAGATAGTGAGGTCTCCAGTGTTAAAGGGGTAGGAACGGTTCCAGCCTTGGGGACCAAACTTGCGCCTTTCCGCCACCACGGCGTGGAAATAGCAGAGTGCAAAGAGGATGCTCTTGAACTCATTCTCCCGGGTGCACATCTCCAGGGTATCCTGCAACACAGGCAGAGAGGCAGGGCTGTAGAAGTCCACATTGCCCTCAGCCTCAGTGATTCTCTGGGCCTCCCACATGCACCGGACTTTGGACAGGGGTGAACTGATTTGCCCAGTCAGTTCATTTCTGCATAACATACACATTCACTAATTATCTAAGTTGGTGGCTTTGCATTGCAAGTTTATTGGCAAATTCTGATGCGTATTTTCCAAATCAATATTTTTCAACTCAAAGTGGCTTTGCACAGGAACACATACTGACAGCCACGAAGGGAAGGACACGTGCACTCACCCAACACCCCATCACCTGCATGTGCCCCACATCCCACACCAGAGAGGTGGAGAGAGGCACCACACAGGACAAGCGTGCCAGCAGTGGGACTGGGACCATGGCCCTGAGAAAGGCCCATGCCAAGGAGGACTGTGCTTGGAAGAACTAAAGTCTGTCCCACCCCATGAGTACAAAAGCTTTCCTTAGGGCAGCATTTCTTTGAGCTGCAGGGCTGCAGCAGCAGGGAGGTCTCCCAGGAAGGCTGTGCTCCTGCTCCTGTGCCGCTCTGCACGCAGCCAGCCCGGCCGTGTGCGGCAGTGGTGCATTCATTGATGGCACGACGTTGCGCAGCACACCAAAGCGGGGATGTGAGAAACCGCTAAAAATTCAAGCAGGGGAGATCACATGCTTGCAAAGAAAAAAAACATCTAATGCAGCCCCTTAAAGCCAGCCCAGCAACGGGTGCTTCCTTTCCCAACTTCCAGGTGACGTTTGAAGTTTCAATATCTATAAATGAGTAGGCAGAATCGTGATGTCGGAGGTGGAGAGGCGGGATCCTGAGTCATTTAATCAATGAAAATGAACAAAGGGTCTCCAAGAACCCTGAGCAGTGCTGGGAGTGACGTCTCGGCAGGTGGGCACCGAGGGGAAGCCTGGGCAGCCATGCCTGTTCCCAGCAGCGTGAGCATCAGTGTTACAGGAGTGCAGAGCAGCAGAAGGGATGAAGGACTGCAGCTGTAGCATGGTATGAGGCTGAAGCTCAGCTCTCACATGGGAAGCTGAACCCCCCTTCTGTGGCTGAAGCCAGGCAGAGGCTTGGAAAGCTATGGCCCTTGATCTGCCTTGGCAAGTGTGCTGTGGCTGAGCAGCCGATCCCTTGCCCCATGGCAAGAACCTGATGTGATCTCCCATGGCCAGGAGGTACAGATCTCCCCAAACCTGGGAGATGAACATATTGGGTAGGGCTTGCCTTCACCTCTGTCCACGTTTCTGCAAACCCTGCCCGGGCACAGCATATCCAGGGTACGGTGGCTCTGACCTGCACAGCTGAGCAAGTGGCTGAGCAAGGAGGCAGCAGCTGCCCCAGTCCCTCCATCCTCCCTACCCAGGGACAGCCCCTTTAAGTCCACTCTGTTATGTGACAAAGGCTACAAAGGGTGCCTGTGTGACTTCCCTTCATTGTCTTTCTCTTAAAAAAATACAATGTTAAACCTTTAATCAGCTGGGGAGCATAACAGAGCTCAGGGTCTGTGCTGAAAAGGGGGAACCCATTAAGTACGCAAGATGTTGACTAACCGCATAAGATGATCAAGAAATCCCAAACCCTATTTTCCCCTTGATCGGACAGCACTCTAAGCTCCTTTCATTATCAGCAACCTGATGAAGAACTGGTTCAAATATGTGCTGAGCACCTTTCTCATTTCAGAAAATGCCCCTGGACTTCAAGGCGAGCTTGCCTGAATGAACACTGCGTAAGAATCCAGCTCAGTCTCATTTGGCCTCTCTATTTCGTTGTGCATTTTGCTTCAGCTACAAAGCAGAACAATATTCCTCGCACAGAATAATGGGCCTTCTTTGTGGCTTTCAGCTGAAAGCTAAATTTGAACACCCATTCTGTACAAAGCAGGGAAATGAGGTGTAAAGGGGCCCCACCCACTCGCTCCAGTATTTCTGATAACAGACATTTTATAATACTCCAGCAATTTAGAAAATGCTAATTACTATCTGATTGAAATGAGCAGAGGCAGGATGGAAATGTTACTTGGAGTGAAGGTTCTCCCCTCCCTTGCTCTCCTGGACTTTTTGTGGAGTTCAAGATGATGAATGACAGTAGGTAAAAATGGAATAATCTTCCCTGACTACTCGCATTAATCC
Source organism: Opisthocomus hoazin (assembly GCF_030867145.1). Taxonomy (NCBI): domain Eukaryota; kingdom Metazoa; phylum Chordata; class Aves; order Opisthocomiformes; family Opisthocomidae; genus Opisthocomus; species Opisthocomus hoazin. Next base: position 4,644,228 of record NC_134434.1, on the reverse strand, counting down.
TTGCGTGGTGCCTCCCTGACTCACCCGCTCAGCAATGTTAGCTCCTGCACTCAAGACTCTCTCCGTACCAACGTCTACATGCAAAAAGAGTTGTGAGCTGCCCCCATTTCTCTGCCCTATGGACCTGTGCCTGGGGTCCACAGTAGGCTTGGGCTGCTCCTGCCTGGTCCCAAATGACAAGAGGCTGTATAGGGAGAAAAGAAAGTGATCCTGCAAGGTTTGCTCTGCGTGTTCCCGGCATAGTCACCAGCAGAATGGAGAGGACGTAGTAACTTCAGTGCTAGCGATCCAAAACGGCAGTCCGAGGGGTGAATGTGCCTTCAGGCCCTTCTGGCTGCTCCGGGTTTAACAGCCAGTGTCTTGCTGGGAGAGCTGGGCACGCCAAGGTAACAGCGATGTGTCACTGCAGATAATGGGCATTCAGGGCAGCAGAACGCAATGGTCTGTGTCTCTAGGAAAGGTATCATCATCAACACGAGTGGTTAGCCCTTAGCCTTTTGTGTCACGTGGAAAACGGGGTCAGCAGAAGCGCAGCCTCCTCCAGCAGCGAGACAGGGCAGTGTCCAGCATGCCCCGACACGGGCTGTGCCCGGGGAGCTGCCGGGACTTGATCCCAGCCCTGCTGCTGTCGGCAGCCGCCTGCCCTGCGGTGCCCGGCGCTGCCGAGCGAGGACACAGAGCAGGCTCGTTTAATCACCGCCTTACGACGCTAACATTGATCCCTACCCTCTGCGGCACCAAGAAAAGAATATTTCCCGTCATTCCCACACGCTTCGCTTTTGTGTCCCCTCCACAAGAGACTGGGCTGCAGTTCCAGCAGCAAAGAGCAGGGACGGTGGCTGCTGGAACAGGAGCGTGTGTATGTGGTGACCATGCAACAAAAGCAACAAGCAACCTGCCATCGGCTATTCTTGTGGGCCAGCAGTTCTCAAGATGGCCTACTTTACCCTCGTCTGGCAAAGCAAGTCCTCCCTGCAGGGCCATTTCAGCTCTAATTTGCAACGCTTCTGATGCCAGCAAGGTTTTGAGCTGAATGGCCTCTGGCCACACAACACCGAGTGCCCCTACGCTGCTCTGAAGAGTGATGTGGGATGTGAGCGTACCAGCAGTTCTGAACCTCTAGCGCTGGTTAAACAGAAGGGCAAGAAAGTAAGGTTTAACCTGCTCGCATCTTCGTGTCTCTAGGTGTTAGATGTGATGTGTCACTCGCCAGCCCAAAAAGGAGTGACACAGAAATCAAATCAAAATGTGGCAAAAGTCTCCCAAATGCTGCACTCAGAAGTTTGATTGCGTAACAAAATAGCCTTTCTAAGGATCATACATTGGTGAGAAAACGATTAAACTGGGCAGAAGTCTGGTATCCTGTCACCTGCTGCAAGCAAGAGGCTGGTCAGGATTACCTGAGTCCTCTCTTGGGAAAATCAGTGCTTGGAAAGAGATCTGTGCCCAGATGTTGGAGAAGAGAGGGGACGTTGTTGGATCCAGAGACTACACGATGCAAAGGGACTCGCACGTCTGCTGCCCGAGGGCGGCAATGCCCATGCCCGTCACGCTCTACGCAGGGCTCCAGCAGCTCCAAGCCAACCCGTCCGCCCGTCGCCGGCGCGAGCCCCGCTGCGCTCCTACCTGGGTGAAGTTGTCGAGGGCTTTGTGCAGGTTTGCATGCATCCCGGTCGGGGCCTCGTTGGTGATTTTGATGGAGTTCTCCAGGATGCCCTGGGGGATGATGTGGCTGTCAGGGGACGGTGCCGGCTCCGCGCTAATGAAGACACGGAAATCCTGGTGGCTGCCCCCACTGTGCTGCTCCAGCTTCTTCTCCAGAGAACTCAGCCACTTGGCCACCAGGTGGATGTTCTGGCAGGGACAAAGCAGACAAGGCTTCATCAATCATCCCCCGCTTACACCCGTGCTGAGCAGGCACCCAATCCATCACAGCAATGAATGGCACCCACCAAGGCTATGCTCTAGAAGTTGGTACTTGCCCCAGTAGTGCCTGTGTGTAATTCACAGCCCCAAATATTCTGTCACATCAAGTACACTTTTAAACTCAAAATATCAATATAAATTACCAGCAATGAAGCAAGCTTCTATTGGGCAGTTTCGGTTCTCGGTGATGATACTCTCCTTCTTGTTACAGCAATGTACAGCTGATGAAGTGGAGTTACTTCCCCAGATCTATCTCAAGCTCGAATGAAAATGTGTTCATTTTTAACAGAATAACAGTGAGGACACTCAATATCCATTACTGAGAAAAAAAATCATGCAGGTGGTTTTACAAAGACCTTTAACATAAAATATTTATTTATTCATGCAACTAATTCAAAATATCTATCGGAAAATTAAGCAGTATTATGCAGATATGGTGAAATGGATGAAGACATGCTTCAGATTTTCAATTAGAGCCCTATACAGTGTTGTAGTTTCCAGGCAAGAAAACAGTTTTTTTATGTAATAGGAATGGGGCAGATCACACACAGCAGGGATTCGTGGGCTAAAACTACCCTCATATTAAAGCTAGGTGTGTAATCCAAGCTGATTGTATTAACAGGCACTCTAGAAGGCGATTTATCCCATCCAAAGACAAGACAAGGAACTTGATAAATTTAAATTAAAAGCAGCCGCCAAAAAGATAAACTGCTTGGAGGTGGCAAGGAAATTACATAAAGGAACCATAGCAGAGGCTTAGAATAAATAAATTTACCACCTATAAAAAAGGACCAGAAAGGAGCTCTCATGCTTAAATAGCAGAGCAATGGAGACTATTAGGAGTAAAATTACTTTCTTCAGAAAGCAGAAATTGTGTTCAAATGAGAAAAACAGAGAATAGCACAAAATCCAGTTACGGTAAGGTCAAAAAAGGTTTAAAGAAGCAATATTGTGAAAACCACACTAACTAATAATAAAGCCTTTTCCATAAACCAGAAACCTACCAGAGAGCCTATAAAACTACAAGATGATCAAGGTGTACAGGGAGTGCCCAAGAAAGGCAATGCCACCTCAAACGAGCTCATATTTGTAGGAATATTCCCTGCAGAGCTTGGGGAGGGTCTCGCTGCTACAGCCTGGGTGACATGGTAGTGTCACTCCAACGCTGAGGCTGGAGACACCTCCGGAGCTCTTCCAGCCAACCCTCCTGCTGGAGGCAGGGCCAGCTAGAGCAGGCTGCTGACTGCATCCAGTTGGGTTTATTGGTATCTCCAAGGCTGAAACCTCCCTTTTTTCCTTTTCCTTCATGGCAACCTGTGCCAGTGTTCAGCCATGAAGGAAAAGGAAAAAAGGGAAAGGAAAAAGGGGGACAGGGAGGGACAGGGAGAGAAAAGGAAAAGATTCTGTTTAAGGGAAACCTGTATTTCTATTTGTGCCCACTGCCTCTTACTTTTTCACTGGGCACCACCATGAAGAGTCCAGCTCCATCTTTCATACTCGCCGTGGGGTGTTTAAACACACTGGTAAACCCCTCTGAGCCACTGCTTTTTGAGGTTAAATAATCCCAACTCTCGCAGCCTCTCCTTATACAACAGATGCTCCAATCCCTTAATCATTGGAAGGACTCTTAAACTGAAGCAGCAGATGAAGAGTTTTTCTGAAAAATTGATAAACTAATAATAACAATTTACTAGGACCAGATGGTATCCACCCTAGAGAAACTCAGATATGGAAGCGCTGCAGTACTCCTTGGTATACGCTAGGCAAACTGGCAGGGGCTCTAACAAACCATGAAATAACACACAAACAGTATGAGTTAGAGAAAACCAGGAATCTAAAATTTCCCACCCATTTTAGATAGCTAATAGCGGGATATCCAAATCTGAGCTCATCACCGTAAACTCCTTTTACAGTTGCTAGAAAGGTGGGCTCCAGCAGGCAGCTCAGCACATCAGCTTCAGGCATCGCCCTGGACGGTGCAGAAGTTGCCTCCATGGGGCCAATGTATCTCCATGCTTGGATTTTCATCAGTATCAGCTATTAATCTTCCAGTTACCAGTATTATTACAGGTAAGAGGGAAGGTCACATAGGCTACCAGCTGGTTAAGACAAGGAAACAGGAGATGGGAAGCTACTGAAGGAGTCTGAGCTGTTCACCCTATTCAAAAACCACCTGATAGAGCAAATGATTGGTGAGCTGACAAAATTAGTCGTAAGACAAAGTAATTTCAAGTACTGAAAATAAAACCTGGTGGTAAAGAACTGCAAAAGTATGCCATCATTCTAAGTGACTGGCAATGATACGGCAGAAGAAATTTGGTGTTGATAGATGCAATGTAATGCACACAGAAAAACAACCCTAGCTCCAGATATAAACAATGATGGGTTCAGAATTAGCTATTACCACTCAGGGAAGATATCTCGGAGTCCTTACAGTTATTTCCTACAAATAACACTTCAGTGCTTAACAATGTGAAAGCAATCCAATGTCAGCAAAGGAACAGAGAATAAAACTGCAAACATTATTATGCCATTCCATAAATCCATGGTGGGCCTTCATCTTGAAAACAACACCCAGCTCTCACTTCTCTATCCCCAGGAGGATACAGCTTCCACAAAAGGAGACCCTACATTGATAGGGACTCCCCAGTTTGGAGAAAGAGGAGATCAGGGTGAAGGGGGTGAGTGAAGAACAAGAATGGAGGGATGAATACAGCAGGCTGAAAATTTAAAAAGCATAAGTGGAAGTACATTTTCATATGACACATATCTAAACTGTAAATTCCTTGCCTCAGGGTTTTGTGGAAGTTGAGTGAATCGCAGAATGAAACTGAGCTTAGATCCACAGAGAGGAACATCCCTGCACCCTTGCACTGTTTAGACACCCTTTCCCTCAGATTCTGGATGTGCCTTTTCACAGGCCAGGAACTGGGCTGGCAACACTTTGGTCTGCCCCAGTACAGTGCTTTTATAGACTGGTGCCATACAGGAACATCAAGAGACCTCCCTCACGAGAACGCAGAAACTCTCTTCTGGCTTTTCTGTTGGAGGACTCAAGTGCCTCTTGTGAGCTACTCGTGGAGACTTCCCAGCCAGGACTGGAGAAGAGGATGAAGAGATGTAGCAAAGGAAAAGCTGAGGTCCTTTAGGCACAGGTTGGGACAGAGCGGTGGCTGCTGTCACAGACTGTCAGCAGTACTTGCAGATGCTGGAGGGATGGGTCAGCACTCATGGGTGGAAGGACCGGATGGTGCCACATCTCTGCAGAGGAGCTGGGGTGCCTCAGGAGAGAAGAGACTCAAAACTCAGTCACATCCAGAAACGGCCCCCTTTGCACATCAGTGACTGTCCTTGGACACTGCCATGTACTTGCCAAGTCCTGGGCACCAAAATCAGTGTTACCTCACACTTTTGTAGCTGGATCCTGCTAAGGATCAGTATGTTTACATCTGGTATCTCAACTATACTTTTTTTTATCCCTATTTATATATGTATTTTTTTTTCCTATTTATATATTTATATCATGGTGAAGGCTGACTTCCAGATTCCTAACAGTGACAGCAATGTATGCCGATCTCTGCAAGCAATGCCACCCAGTCTCTACAAGCAGCTGGACTAGCAGGCACGCTTACCTCCTTCAGAGAGTAACTTCCCTCTCAAATGCCACAAAGCAAGAGCTCTAGTCTGTTCTTGGTTACACAAGCACAGCTTCAGTACAAGGTGCCTTCACAATGACTTTATGCCTCTGGATCTGTACCAGTTTTCCAGGGTACTGGATAGGTCTGAACACAGATGTCTGCAGCTGAACTAGTCATCCCACTGGAGAGTCACGGAGCAGTAGTCATCTTATGAAACACTGGAACGGGTTGCCCAGAGAGGTGGTGGAGGCCTCATCCCTGGAACCATTCCAGACCAGGTTGGACAAGGCTCTGAGCAACCTGATCTAGTTAGCGGTGTCCCTGCTCGCTGTGGGGAGGTTGGACTAGATGACCTCTAGGGGTCCCTTCCAACCCAAAACTTTCTATGATTCTATGATTCTATGATTATCCTAAAGCAGATGTGCGCAGTACATCTGATGGATAACTCTGGTGAATGTGCCCAGCTCTCCCCCAGGCTGGAAAAGCGAGCTGTGGTGACTGGGTCAGATGGAGCCGTTTCTGTTGCAGGCACCTGAAGTTAAACGGGTGCTTTCAGAAGCCTCCTAGTAATATGGGAGACACGTTACTCTCACTGGCTTCAGGAGTATCAGCAAATAATACAAGTGTGCAACTGTGTTTTCAAGACAGTAACATCTTTTAAAAAGGCACACTTCGCTATTTCCATTTTCTTACCCTCCATGGGGCTGGGTACAAAGTGTACCAAGAACTCAGGAAAAGCTCCTGTGCTTCTGCGTCCTTGCCCAAGACCTCTGCGTTTTAGATACAAATACCAACTTGTCTGCCACTTGGTAGCTTCAATATTGCCCAGCTCTGCGCAAGATCTTACAGGGCTATCTTGATGCCCTAAGTCAAGTAAACTGCTAGATGACTTCTGCCAGAGGTCAACCCTCCACCTCTGAGACAGCAGCTGCCTCAGCAACATGAGTCACGAAAATTATTGTTGGGGGAAGTCATGGATACCTTGCACCCTCCAAGTCCTCTTGCCCCAAATCTGATTCACATGGCTGGCAACAACACTTCTTATTTAGAACTGCATAAATTCAGTCTCCTTCCCTGAAAGGATTTAGGGTTGTGCTCACATTACATGGATAAAATGGAGTTTGGAGCGTAGGGAGAAACAAGGAGGAGATGCCTGAGCAAAGAAATCACAGAACCCTAGAATAGTTTGGGCTGGAAGGGACCTTTAAAGGCCATCTAGTCCAACCCCCCTGCCATGAGCAGGGACATCTTCAGCTGGATCAGGTTGCTCAGAGCCCCGTCCAACCTGGCCTTGGATGTTTCCAGGGATGGGGCATCCACCACCTCTCCGGGCAACCTGTGCCACTGTTGCACCACCCTCATTGTAAAAATTTCTTGCTTATATCCAGTCTAAATCTACCCTCTCTTAGTTTAAAGCCATTACCCCTGGTCCTATTGCAACAGCTAAAAAGTCTGACCCCATCTTTCTGACAAGCCCCCTTTTTAAGTACTGAAAGGCTGCAACAAGGGGATAAGAATCACGTTCCGGGGAAGAGTTGCTCTGCTGTAAACAACGACCGTGTGAAGAGCAGCAGACAAAATGCAATTATATCTGACTGCTAATGCACCAGTGCTTGCCTGATATATTTAGGATTTCAAGAGATGAGGTAATCCCCAGGGTCCAGGCAACCAACTCTAAAAACAGAAGTTCAATAATAAAGCAGGAGTGGACTGAAACCTGTAACCAAAGTGTTTCAAAGAACCCCTGAGCTTTAGTAATATAGGGAAAGAGCTCAACAGAATAGCAGAAGAAAAATTGTGCATTAAGGATCAGTTTAATCACAGACTACGTACCTGACCTTAAGTATTTTCATCTTTAATTGGTAGTTTCTTCCTACATCTGCTTTGGTAGCGTTAGATGGCTGAAAAATAATTGCTTTCGCTTGTGTTGACACGACACCAATGATCATTATTTGACAGTATCACTGCTTTCTAACAGCCGACTTCGGGAACATTTCTAATCTAATGATAATTGAGTGCATATCCTTTTATGATAGAAGGGAAGGAAAAGAGGAATATATGCAGCAAAACATGGGTTGGTACTAAGAATTCACGATTTGGTCAAATTAATATGTCTGCAAAAAACAGACGGAGATGCTGTGGAGGGGATTCACAGGTTTGAAGGAAACTTTGCAAATTAATTCTCAGCACTCAGATAACACAACTTTCAGAACAAGACTAATGACAACATATGCCGTCACAATAATTGAACGTTATGTCAATTATCAGTAATGACATAACACAGACAATGCTAAATTAACACTGACCTCAGCTGAGCTGTATGTTCATCAAAGAACCACCTCCTCTTTCTTGTTTTGAAACCTGCCTCCCACCAAGCTCATGGGCTACCTCTAGCTCTCACTCAGGAGAAAGAGGAGATGATCCAGCCTGTTCACCTTCCTTTGGCTCAGGGCTTCAGGCACTCCCAATACTAGCACCCTAAACCATACTCCTCATTCCATAAGACCCCCTGAAGGCACAACAAGGTAATTCACTGCTTTATTACAATTTTTTCTTAGCCAGATTTTGAAATCTGTGAAAAAGCTGTTGTGTAAGGGTGAAAGACAACTCCCTAGCATCTCTCTTTTTTTACAGCTCATGTCTAGGTCTATGCTGCAGGCAGAAACAGGGAATAGTCTCAAATTCATTACCTTGCTTTATGAATGGAAGGTAGGGGCCAAATCCTGCCAAAAAGTAAACTGCTGAAAAAGCAGGCAAAAAAGAAATCTGAAGCATCTTCCCGTGCACACTGACCATTACCACAGTACCTTGCCCTGTGTTATCTCCCCACTTTGTGTTATGGAGTATGAGTGACTGGGAGCAGGTACCAGAGGATGAGAGTCTGTGGCAAGAGCTGGGCTGGGTGCTCGTGCAGGAACGTGGGAGCACCAGTGGCTGTTCTTTGGGAATTCACTTCCAAGCCCCTCTGTGGTTTTGTACTTCACAAGGCAGAACATATATCAGAGGATGCAAGTGTTGCTATGGTAACCATCAGAAATAGCACTACATATATATATATAACCCAGCACACACTCCACTTTGCTGATAGCGACTGGAGACCCTTCACATTTCGGAAAGCGGCTCTCTCCTTCACGCCTTATCACAAAGCACCTCCCAGAGCAATGAGAATCAGTTGTTTTTACAAAGTCTCATTCTCTTGCGAGATGCTCTCACAAAACAGTCACTGCTTTTACAGTCAATCTGAAAGCTAGGCTTAACAGCCCAGCACTTTCATACTCACTGCACCATGTCAGGGCATAAAACAGAACAGGGAGGGGGCACTGCAGAGAGTCTCTTCCCTTGGCCATGCTTACTGTCAGTGGTAGCGTGACGTTTCATCACGTGAGAAGATGCCACACACACTCAGGAACAGCTCCATCCTTCCACAGCCAGCCCTACAACCATGAGAATACTGCTACAGGACTCAGGGACCGCAACAGACAAGCACAGACCCTACCACCAACACCTGCCCATATGTCTAAGAGACCAAGCTATTTCTGAGCAATAAGCTTGCTCTTGTTCGATGTGGAGAGAGGCAATCTCAGAGCTCTGGAAGCACCAGAGAAGTTTTAACCCACCTCTGGCATGTGCTTTCCTCTAGCCGAGAATTTACGGCAGCCAACTGACCAAAGGTGCCCCAGCTGGCAGGCAGTGAGGGCTCCATCACTTTGTCACCCGTGTGAAGTGCTTGGATTTCAGCAGTAGCACCCTGAGGCTTTTTCAGACCTCACTCCATGGTCACACTTGACAAGGAAGAACACGTTTGATCCTTGCATAGTCAGCACTATCTGATCCCTCCCTGAAGCCCTGAACCCCCACCGAGCCTCTCCACACATAATTGGGGGCAGGATTACAGCACGTAAGAGCAAGTGCAATTAATTTGTTGCCCTTCAGTCTCATCTCTGAACGTGCTGTCTGTTCCTCTTGTGTTGCTGGGCCCTATGAAGTTCCGCATCATCTTAGTCAGGCTGGGCCAAAGTAGGTAGCTCTGTCATCTACACAGCGTCACTTCTCTGCTACCACCTTAGTCACGAAGCAATTAAGAACATGGTGGCACCACTCTACCTTTTACTGCACTAAACTACGCATCTGTTCCTATCCTCTGTGGATATGTTATAACTCAAAATTCGTCCTGAGACAGAGGTTTCCAGAGCAGCTGTAGAACAAAACTGGGACTGCAGTAATTACAAAGGTATTGAAAGCCGAACAGAAACTTAACTCCACCCCAGATCGATACTGGGATTACTTTCTGGACTGTAAGGGGATTTGCAATTGGAAAAATTTGGGAATGGCTGTTGTGACATAAGGCAGGAAGGAAAACAGCTGTCTGAAATCCAATACCTTTCTCCATCAGAGTATTTGTCCAAAAATCATGAAGGACAATCGGAAGTCGAGTGGGTATTTCTCCTTTTATACATATTTAGGAATGAAAAGATACTGTGGCTGGAAGGAAATCAGTCTCTTCTTTAGTGAATCAGACGCTTCGTGCCAAATGCTTCTGTGTGCCTTGAATAGACAATGTATGCTGTACAGGACCACGTATCTCTTTTGCTTGTAGCTAGGACTAGTTGTGAAGTGCACAGAAAAAGGCTCCGTTGTACTTACAATGCAATAAGGAGGGCTCAGCTGATGTCTGAATCTCATAGTTTTGCTCTAGGAGCTCACTGTTATTCAGTTTAGTACATGAACCTGACTCACTGAAGCAACAACCTATGAAAATGGAAAGACACTCAAGAATTAAATTAACTTGATCACAAAGAAAGGGAAGTGACATTTTGGCTAATGGATGAAGACTATAATATAATTGGAAAGATCTAATGGCTGAACTTTTCCCTGCACCAGTTCATTCAGACGTGCATCTGTAAACATGTAAACAAATTTTGCTATTTCTTTGCTACTAGGCTGATAAACATCATTTTGTGATTGTGATGGTCACTGTCTCAGCAAAAAGCCTTTCAAGTAGCCCCAGAGAGGGAAAAAGCAGCCATAGTTTTTGCTAGCTCACAGCTTAGTGTTCCCTGATGTGCAAAGCTCTTTCCGCCCTACACAAGCGAGGCTACACGCATCAGAGAAACCATATTCCTGGCTAACTTGGCTGTAGAAATGCAGAGCTCACAGAATCACTGAGGTTAGAGACACTTCTGGGGTTCATGTAGTTGCAACCCTGTGCTCAAAGCAGGGTCAGGTAGAGCAGGTTGACTAGGAGCGTGCTCAGCTGGGTTTTGTTTATCTCCAAGGATGGAGACTCCACAAACTGTCTGGGTGACTTCTTCCAGTGTTTGACCACCCGCACAGTAAAAAAGATTGTACTTAGGTTTAAATGGAATTTCTGTATTTCAAGTTGTCCCCATCAGCCCTTGTCCTGCCACCAGACACCACTGAGAAGAGTCTAGGCTTTACTCCCTACCATCAAGTGTTGATGATGGATAAAATCCCCAAGTCAGCTCTTGCTGAGGATGAACAAGCCACAGCACTGGACCCAGCATGCCAGGCGTGTCTCAGCAGAGCTGAGCAGAGTGAAGGACCACCTCCCTGACCTGCCAGCAATGTTCTTCCTAAAGCAGCCTAGGACACTGGTGACCTCCTTTGCTGTAAGGGCATACTGCTGGTTCATGTTCAGCTTGTTGTGCACCAGGACTGTCAAGTCCTTTTCCTGCAAAGCTGCTTTCCAGGCTGTTGGTCCCAAGAGTATACTGGTACTTGGGGTTATTCCTCTTCAGGTGCAGAACTTGACTTTTCTTTTTATTTGGTATCATTAAGTTCCTGCCAGACCAATTCTCCAGCCTGTCCATGTCCCTCTGAGTGGCAGGACACCTATCTAGTCTACCAATCACTTCTCAACACTTATACATTATCTGCAAACCTGCTGTAGGTGCAGTCTGTCCCATCATCCAGGTAAACTAACAAAGGTTTTTAACAGTATAGAACCCAGTACCAACCCTCGGGGTATACCACTAGAGAATGGCCTCCAGCTGGACTTCATGCAGATGATCAACCATTCTTGAGCTTAGAGGACGTGATCTCTGAATATCAATGAGCTCTTCTGGACCCTCTTATTTCCAGCACCATATTCCACAAGATTCTTCCAAGCAGATCCCTGAAATGGCCAAAGTCTGCTCTCCTGAAATCCAGGCTTGTGATCTTCCTTTTTGCTTTGTTCCCTCCTCTCAGGATCCTAAACTCCATCATCTCATGGTTACTGCAGCCAAGGCTGCTCCTGACACAAACATCATCAACCGCTTTTCCTTTGTGCACATCAGGACCAGCAGAGAACCTCCCCTCACCAGCTCCTTAATCAGCTGGGCCAGGACTTTGTCATCAATACCCTCCAGAAAACTTCTGGATTGCCTGTACCCTGCTGTGTTATCCCACCAGCAGATATTACGACGGTTGAAGCCCCACCATGAGGAGTAAGGCCTGTGAAAACCTTCAGTTGACTGAATGCAGCCTCATCTACTTCCTCTTCATGACCAGGTGTTCTATAACAGAAACCCACCGCAACCTCAGCCAGATTGATCTGCCAGCTAATCCTGACCCATAAGCTCTCAGCTGGCTCCTCATCTGTCCTCAGAGACCCAGGCATTCCTGCTGCTCTGCGTGCATGGCAGCACTCAGTCACGTGAGCTATCCCAGCACATCTTTGGGATCCCAATGAGACTGTAGTCCTACAACTGCATGCAGATCTGTAATTCCTTCTGTCTGTTCCCCATGCTGCATGTGAGATGCTGAAGCTGCCCCCAGTGCAGCTGGATCTGACCTCTACCAAGGCAAATAGGAATGTGTGAGAAGACAAGCTCTCCACAGGGATCCCCTAAGCAGGAGATATTTTTCACTCAGACTTCACCTATCAAAACATTTATAGACTCAGTTGATTATCTCTGCTTGCTATAGTGTGCCTGGAGAGAAGAACAGAAGATTCTTCAGCAGAGACCCTTCCTGCCTAGGACTGGAGCTGTGATTTATCATTCTTTCAGTGCCCACAACTATTCACAGGAACCCAGTTTACAACCGGCACATCACATAAATTGGGTTTATTCTGTTCCCGCCTTGCCTAACATTCACATGATCTCCCATAAATTCCCGCACTGGTACTACCTACTTTCACTGAGCTAAAGCAGCAGGCACTACGATGTGAAGTGCCTACAAAATCAGGACAGCAGAAAAGACAGGAAATAAGACATAACATCCATGCCAAGATCCCACTCATGAATTTATTAAACATCCTCTTAAGAACACTTAGGGCTTTGCCACGACACCTCTGGGGAGTCTGTGCTGGACCTTCACTGCTCAGACAGCCAAAGAACTTTCCAACTCCAGTTCGTACCTGCTGTTTTCTTTGCAGGAATATCTCCTACCTGAAGCAGCTCTTTTTCTGTTTGCTATTAGTCCTGCGCATATGACCTTCCACTGTTCTATTTAAACTTCATCCCATTTCAAGAACTCCAGACCTACAGGCTGTTCAAGTCCTCCTGCATCACATTTCAATCTTCTTCTCTATCGATGACACCCCTCTTAATAATGTGCCAGTGAAAAGCCATTAACATTTACTCATTTTTTTAAGCCAATGTGATGTCTAAAGTAAGACTTTGCCCTGTGACTGTTCCTTAGGATTTCTGCTAGCAACATTCAGCTTCTCAGCTTCCCTAATATGGTCCTGTGTGGCACCATCTCTGCAGCTCTACTACAGTCCACATCAATTAGAGCTGCTGTATTTCCTCTAAAACTTCAGTTACCTTCACAGTGCAAACTATAAAATAGACATGAACCATCTTTAGCAAATTCTTATTACATTTGATACATTTACCTACAATACTTTACTTCTTATGTCCTTCAAAGTTTGTTCTGAAACTGAATACTGTCGAGTTTAGACTTAATTCTTTTGCTCCAGGAACTTCCCACTGTTTTAAATACAGATGTTAAAGAATCTGTTAATTACTAGTCAGATGGCACCCTCCGATTTGACAGATTCATTATGAAGACTTGCAATGGACTTGCAGTTTCTTCTACCAGCGTTTTAATATTCTGAGATACAGATCTGGCCCTCTGAGTTGAGCACATCATGCTCTTTGATCTGATTTTCCTCCTATTTTTAACAAATCTTGTTTTCAAGAAAAGTTCGTTTGTGTGGATCTTCCAAACAGCCAGCCCTCAAGGACAGCATGTCTTTCAACCTTGGAAGAGAGCTGGCACCAAGAGTCTCACAGCCAAAATATTCCAGAAAGGGACCAGGGAATCACAATGAGCAACCTGGGAAGATGCTGTTACTGGAATGGGGCAGCTGCAGAGGGCAGAGCCCTGCTGGACCCTCAGACCATCTCCCAGCTGTGGTACCTGGCTGCTTCCTACCTCCAAGGCTACAGAACTTGCCGTGAGTAACAAACTGGCAATTATCTGCACTTCAAAACTGAATGCTACCCCTTCAAATGAACGGAAAGCTATGGAGAGGAACTGTGCCTGGTGTCTGCGTGAAACTTCATGTGTGTGCAACACCAAGCTCCTATAGCCCTGTGTTCCCCCGCCAACCTGTTCTAGGATAACTCCCTAGTTTGGACCACTACTCCATCAATTCAGCCCCAGAGAGACATCTGGAGAAGTTGGCAACACAGAGGAACCAACAGAAGCTCCAAGAGGCAACGGCTGTCAAGCCTGGAGAGCCCCAAGAGGCATTGCTGGAGCGCTGAGATGTTGGCATCACACAACAGTATGATTTAGTCAGGATCTGCACAGAGCATGCTTCTACCAGGGCATCACGCTGCTGCAGCGGCTGGGCACCCCTCACGCATTTCTGAGAAACCCACGAGAGAGAACAGGCTTTAAATAAACGTTCTTTCCAACTGTGAAATCTCCTCCTGTTTGAAAGTGCTTTTTGTGCAATGCCCAGGAGCTCCAGGTCTCCGCACTTAAGCTACTAGAGATGCTCCTTGTAAGCAGGCCAATGCTGTGCTCTGCTTATCTGCCTCTACGAAAAGCATCCGTCTGAACCACATGGCAAATATTTGCTCTGATCCACCTATGACTGAAATGATGGGAGAATCCTCTGTGGGACTCTTACCCACTGACTCCTGCTGTGATGAGTTTGGATACAGATTTGATCAGTATCTGGAGAGGTCAGAGATTCTGACTTGTGAAAACAGTGTGTCCAACCTTGTAAAAAATAGTTTGTCCAGAGGGTGATTTTATTTCAGGTGGATGTCCACTGACCATAACAGAGTTTTGTTTGACTAGAGGAGTCTTGTTGGTCAATGTAGGGGACATATCTAGCACCTCAGGCTGCTCTCCCTCCTTCTCTTTTTACAAGAAGCCCAGTCCTTGGAAAGAGATGGGAACACAAAGTGAGACACAGAGGCAGGTTCTGGAGCTGAGCAGCTTGGCCTGTCTGGGTGACAGTTAGCTTCCATCACTTTGATGTCACTCTACACGCCTAACAGCGACATCAAATGCAGCAGCCGGAGAGAACTGGTACTGCTGTCCTCAAACATCTGCTGGGTGTTTCCAAGTCTGTCCCAAGAGTGAAGTGCCACTAACGCAAGACACCAGCTCCTAGTGGGACCCTCACTGCCTGGATTGCTCAGAAGGTCTATGACTATAAAAACAAAGGAAGAAATTACTCTTATCTCTGTTTTGAATCCTTTTTCCTATATTGCCTTATTCCAAACCGGGCACAACACAGAACTAGAATATTCACATGCACAAAGTTTCATCAGTCTTGTGACTGCACCAGAGAAAATCCTGGAAGACTGACTGACCCCGAGGAGACCCAAGACTGATGCCTAGCAGCCTGTCCTCACAGCCACCACTGTCACAGCTGAGTTTGCCCCACGCAGTTTGCATCAAAACCTGCTAGCAGCCAGCTGAATTAAGCTCCTCTCTAAGCTCACAGGGCAACCTATCTGCTCTGTGCCACCAGAGACAGTCACACTTGGGAGGTATTGCTGGAAAACCAGTTAGCTCAGCCATCAAAATCATTCTTTCATATAAATCTAATTTTTGCAGCTCTTCTGATTTAACTTTCAATGTCTGCTGAGACCTCTTACTGATTGCTCTGACCATCAGAGAAGATGTGAATGAATGAAACAAAAATACTTCAGGTCCACAGTACTCATCTCCTAGCACTGAAGCAACAGACATGGAAGCTGACATTGCTAACAGATCCTTTACAGTGTCTAACCATCATGGTAGGAAAAAAACCCCTTCACTTTGCATTACTGAACAGAATATGTCCAAAAAGCTGGGTATTTTCTTCTTCATCATCTTCAAGGCAAATGACAGTATTGCAGCCATCTGTATTAAAAGCTCTTTAAAAGCTCAGCACTGTCTACCTTGGAGGGAGCTTGCAAAAAAAGCAAAAAATTCGATCAAAATATCAATGGTATCTAATTTAAATCCAAAATCCGGCCTATAGGCTCAGATCAGGACTTAAAGCTTTGCCTTAATATAATTCTCATCCAAACAATTCAGTGATAATAAATGTTTACAAAATCCACATGAAGGAAATCAGAGGGGTTCGAAGACCTGCAATGAGAGCTGTCATCACTGATTCTGCGTATTAGGAAACCCAAGCACTCACTGAATAAGTGGCTCCATAGGGCACCTGACAAAGACAGAGCTCCCTTCACACCCTAAAGGCTCCGAAACATTTTGCCGAGTCATGATAAGAGCTTCAAGCGTTTACCTGTTCTGGGATGCATAAAGGGATCGGCACCACGGCAGACATCCTCTGCCTTTCCTACAGTGGTGTGCATGATCTCATTGCTCATTTAAATACATGGTACATTTTCAGTGGTAGTAAGAGAACTAATCTAACAGCTCTTACGAACAAAAGCTCTTCATTTATTCATGAAGCAAATTAAAGCAGGGGAAAATGTAGCACAACCTTCTCTCAGAGGAATCCTACAACTACACCCCCTACACCAGGCTCAAAGAGCAAGAAAACCAAAATGACAACGCCCGATAAAAGCAATAGATAGCGTCAAGAAAGAGTTAGAAGGTGGCTGCTTTGGACACACAGATGACACCTCGTCCCATCTCCCACCGGATAAGAACGACAGACTGCTCTCGCTAAGGAGATCAGCATCGGGTCACCCGGGAGAACGGCAGGACTGCTTCCAAAGACACCGTACCTGAAGGATGACCCAGTGTCCCTCCTTCGCAGCCAGATCTAGAGCTTGTTCAGCAACTACCTCTTGACCTTGTCCAAGGGAAACATTGTGGAAATTCCTGTTGTTAAATGTATAACCAAGTTTCTTCCCTGAAAGAAAAAAAAGGGCGATGTTCAGCACTTTTACCTGGGACGGCACCAGCACAGCTGAGCTCACGCAGCAGCAGCGAGGCAGAGTTCAGTCTTATCAAAACCCCTCACAGAAGAGCTATCGCACTTCTTAGAATAGTTATCTCATCTCTCACACACTCCTTGCCAAAGCACTGAAAACGGCTGTAGCTTCTTCCAAACTACTTTTAATTACAGAGCGGCACCTACACAAAGGTACATTATTACAAAGTGCCTCTTGTTTAAAGAACATTATTCCCTTGCAACCTCATGTAAAAACATATTTTACAGTGATAGGAAATTAAAATCATTTCCTACTGATAAAATGGGCTTTGAAGAAGACATTGTTCAGTGAGGAAATGCACCCTGTGATGCATGCTAGAACCAGCAGTAAGGTTAGGAGCCCATTCAGTTCTGAGAAGGCAGCTGAAATGAAATCTGTGGGAGCTTCCTGTGGCCTCGACTCGGGCCCCTCAGGTTTCTTGGAGCTAGAGATCAGGCAGCCCTCCAGATTACTCATGGATCATCACAGGCTTTGGCGGGTGTGGAGATGCCTCTGAGTGCATCACGATGCGTGTGGGGAGGTCCACGGTCAGAGGACAGCAGCAGACCCCAGGGGAAGGGGTGCTCCAGGAGCCACTGCAGGTCACCTTGTACAGTCCCTTCCACATCCCTCTCTGTATGGTGCAGAGTAGGAACCTCACACTCCGTGTCATTTACTATCCTGCTCTGGAGGAAGGATGGCAGCTATTTAGTGTTTCTTCACTTAGTCTGTGACACTCCTTTGGACTCCCCTAATTCCTCCGTGCATCCAAGTGCCTCAGATCCCTTAAGTGATCACGGCTAAAGATCTCTTGTTTAGTCTTCTAAATCTGTTTGTCATCCAAAGATGGAGGACACCAGTTGCTCCTCGTCTCACAGGAGAAGCAACTGCCTGGAGCAGGCTATCTCTGCTGTGTGCTCCTCAGAAGACGAGCAGGAATTTCTGCTGGCGGAGGGAAGCAGCTCGACAAACATTCACGCTGGCTCCATGCACCGTAGTAGGACACGCTCAGCTCAGCTGGTGGGTCAGTACACACGTCCCCACGTGCGCATCCCTTGCGATTGCCTACATTTATCTCTGCATGCAGATTTGCCTTCATGCAGACGATGCACCCTGAATTCCTGATTTCTGCTAAATGCAGGCAAGTTTTCTAGTAAAACAAGGAAAAGATTTGTCTTGCAAGACTTAGGATTCAGTTCTTGGTATAAGTTTGGAAACAGATGGCCATAAGTAAAACAAAATTCCAGACTCTTCCAGTTGCTCGAGCTCTCTGCTTCGCCTTACTACAGCAAACCCCTGGGATACAGCTTTCCCCATATTTGGGAGTTTTCCAGTTTTCTTTCTGACCATCTCCGGTGGCTGCCAACTTTGAGAGCTGCTGATCTCTTCCTCTGCCTTCAAGACCAACCCTCTTGAGAAGGGATGGGGTAAATTTACAGGAGGCAGGGCGCTACCCCAAACCAAGTGATTAATAATAAAATTAATATCAGTTGTTCTTTCCACTTCACAGATAGGAACAGGACTGCAGAGAGATATCCAGTGAATCTGCGCCAGCTGTCTCACCAAAGATGATGCCAGCCTTCTTCCTTCCTTGCTGGCTTGGAGAGGAGAGGGGACGGTGCAGGTGGGCTGCCCCAGGGAGGTGGGGAAGCTTTCCAAGCCCAACAGTGTTTGCCGCAGGGTCCTCCCCACGTTGCCAAGGAAGGGTCCCATGAGTGGGCAGCATCTGGAAGAAGCTATCTTCCATTCACAAGAAATATCTATCCAGACTTTCATTTTAATAAAACCTAATGAAGGACAGAAAAAAATATCGAATACTGAATCCAACCCAAACCCCAGCGAGGCAGGCTTTAAGGCCAGTGCAGCTGCACTGAAGCAATGGTTTTATTTCATTAGATTTTTTGCACTTTTACTTGCTGTAACTTTTCTGGCTGACTAACCCCAGGTGCTCAGCTACACTCATCTTTACAATTCCAATTAAACCATTCATGGTTGGATATTAGTGCTTCATTTCCCATACAATAAAATAACACAGTGAGAGACAGGATCACTGATGTGGCTCCAAAGGGAAGCAAAGCACGTAACAGGGCCTTCCTCAGCGGTGTCCCCTTCAACTCACAATAACGAGAACTGGTATCAGGGCAGAAACAGCACAAAACACAACGCAAAGCCCAGGAACTCCCTACGACTGAGAACTGTGATCTGGCCTGTGGATCAGGCTGCAGTGGTCTTCAACATCTCTGAAAGATGCTAGTGGGAATGTGGGTAAAGACTGCCCCAAACCTCATTTTGGGATGACCCAGAAGGTGCAGCATAGAGAGGAAAACAAATCCACAGGTCAGCATTCTTCACCACTCGCCTGGATGATGGCTTAGTTCAATGTTACTGGTTTCTCTGCTGGGGCTGTCAGCCTTGCTGATGTTTAGTTTGGAGACCTGCCTGCTAAAAACCAGCCAGCAGCTCTACTGTGGTAGTCTGAGATGTAATTCATACATTTTATGTATCCTATACTCCACACTGCTGGGAGCATCACAACGCAAGTTGTGGTCTTGGAGCCATGTGAGGTGCACTGCTGGAGAAGGAGCAAACACATCCAGAGAGAAGAATGGCAACTTGGAGCAGCCCTAAAGCAGCACCCAAAGGCGTCTGACGCATCTGCTCCTGGGAGATGGAGTCACTCCACTGTAACTGTCTCAAAAGAAGTGACCCCAGTTACCGCTGTTCAACAGTAAGAAGTGACCCCATTTCCAGACTTCGTGTAATTGCCACGTTCAAGCTGAAAATGGTAATTCTTCCACAGTGGAGCTGAGACCCAGAAAAAATTTTACACATTGGTGGCTTCAGAGCACTGGCACTGACCACAGCAGTCGGTGCGCAACAGAAATCCCTGCCTTCTCAGACAAGGCACCTTAGAGCAGCCCCTGCAGCTCTGAAGCCAGCTGACAGCACTACATCTGACCATCCCCACCAAAATCAACTCAGGAAGGATGAGATTAAAAATGGGAAACTCTGCCACTAACCAGCAGACTGTTGTAGGGAGCTGTTGCTTATTTTTAGCTATCTGACAGCATATTAGATATCTCTGATGTAAATTATAGGTTGTGTACAAGACCATCTCAGAAATCACTGCGGTGTGAACCACACTGGGAATCCAGGCAATGCAGGAAAGAGACAAGTTTAATTTAAACTTTAGATGAAAATCCAAAAACCTTTAAGAAAAACAGAAAAAAAAAATCCAAAAAACCAGTCACATCCTCTCACAATTATCTATTTTTAACAGATTACTCCATTATCTACAAAGAGATGAGGAAAAAAAAAAACCAGAACAAGAAAGTCATGCCAAGATAATTACAAAGAAGATAAAAAGCAGGGCTGTAGTATGCCTAGAGACATAATTTATTTACCTTGTTTCTCCACATCCTTCAGCGGGTCGACTCCCGGGGACAGGATAAAAAACATTGGGGTTGCAGGTCCTGATTCCTCAAAAGTTGTTGCAAAATCCAGGGATCTCCCCACCACGTATTTACTGCCAAGGTTTTCTTCTACAAAATCTCTGCCAGAAAGAAAAAAGTTTTGCCAGTCTACTCTCTTTCAGAAAAGACAGATTCCGCTGCAAATAATCAATTAATTAGTTTTGATTTTTCTGATTCAAACAAATTAGAAATTAAATGAAAAAAAATAGGTCTGAGATAATTTTAGAGAGGATCTGCAGGCTGGGTTTCTGGAGTTATCACTCCTTAGTGAAGTCTGGCATTTTTTCACAGGGGTAAAATGACACCTGGCACACCAATATCTGTCAAACAAAAGGAAGTGAGAAGGGAAAACAGCGGGACCTACCAGCCCAAGGCTGTGTTCAGAAGTTCAACACAAGTAGTGGCTTGATTCTGACCAAGGTATCTCAGGAGAGAAGAAATAGTTAAGTTCATGTATAGAAAACTGCCGTGTATTTTATAATCCATACAGCTTTTGAAACAGCTTCCCTTTAGATTTATCACCAAAAGTCACAAAAAATCCACATGATTTACAAAATTACTTTGTTCTCGAAAGATAAAAGAGAAGAGTTCTAAGAATATCCAGTGTGTGTAGCTTAGCCTCGGCATGAGAGTCACAAGGAAAAATACAACTGAGTGAACAGGAAAAAACGGAGCTCCACAGCAGCTGCCTGAACAGAACACAGAGCATGGAGAACATCCAGGCTGAATTTCTGCAGGGTGAGCTTCCAAAATCCCTGCTTTAGAACACGAGGATACAGTGAACATCGATTCAAAGGCAGGAATGTTCTATTTAAACACCAGGAATGAGCAGTTTCTCTCTAGGGCAGGTGCATGACTCAGGCCTTCTGGCAACCTCAGTACCACGAGGAAGAAAAACCTCAGCCAGTTTTCACCCGGTAGATGATACCAGAATAAGGCAGCCCAATTCTTTCTAACAGAGCTGAGAGTCTCTTTCAAGGACTAGCAAAAGGCAGTTGGAATAGAAAATTCTAAGGTATTGCAAAAGAAAAAGCTTCCACTTTGTTTGATACCTCTTTCAAGTAGGTTTTTCCGTTCTGGGTCAAGATTTGCTAAAGAGCTGCTGGAAAGCTTCAGTCCACAAAATTTTGAAAAGTCTATCCGATGGGAAGGCGCAACATTCTTGTTTTACATCAAGTCTCAGCTCTACAAAATGATGCCTTGGAGAGTCAGAAACACAGCTGCTGTGACTTAGAGACTCTGAAATGGACCGCCCGTGCAGGAAAGGCAGGCCTGCCCTCAGAGACAGGACTGGAGGAATGCCTACACTTGGTGTCTTTCAGGTATCCATAGGCGTGGTTCACAGCACAAGCAACAGGATTTGGGAAATGGTGCCAGAACAAAAAGCAAAACTACCCAGCAAGACAAATGACTGGCTTACAGCTTTTCTCGGTTATATGAAGCCACAGTTGCCTAAGATCCTGTATCTGAAGAGTCCATGCAAGTGTCATAATCATGGATGGAATTGCAAGCTACTGAAGTCCTTAGTCCTTCTGCATTATTTCAAAGGTCTGTCCCTCAAGGCAGAAGTACAAGCGCTTTTGGAAGGACTTCACCATGACCAAGTTATACCGTGCTAGTAGTTGGGCCGATCTGACCTCATCATGGATATGGAAGCATGTGAGCACAAGGTGTTGCAAGAAGATCCTTGCTGATGTTCTACCATAAGATAGAAGGATGAAATCAGTATTTACACTGGAAAATCCGTTGAGGAAATTATGGTTCTTGGTGATGGACAACAGAGCACTGCCCCTAGCTAAGCTCTAAGGAGTGTCAGGGTAAGAGTGGTTTCTCCTGATGGCTGCCTAGGCCTTGGGAATAAAACAGCGTCTGCAAATATCCCCAGGGATCTGATCTGAAGAGCAGCTGAAAAATCTAACTTCCAAGACAGGGAAATGCAAGAAGCCTGTAGAAGGGTGGATCATTTTAGATACCAAAGAGCTGCTTAGACCACCTTCGTGGAGCTGTCACACATGACATAGGACATAAAGGGTTCTTGCACATTTCTGAACAGCAGCTGGAAATGAGGTACAGGTATTCTAGGGCATCTAAAATACCCCTAGTCACCTGTGATTAGGCTGCCAAGTTACTCCTTGACTCCTAAAACGCACTCCAGTACTTGTCGAGACTCTCAGAGAGACAGGAAGGTTAGGACTAATAGTGATGCCTGTTGATCTTCAGTGAAGTATTTAATGTTAGCAGATTTAGCTGATATAGAGAAGAAAGAGATCTGGAAGTTAAGAACTGCAAAACAGCCCGTGGGAGCCAACAACCTTGCAGGTGTCTAAATCTTGATGAATTTGTTAACACGCACATGATCTTGAAACACTACTGGCTAAAGTAGGGATAGTGAGGCTGAAGTCCTTGTGGTCAGAGTACACAGCTCCCCTACAAGATCCCCTACCTTTTGAAGGGTCACAGACACACGACAGCTTTAACAGTGCTTAGGAAAACAAGATGCCAGATGACCATTAGCCTTCTGTGTGGTGGCTATCAGGAACACTGACTGTATTAAACTCAATCCAAGGACCGCTTTTCCTTCCTACATCAGAGTACTAGACTTCACTGACTGACATGAGAAGGACAGACGAACAGACTCATGTATTTTCCAGAGAGGTGGATCTCTTCGGAACAGCAAATTTCTTCATTAAGGGAACAGTATCCATCTTAGCCAGACTGCTGGCTGCAGAAAGGTTTGAGGGGTATGATACTATCACAGAGGAGCCAGGAAATCAAACGCATTTTAACTATCATTGTTACCATGACTAATTTCACATTTGCTTTGGGGGTATGAGGTTTCTCTAAACAACAGCTCTTCCTAAGCCTTCTGAGCCTAGTGTCTGACCATCCTGTGTTTCAAGAATTTCACAAACATCTGCAAACAAAGTCTCAGGGAAGGCGCTGTGAAATGTTACTGTCTGCACACGTTTACGTTCTAGCCTATTTCTACGTAAGAAACAAAACAAAAAACCATTTAAATACTCTTGTGCAAACTGAAAAGCTTGACACACCCAGACCCTAAAAATATCCAGCCAAGCTTTTGAAGTTGGATTCCCTTACCTTTTCATAAATGAGAAATATTAAAGGTGTTGAAACTTTATGTTCTAGTTATTTTTCAGCTATGCGAGTACCACCATTTTGATTGAAAGAAATGAATTAAACTTGCTGAAATGAAATATGCATCTAAAAGCTCAGAAAGGCAAGAGCTTATTTTACTCAAACTAAACAAAAACAGGAAAAACAATCTTTTCAGCTGAGAGAACACATGGAGAATCCAGCCCTGGAAGAGTAAGAAATGAGACAGATGATGGTTTAGAATGGTATGATTATGATAAATTCTAGTATTTAATTTAATAAAATGTAATAACATTGGCCATAGGGAGACTTCACTCAGTCTTGTCTGCATTTTTCTGTGAATTTTAAAGCACAAACAGAAACCTAGTTCATACAGTGAGTAATACAATCTGCTACGTGCACCCATGTACACGCACATGCCAGATGGTGGAGCAATATAAACTATTCGAGAGGCAGTAGCATGAGAGACATTGCAGAAATGTCAAATCATAGACTACTAGGACAGAGAAGGAAAAAACAAGTCCTAATGCAGTGAAAGACCTTTAGTTTCTCCTGGAACAAGCACCTTGCTTTTGTATACCTTCGTAAAGTTTAGACTTGCCTAGTTACCTTCACTACATAATTTACAACTACAACTTTCAGAACTAGCATCAAATAAATTTTGCATCATACAGAAAAAAAAAAAAAAGAGAAAACCTCTGTAAGACTTTCCTTTACTTCCACACTTTATTCTTGTGCCTAAGGAACAGCCATAAAGGATCTGGTAACTAAAATGGACCTTAATGAACTCTAGAAGTTTTATTAGAAGTTGCACTGATGATTAAAAGACCCTAGCACATGTAACACCTGTATGACGATGCTCATTTCTGACTTGGCACATCTGCTCCTCAACCAGTACTAGTTCTACTGCTCCATCACTATCAGTGATATTGGGCTTACATCTCCCTAAACAAGAAATTCCAGTTAAATGAAATGTGCTAACTGTCTTGTGGAGTTCAGACATGACTCATTCAACAGACTTCTTTATAGGAAACCATATGCAGAACCCACATTCTACAATAAATAACTCTAAACATATTCCTGAATTACTCCTGTTCCCTTGAAAACACAGACCCAAAGCTGTCTGCTAAGCAAGAGCATCACAGAGACAGTAAAGAAGCGCACCCACCTGATCGCGTAGGTCATGCGATCGGGGCGGATGGCTCTCATTATGCACAGGCGCTGCAGGGCTGACTTGTTCTTCCATTCCTGAGGGAACTTCTCCTTTTCAGGACACTCAGATTCAACAAATTTCTTCCACCGTTTTGCAGATCCCTCAATATCCCGATCCAGATTTTTGAATTCCTCCATTGATGAGAGAGCCTGGAAAAATTCAAGGAAGGTCTTCAGAAGAACAATCCTACGTACCTCAGAATTGCTCTTCTAACATTACTGACGGCTCATGTTTTGCTCCACCAGAAGGGTCACAGCTGGAGCCTGGGAACCACAGCCAGAAACCCACCAGGATCAGACTTTGTCCAGTTTCCTTTTCCCAGCTCTGTTGTCAGCACGTTGTCACAGGAACAGTAATCAACACAGCCCGTTTGCAAGGCCACAGCAGAGTATGAGTGAGGACACTTTCATACTTGTGGAAGGTCTTCTGAACTGAAACGTGTCTCAAGGTTGCCCACAGAATGTCAGCTCTAAAGTCATGCTGCACCTAGTACAGCCTTTCCTGGTGCTTTCAGCCACGTCAATGCAACCCCCTTCCCCAGCCAGCGAAGCCACACGCGGCACCCAGACCTTCTCCCCCACAGCACAGGTGCTGCCACATGGGAGTCTGGAAGTGACGATACAGGAAAGGCTGAAAGAATTTGGCATCATCCACAAGGCAGCTCTCCATAACCCAAAGCGAGAGGAAATCTGCCCTCCTGTTTTGAAACCAGAACTGAAAAATCTCAGGTGACAAGCACTTGCTACTGTCAGTTATCCCAGAAATGCCTGCCTTGGATGGGAGCTGGAAATTATCAGTCCCTGTCTGGCAGGAGAGCACATTGCTGGCATTCCCATGAGCCACAAGTCTGGAAAGAGTCTCCTTACTGCTTCAACAGACACAAAGAGAATTGTGCAGCAAAAAATCACAACTTATCATCATTTTTATATACATGTAGTTACTTTTCTCTCCCTGTTGCCCCGTGCATATACCTCTCTATCTGCATAGTCTGGTGCGCATGCTCTGTGAAACCACAACACTGAGACTTCGCCGTGCAGCCATGGTGACCACGGAGCCACAAATCTCAACAAACATAGCGTAAACTCTAAATGGGTGGGTGTTTTCTTTGCACAAGCATGCATACCACCCTGTGCCATTGTAAAAACCAAGGCACCCAGATTTTTACTTGCCAAATGCACACAAAGATTAACTTCTCAGTGCTACAAGTCTGTGGCAGAAGCAGGTAGCTGAAGAATGCCCAAAAGAACAGCTGAGCAAGGCAGCACACAAATGACAATTACAATGAAAATGTAGCTAGATTTTGTGACTAGAAAGTGGCAACTACAAATGTTATGCAGAGAAGTAAAGAATCCAAATTAGCTTTCATACAAGTGGTAGCAAAATGCATTGCACAGCTTGTAAGGTTCTTCTGGATTTCAAGCAAAATTCTCGCTGAAACAGACATCTTCAGAGCATTTTGCATAATCTGAAGCAGTAAGTCGCTGAACATCAAGTGGAAAAGACAAGTGAAATATAAAAGACAGTGAATGAGCTGTTTTCTGTAGAAACAGAAAGGCACACTGCAAGTGAAGCAGAAGCTTTTTGATGGGCAGAGGTGTTCTGCACCATTAATGCTCCAGTTCACATCCCATACAGCTCCACTATGGAAAGCAACTGAGAAAGCTCCTTGAAAAATGCTGGTGTTACACCTTGGTCAGATCAACCGAAAAAACACGCACTTGCCAACAGGCTTTGCAAGCCATGCAAATGCCCTGACAGAAGTGCTGAGCGAGTGCCTTGGACACGATGCTGTTGGAAATGAGGCAGAAGACACTGAAGGCCACTGTGCTCCAAAAACTGCAGGAAAGCCATGCTTTTCCTCTGGAAAGGCTTCCCAGTCAGCAGACAAAAGCAGTGTAAAACTTTGGTCTTTCTAATAGACTGAATTTCATTAGAAGCTGTACTTCAACAAAAAGAGCAAACAAAGGGAAGGAAGGTGTCAGAAAAAGGGGCTCCATCTATCAAATGAGTTCACATTTTTAGCAATGGGAATGCCTGTAGGTGATAGAGAGGTGCAAAGCTGTTTCCAGTGGGTGCCGCTGACCCAGGACATTTGCAGAACATACACCCAGAGCATCACAGAAGCAATGGCTGGAAGAAACCTCATGCTTGGGCTAGGTCTCCAGCCAGCACCGGCTCAGGTCAGCCATGGCTTGCTGTATCAAAACGCTGACCTCTAAAATGAAGCTTTCTCAGCGTCTCTGGGGGCCCTGTTGTAGGACTGCACTATCTTTCTGGTAAAGAAGATTTTCTTTTTAGGATGTTCAAGCTGAACCTCCCTACTTGCAATTTGTGACGGTTGATCCTTATGACATTCACTGCCAATAACAAGGAGAGTTTGGCTCTGTCATCTCATAGCTGGACAAATCCCTTCACCTTTCCTCACAGGTCACGTGCTCTAGGGCCAGAATTAGAGCTATAGGCAGCAAGGTACTTGCAGATATTACTATAAATGCTTCTGCAACAAATCAAGCCTTGCCCAAAGTCACAGTCTCATCAATACCTCTACAAAAGGCACAGGTAAGAGCAGAATACTTGCAATACCACTAGAGAGCTACGGCACGGACTGACTCCGTTTGGCGCTCACCATCTCCCTGTCAAAGTCCCAGGGATCCTGAGAATCTCGTGAAGAAGAGTGTGAGCAAAGTAGTGATTCAACAGATGTTGTTTCCATGTGTGGATTAGCACTAACATGGAGAAATGTCAGCGACAGAAGTACTTGCTCCAAATTCAGTGCCATATCCCGCTTTCTATGGAAAACTAGGAACCAGAGCACAGAATATGAGAAACTGAAATTCACAGGAACACTGCCGTATATTCTGATCTGCCAAAATCTCGTCCTTCCAGCAATAAACATATTCGATGCACCTCTCGTAGTTGAACACAATACTTTGGCAAATGTTGAATTCAGTGGATTCATCAGTGCAAGTGCTTACATAAAACATCTTAACACTGCTGACTTTTGAAGTGACTTACTTAAAATACCACTTCAGAACTTTGGCGGCTGCTGCTTCGAGAAGTCTCTTGGTTGATATTAACAAGGGAGACTCTGAAAAATTGCTTTCTTCTTACTAAATGACAGACATGTAATCAGAGATGATAGTCGCTCTCTCCCTGAACATGTTGCAGAATCAAGACAGCTCTAATTGCAAGTATAAAGTCTGTATTATATAAATTAACACTAAAATTTTCATTAGTCAACAATTTTAATTGCATTTATTAGAAGTGATGGTATTAATAAGAGATGTTGCTATTTAAAAGCCGGTTCAGTGAAAGCTATCTCAATCAGTAATCTTTCTGTGAATATTAATTGCTTTTCAATATCTCTGCTGTGAAATTTTCCAAGAAACTTAGACTAACAATAATATATCAGTGTTTCCAAGCAGCAGGAGTAAAAGCAGGAATGATACATTGGAGCAGCAGATGGGCACTACACATCAACCTGTGCAGCGTGGCTATTTTTGTCAACATAATGAAGAAAACATTTGTCAATTAGAGTTGTCATGGAAATTGAGAGAGACAAAAAACATTCATCAAAATAAAATATGATCAAAAGAGCTGGAGGACTCCTGTTCCTGTCTTTGCAACCCACAGTCTAATCACCTCTGGTGACTGGAAACAGGGTGTCTTGAGTTTATACCTCAAAAGGAGACTTTGCCAGCAAAACAGGTCTCTTCCCACCATGCCAAGGCAAGGATCATTGTTTTCTCAGAGGAAATTGTTTTTTCATTCACTGAATCGCAGACAACGTGCTTTATCACTTTCATTTTCTTTGACAGTTTCTTGTCTAAGTCAGAACCAGCTTTAAACTGGAGCTGATATGTCAGCAGAGCTGTGAATTTCACACGTTCACAAATGCAAAATGCTCCCTTTCCCCCCACAGCTGCAGGAGCTACAACGCGCACCAGCCACCGGCTTTGAGTAAGAAATGCTGGTTGCCTTAGCAGAGCGACCGCTGGTGTGCCTACACGGTGTCCTTAACACACGGCCCGTCGCCAGAATGTCTCGGGGGACAGAGCAAAGGCCCAGGCAGATGGGCACAACGAGGAGATGATGCTCACTCAGTCGCTCCTCACTGCTTGCTGCCCGCGGAGCATGCGCTGAGCCTTTAGCGAAAAGAACAACTTCAAAGCCCTGGTGTCATTGCTGCTGAATGCAATTTCTCTCCTAGTGCCAGATACACTGCCACAAGCTTTTGTAAACTTATTAGAGAAAACACTTGCTCTTATCACTAAGGGCAGGTACTCTCAGGACATCATCTGGTCAAAACTTGCCCCACATTTAGACATTGCTTCATAAGGTTTTATAAAAACCTAGAAAACAGAAAAGTATTATCTCCATGTTTTCTTCCTGTCAACTCTAAAGGACATTATTCTTAAAAAAAACCACAAAAGCTTGTTTTGTATTTTAAACTATTTCCATAATTTAAAATACTTTACCCCAGAGTCATCTGACTCAAGAACAGCTCTGACGTGAGGGAAGTCAAAACAGCACCTCGTTACCATGCTCTGCACCGACATAAATACAGTGCAAGCACAGCCAGTGCTGCCAGAGTGACCTTCTAACGCCTGTTTACCAAGTTCCCCAGCAGCCATGAGACTCATTGCTAAAAAGTTATAATGCAATTATAATAAAAAATGAGGGTTTTTTTTTAAAGCTAGTGTTTTTTAAAAGCTATCCTTGCTTTTTGAGTCTTCCAGTTATACCCTGTTCATACTTTCAGTCTTAGCTTCTTATGTATCTTGCTTTTTTTAAAAAAAACCCCTCTACTTAAAAAAATGAGGTCTATAAGGAACACACTGAACATCAAATGTCTCTCTATAAAAATCACACAACTTGACAACACTAGAGAAAAATTATATTTTATATTCTCACAGGTATAATAATCTCCGAGATGATCAAATCCTAATAACTAGTCATGATTTCACTTGCAAAATTAAGGACATGGTGTTTTGATGAATTACGTTATACAGTTTTTAAGCAGAGCAGGCTCCACAAATAAAAAGTTCACAGTGCTCAGCAGTTGCACAACAAACCCTGAGACGATCTTCTTCTGGAAAGGCAATGCCATTTGCAGAGGCTGCGAAGTTTCCCTAGGCAGGGCTGGCCCCCAGCAGTGACGTGTACATATGGTGGGAGAGACTGGCTTTTAGCAAGCCAAGCCCATAGGCTACTGATCACAGAGTCACAGAATGGTGGGGGTTGGAAGGGACCTCTGTGGGTCACCCAGTCCAACCCTCCTGCCAAAGCAAGGTCACCCAGAGCAGGCTGCACAGGACCTTATCCAGGCAGGGTTTGAATATCTCCAGAGAAGGAGAATCCACAACCTCCCTGGGCAGCCTGTGCCAGGGCTTCGTCACCCTCAGAGTGAAGAAGTTCTTCCCCGTGTTCAGCTGGAACTTCCTCTGCTTCAGTTTGTGCCCATTGCCCCTTGTCCTGTCTAATGATAGCTGAAAGGGAAATAATTTTCAGATGTCCAGTAGAGGTGTGCAGCAAAGCTACCCAGGCTCAACTGTTTTCAATACAAGCACCAGGATTAGATTCCAAGTCTAGAAACACTCCAGCAACCCAAAGCATCTGAGCTGTGCAGCTGTCACCACGGCCTGGCTGTGCTTTTTGGAGCTGCTCTTCACCAACCTGAGGGATGCAGGTTCCCAGTGAGGTGTGGGAATGCCCCATCACGGCTCACCTTCCCAGTTCACATGAAAGCTGCTTTGAACTCTACAAACCCAGTCTGCACATGGGTTTGTAGAGTTCAAAGCAGCTTGAATGTGAACTTTTGCAATGGGTTTAAAGCAGAGCAGCTGTATGAATGCCTGATGCTTGGGAACACCTCACACGTTTTCAAAACACCTTCTAAACGTCTTACAGTGCCCACGTGCATTGCAAATTGGGCTTACATAGGTTTCTGCAAATATTCATAACTTCTTTCCTTTGTTTTCTGCGGATGGCCCAAAGGTCATTAGGAAAACCAGCACCCCCACAGTTGGAGAAAGACAGCTCCTGGAAGAATGGTGAAGTCAAGCCTACATCTGGCTTGAACGGAGAGACTGGATCATTCAGGAAGCAGACGTACAGGCAGATGAATTACCCCATTTGAATACTACTGTTAACTAGAAGGATTAGTGTAGAAAATGATGCATTATTTGCCATCCTTCCCATACTAGGTTTTGATTTGTATTACTCATTCACTGAAGGTGTTATTTTCTGTTCAGCTGCACCACCTGAATTATTCAACTCATAAGAAAAATTTCTACTGAAGGTAAAAATAAAGATATGATGTGTTTGCCAAACTTCAATCATCTCTCAACACAAAAATGTTATTTTAATCCTCCTTGTTTCTTTCACAAAAGCTGACTGACAAGCTCACTGCACTGTATGCCCCTGTCTTCATTCAGTCTCACTCAGTCTCATTGCTTTTTCCCCATGTCTAAATGATACTGGGGTTAAAAATTATGTAGTGCCATGACATGTCACTATGCAAAAACATCCTTCTGTTTATCTGTAGCATCCTTCCTAAAGCATCACAAAACGCAGACACCTTGCAGTTGGACAACAGAAGTGGTCTGAGGAGTGATGGGTTGGATCTCACTACCTTTTCTTGTAAAATTCCCAGTGAAATCTTTAACATAACTCAGAAAGCCATGGCTTCAGTGCTCAAGTCCTTCCTACTCCTACATTCTTACTGACAACTCCACTGGATGGGAAAGGTCAACAACAGAAATGAGATTTAGTCATAATCTTTATATTCTAGTTGCTTATAACCACTCACCAAATTTTCAAAATTTTGCCTGAGATGCTTCATAGTTCATATTGACATTTTTCCTCCATTTTCTGCAAAAGTTGTTCAAGTGGTTTTGAGAATGGGCCTTGCAAAGTCGGGCTGTTCTGCCAAGTCACACTCTTCATCTTTCCTCTGCAGTCTTCGATGCTCTCCCGCAAATTAGGGACACACAGCCAGAACCGGAAGCTGGCCACGGGTCCCTTGTGACAGCTGAAAGTTGGTACTTGTGTGTTTCTGAAAAAGTCCCTGGATTTGGCTATTATAAATCACAGATGGGCCATCACAATGGGCCAATGCACAGCAAAACTTAAAGTATGTCTCATGGACTGGAAGAGCTCAGCTGAAGCATCTATTCAGGATTTCACCTGCTGGAATCAAGGTCCATGGCTCTGTGTCCTGACAGACATATATATACACATATGTATGGACTCATCCCTTGATGAGGCTTCTCACAGCTCTTTTCATAGTGATGGTCTCATCCAAGGTTTCTTGGTGGCACCACAGCAGAACTAGCCCTGAGAACAGGCACCTGACTAGAAGAGGAAATAAGTTGCAGAGCTTCTTCTCTGAGAGCTGGTGCACTCAGGCCCCTGACATAATCCCCACACACGGTCTCACGACCGGCTTGAACCTCAGTAACGGAAACCACAAGCAATCTGTGCCAGCCCTGCACTATCCTCTACCACAAAGATTTTCCAAATGTCTGGTATTAATCTTTCTTGCAGTACTTTGAGATGCACCTTGCTCTATTCTTTACTGATACAGAAAAATGATTGTTTTTTCCCCTTCTGAGGACACTTTTTGTCCCCTCAATCTTGAGGCCCTCAGACACAACCCTTCCCCTTCTCCCTCTCCTCAATCTCTTCTCATAGTCATGTTTTCAGGTATCTGACACTTCTCACTGTTCTCCTCTATCCTGTTTACAGAAGGTCTGCATCTTTCTTAAAATACAGTAATCAAAGATCAAACCAGATTCCAGTAGAGACATGGCCAACTCTGGGTAAAGTGAAAAGCTCCCATGTCTCTGTCCGACTATATTCATTGCACAAGGATGCTCCTATTCAGGTACCGGTGGTGACACTGTGGTCCACTGATGCACTGTGATCACGTGGTGGGGATGATACACAGACCATGAGTGCCTCCACAAAAGGCCATCGCAATCTGCCTCCAACACAGGTAAAGCCTTGGTGTTACCATCAGGGTTCCAGAGATCATTCCCAGTCGAAATTTAGCTGAGCACTTCATCTACAGTCTCCACAGCTGTTCATGTGAACCAACATTGCCATGCAAAGGAAGCATTTATGAGCTCTACCACATTACAGAAATAAGGAGCTCTAACAGGTCCTTCATGGCAGATCTGGGCTTAAAAGGAAGAAGTAATAAAAATGAGCCAAATGCAAGCCAATTGCCTTCATTGACTTTCCAAAAGCATCTTACACACATAGGTACAGTATAGCATGTCCAAAATGGGACAATTGCCTGCACACCCTTAGATGTTGGCAGAGCTCAGCCATCAGACCTCTATGTGGTCAATCCTGGGTCCACAGTCCACTGGCATCTTTTCAAGAATTCACTGCAACTGAATTTTTTAAATTATTTTTTAAGCAAAGCAATGGGACTTCAAAAGACATATAACGTCTAAAAAAGATACATTTGACATCTAAAATATATCTCTGATCAAGCAATTACTTTTCTTTCCTTCCATTTCGAGGGTGAAAGAACTTTTACATTCAAAATGACCAGCTGACAGCAGGCTTTGTGTCATGGGTGGATTGAGAGTGAAGGACAGAGGCTGACACTGCTGTAGACGCATCCTGAGAAATTCAGTCTCCACTCTGCAATCAAACCAGCAGAGTACATCTTTAAATATTTGCTGTGATCAAAATCTCTGCTGTATTTCAGATAAACATCAGATTGTTAGCCAACAGGTTAAAAAAGAAAAAGAGAAAAAAAAGGTAAAATGTTCTCAAGTAGTATTTCTGTGAGACACTGGGAACATTTCTCTGAGACTCGAGTGTTGGTGAGGGCAGATGAATGTCCTTAGGAAACTTCTAGATGACAGCAGATAAATGCACATTGAAGTGTCATAATCAATGTTTTCTATCAAAGATGCACTAAAAGCCTGTACATCTGAAGCACTGAGTTAACAGAAGATATTTAATTAAGACTATGATTTTCTGGCATAATAATAATTCTGAAAGTATATGGAAAGCTGTGAGCTGCAAGCCTTTCATATCTGACCAGCCTGATCAAAGGACCTTGCTTACGTGCAAAGAGCACAATATAGGCAGCAGATTGTGTCACAATGAATCTTTGACAAGAATGAAAAATTTCAGTGTCTGAAGAGTACAAAAAGTGAAAGTTGGAAGAGAGATTTCTGTTCTTTTGTCAAAAACCCCCAGTTTTCTTAAATGTAAAATATATGATTTGGTATTTTATCTCATAAGCCTCACACGCAATCTTCTCATCTGCATTCTGCAAAATTATAAATATGGAGTTAATATACTACTTTGTCTACTGCTGTTCTCCTCCTCAAAGGCTGAATTCAGTATTTAGAGCTCATTATTCAACATCACATTTATTAAACAATGCCCTTTCAGTAGCGTTTTCATATCTACATAATGAAAATTCTTCCTCTTCAGAAAAAGATGAGAGAAATGATTGGGATGAAGAAGTAATCCAAGTTGGCCAGGTGTATCCTTGCTGTATATTAACTAGATTCACTTATCCTACGGGACACATCTGCATTCAGCAATGAAGAGGCACTGCAGAAAATACCACAAAGAAAATCAGAATTGGGAAATGCGTATCCGTGCAAAGGAGATTCAGAGCTGCCTGCATCCAGCCTGTGGGAACAGGCTGCTGCAGTGAGAGCCAGATGCATGCACGGTTAACCAGGGACCACAGTTCTGCAGGAGGCACGAGGCCATGAGGCAACATGGGCACGGCTCCCCAGGAAGGGCACGGCATGGAGAGAGCTGGGGCATGGGAGAATTTCACAGCAGAGATCACTGGGGTCACAGGGAAATCCATTCACCCAACCTTCAGCTAGTCTCAGGGGTCTGAAAACCACCCTCATCTTCTAAAAAGGGCTGGTTTGGTCAAGACAACCATGAAAATGAAGACCATAAGGGTATGACCACTGGCTTTATTAGTAGTGGTGAAGCTCAAGAAGAGCCCTGCTTGACTCTGGGTACATTCACATATCTCTCCTAGAAAACACAAACCTCTCTGCTGAACCTCTAAGAAACACAAGCGTGGTCTTTTGGCACTGGGCACTGAACAGAAGATGCATAACTATGCCTCACGTGAGGCTTTGCCTAAGCTAATGAGCCCTACTGATAGCAGATTGTATTAGCTCAGGACTAAAACCAGACTCACACACCTACAAAGCGATTCCAGAGTGAGATTGCCTCAGACTATGGGGAGAGGGAGTTTCTATCTGCTGATCTCAGACCCCAGCATACCTATACAGTGAGGAGAAGACACACATTTTTTTCTTGCCTGCTGATCTCCTACTCTGTGGTTACAGAAGAGGTCCAGACACAGGCTCACCATGAGCCACACATTTTGCTAGTATGTTGCTGGCTCACATTTGACTTTGACGAACTCGGCTGCTCTCAGAAAATGCCTGGACATAGCCCAGGGGGTAGGACATTCTGAGGACTGTCCGCAGTAAACATTATTTGAGGTCTCTCTGGTCTGGGAGGTGAGGGGAGTATCACTGTATGGATTCACACTGTGCCATGTCACGTGCTGTCAGAGTGGGAAAAGACCCACCAGTTGCTGGTGCCAGTTGCTGGCCCATTTCACTTGCTGATCTAGACACAGTCTGGAAGACCCAACCATGAAATCCAGTTCAATTCAGACAATACTCATCTTCCATCCAGGTATCAATGCCTTCATCTTACGACATTGAAGACCTTCCAGTGAAGGAAAGAAGAAAAAAATGGGGGAAAACCCCTACACAGGATAACACAGAAACAGCATAAAGGTTAAGTTCAATCTTGCAATAAGAATACCAAAATGGTCATTTGCACATGGCTGTGGCCTGATGCTCTGCACAGTTCAAGCAGTAGC
Organism: Opisthocomus hoazin; assembly: GCF_030867145.1. Lineage (NCBI taxonomy): Eukaryota > Metazoa > Chordata > Aves > Opisthocomiformes > Opisthocomidae > Opisthocomus > Opisthocomus hoazin. The sequence continues at coordinate 4,608,613 of NC_134434.1, read as the reverse complement.
ATCGTTGTACCTTTGTGGTCCAAGGTGTGTCCACACATTTATTTGTAAGGTAACCAACAGCCAAGTCAGGAGAAACGGACAACCTTGCAGGCACACAACAAACTTTTTCAGATGTACCAACCGAAATAAAAACTTTCAAGCTGAGTACTGGAACACAGAGGGTGAGGAAAGTATCACATACTGTAATAAAGGAAATTGAAAAAAGACAGAAAAGCTCTTTGAGAGTAAAAGAATACGTTTGAATTCTCAAGAGATCACTATTCAGTACATGTGAAAGACAGGACTTAGAACCAGAATGACCAACTCTATTGAACACCAGGGCCAGGGACACAACAAAGGCACGACTTTCGTGAAATAATACAATTTCCTCCCCTTCGTGCTCTTAACTAACCCCTCAATGACCCAGAGGCGGTATTTGCACTGAGAGTAATGACTGTGTCCTTTGCTAACACCTCCCCTTGCTCCAGAGCTAACCAACGTGCTCCACGGAGGCTCCATGGGTAGTACTTTTTCTCCCATACAGGCTGGCTGATGGACAGAATCAGGTTCAGCTCAGAGCAGTTTTTCTCGACCTATACTTAGTTTGAATTCAATTCCTGTTTCAGGCTTAAAGAAGCACTAAAAAGCCTGAGACTTACCTATTTTTGTCAAAGTCTATCAGCAGATTTAATAAAAGAGATTACCTTTCCCTACAAACTGTGCATTTCTGGACAGGTATGTGGGTTTCTTCATTCAGTGGTAAATATTGAGCTTCCCTGGCACACAAATTACAGCAAAAAAAACTCTATGAAACTTTTTACTGAACTTTTTTACTAAAAGAAGGTGGAAAACTAAATCATAAATGTGCGCCAGATGCTCCAGCATCATGAGCTGTTAAATTGCAAAGGACTATTAGCCTATATATATTATTAATCACACAACAACAATAAATAATAAGACAACCCACACAAGGCTATTTGCATGCCCAGACTCCTCAACATTTAATGAGGTTTCCTTTGAATTTAATGTGCCCAAAATGGGAGGCACAGAACGGGCCATAAATATCAATATTGATTTCTTTTGGCACTACTATCTTGGCCAAAACCCCTGGCAAGGGGAGCACTTTGTGAAAGAGCATTTTCAATGTTTCTGTGAAAAATTAGCCGAATGCTAAATTCCACTTCGAATTCGAAATGTGAATCTCAAATGTACTTTGCTCAAGCTTTGTTGAAGAAACAATTTATTACAGCACTTAATCTTCCTGATGAAAGAAAAGGAGATTTTAGCCTGCTAATAAGCTGTATAGGAGCCATGACTAATTAACCTAATTATAGCAGTCTGTGACAAAATGTGATTGTACTAAAACCATGCCTCAAGTAACTGGAGTTGCCAGAAACTCAAAGGCTAATAAACCACCACACATTAACAGAATATAAACGCTAATAAAGTTGACACCAGCCATATTATTTATGGTAATATCAATACTATAATCATCACAAAAGGCAATCTGAAGAGTATTCATCATCTGATAATATTGAATTCACTAGCTGAAAATCCTGAAATACATAAAATTAGTGCAGATTATTGACCAGTGACTGCAACTCTGAGATGTGCAGTTCGTGGGACAGCGGATGCACGCTGAGGCTGAAGTCACCTGACACGTGCAGCACACTTGGACACATTTACATTCTGCCATCTCACAGCTCAGCAAAAGGGTGTGCAGAGCAGCATCTTCTTGGCATCACACAGTTCCCATCTCAACCAAAAAAACCCGAGACTGAGTGGGACAGAGGAAGCTGAGCGGGAAGGGCTCATCTCAAAGAGAATCCACTATTGCGAAGCAACTTCAGAATCACAGAATCATAGAATCATAGGTTGGAAAAGACCTCTAAGACCACCAAGTCCAACCATCCACCCAGCACCACCATAGCTACTAAAACATATCCCGAAGTGCCACATCTACATGTTTTTTGAACATCTGCAGGGATGGTGACTCCACCACCACCCTGGGTAGCCTATTCCAACGCCTGAACACTCTTCCAGTAAAGAAATTTTTCCTAATATCCAATCTAAACCTCCCCTGATGCAACTTGAGGCCGTTGCCTCTTGTCCTGTCTCTAGCTACCTGCGAGAAGAGACCAACACCTGCCTCACTACAACCTCCTTTCAGGTAGCTGTAGAGAGCAATAAGGTCCCCCCTCAGTCTCCTCTTCGCCAGACTAAGCAGCCCCAGCTCCCTCAGTCACTCCTCAAGGTGACAGTACACTCTCAGTTCCTGCCCACCTCTGGATAGGTCTCCAGCTACTCCACACACACAATAACTACATGATAAATGCCCAACACTGCATGAGTTTTGGATCGCTAGGGCATGACGGACTGCTTGCTGCTGGTAGGGATGAAGCTGGGGCATGTAGCTGGGGGAAGAGACAGAGACCTTTTTCAGTGATGCCACTGACACTGGTTGAGTTCTGATGAGTAGAAGTTGCTTACTGCTGGTCTCATAGCAGGCTCTGACACATTATGCTATGTACTTTGACTCTATGCACAGAAATGCCTGTTCTCCTGCATATGTCAAACAGTGATGAAGGAATAAAGTCTGAAGAATGAATAGCTGGGAGTTGATGTTCCTTCTGGTGTTTATGACCCTGAGCTGGCAACTGTACCAACTTCACCACAGTAATGATGCAGTTGCAACAATCATGATGATGCACACTGGGAACAGGACAGGTCATTTCACTCACATTGAACTGGAACCGGTCAGCACAGAAGGGATCATCTCACAGAGAAGAAAACTCACTGCAAACTTAGAAGGTGTCTGCTTGGAGAATGTACCACCTGCAGGCAGGACTAGCAAAGGCATCCTTGGGCACTACAACAGTAATACGTTTCCTAAGATACATAAAAGGATCTCCAAACTGAGAATCAGAGCCTGAAACCTGTCAAACCTATGACGGAAGGAGGCTCACCTTGCAGAGGAAACTTAGAGGACTGAAGCAGAAAGAAGCTTTGCAGTGCAGAACACTTCCAGCAGTGAACAACTTCAACCCAGAAGGACTCCAGAGGAACTGAAATGCACCATTCACCCTATATATCTCAACGCTGAACATGGCCAGGGACAGAGAGAGCTGAGCAAGCCTGAGATTTCAAGCAATATCTATATGTACACCTACAATCTATACAGACTGCACAGCCCAAAGGCAAAATAAGCTGTTGCAAAGCATGTATTTCATGGGCTGATGGCTGAGTTCCCCTGATTATGTGTGTTGACCCTAAGTGTCCATTTAATTTGTGTTCAAAGGACAAACAAAAATAAAGCTGCTGCTGTCCAAACAGCAAAATACCACCGCTGAACAAAAAATGATTAAAGCAAGGGTGCAGAATTTTTTTTAATTCCTCCATTGTTATGGAAATATGTCTTTTAGAGGATGAACAGCGCTGGTTTAGTGAGAAGTTCCAAGCTTATTTTATGCCTGAAAATGTGATTGTGACATTTTCAACATGAGTTAGGTCGCGTGCGTGCGCAGAATGAGGCAGAGGCCCCGTCCTCACTGCCAGTGAGGAGATGGAGATGACAACTCTCGGTCAGTGCAGACACATCTGGCATGAAATGTTCCATGCTACCACTTGAAATTGCTATGGGTGACCTGGGTTAGAAACACCAGTTTCATTTTACTTCTGAACTGCAGCCTGCAACTTAAAGCTCCAACTCCGTGCTCCCTTAAAAGACAGGGTTTGCCAAGTAAAGCACAGCCTACAGGGTGTCTGCCTAGAAAGGCATGCAGCACCATCACCCAGGGCTCCTGCAAAGCTCTGGATAGCTCCACAAAACAATACAAACAGGAAAAGAATATCAGAGGTATCTTGGGCCTGGATGAAGGTATTTTGTCTGGTCGCCTTCCAGGAATCAGATACATTCTCTGTGCAGCATGGTTGAAGGGAGAGAAAGGGAAAACCCAATGTTCCAGATGAAAATTTGAGAACTATCCCAATGAAATCAGGACGTCTTCACTCCCTACTTTACAGCACCACAGAAATGTCCCATAAAGGCAGCATGCTGTAAATAAAACCGGTTCTTAAATCACAGCAGGTGCCAGAGACTGCTCAGAAGCCACAATAAAACAAAAGATACAATCTCAGCCCCAACAAGGTGTGAATGAGCATGCCTGATTTGAACACTTAGACCCCTTCCAGAAAACAAATCACACCCTGCTGAGCAGGTTCAAATCCAGCACAATTCGCATTTTTTGACAAACAGGAACAAAGATGGGATAAATCCTATCTCTTTGGGATGTTCTTCCTCACCTCTCACTCCAAACACATGGCAGCTATTAGACCTTCTCATTGCCACGACAGCAATTTTTGGCAGAAAGTCTGCCAGCTGTCCATATTCTATCCCCAGCACATCTCTGCAGATGGTCATATCTACCTTAAATTCCCGCCTCCTCCCAAATACAGTGAAGATCTCCCAGTTCTTCACAATCTATAACCACAAAAAACAGAGGATATTCTCATTCCTTTCTTACAGAGAGAGAGGCTGAAATCTCAGAGGGAAAAATCACTTTCTTGAGGGCACGGAGATCATCGGGGTAGAGTCATGAAGAGGCCTCAAAGTTGGTCTTGTACCTACAGAACTCTCCATTTCTGTGGCATTTTTGTGCTACTTCTCACGTATGGTCAGAACTTTGTCCACCAAATGCTGTAAGGACCAACCTGCAGGCTGCTGAAAGGCTTTTAGAGGACATACAGGATGCTGATTCCACACAGTTCAAGTGAAACAGGTACCTTGATTCCTCCCCAGGATTGATTAGACAGGAACTCCACAGGGCTTGTGACTCTGGTCTGTGCTGGGTATCTTAGCAGGAAATCCAGTTCTACTGTGCTGATTTCTTTACTCATCAGAAGTATCTGCAATTCCAAACAAACAAAATATCCTTGAGCAGCCAGGATACCGAGCAGCAATATACTCTAGCAGCTTAATTATTCAACTGATGTAGCTGCCAAAGTGTGGCTAAAAAGCACACAGTGCCCCATGTTGGAGAGGTGTGATGAAACACACCGTGTAGGTGCTTTGGGTCTCCCCAGAAGATGACCAGGAACGAGTATGGAGATTGGCAAAGTAAGAGGGCCAAAGGTTGTGAAAACTACATAGCAAGGGCTGTGATCCAGGTTCATAGATAGCACACTGAGAAGTCATCCCTGCCAGTAGAGACACAGGCTGCAGGGTGTGCTGCAGGTCCCTGTGCTTGATACCTGCAGGTAGAGAATGGACAACTTTCTTGAAATGAACAAGAGCATGCATCCCCAGCGCATGCTGCCAAGACCTTGTCCATCTCTCACTACCTTGTTCCATCTTGAAAGTAAGTGGAGAATGTCTAAAACAAACAAACCCAAAATAAAACAAAATGAAAAAAAACCCAAAATAAAACAAAATGAAAAAAACCCCAAATAACTCCTGGCACATGCACCAAGAGAATGAGTAGGTCCCTGAGGTCTCAAACACTGGAGAGCACCTGGGCCGTTCAGCTACCAATAATGTTTTTACCACCAATGGTGGCTTTCTGGAGTGCGTGGAGTTCAGACTGCCAGAGCAACATTAAGGTAACTCTGGAAAGCCACACATGCTCATGAACCCAGCCGGAGCCACTGCTCCAAGTGCACTGTCAGACTTCTGAAAGCTCAGAGACAAACTCCAAAACCTTGAACACCAGTTCTGGGTGGAAAAAGAGCAGTGCTGGAGTGGTGAGTTTGTCCTTTCCATGTCACAGGTCTGTACCTGTACCTCATTATTGCCTCCTGGGCAATGGCATCTGAAGTGTGCCTGGCATCTCTTCCACAAATGATGGCAGTGAGCTACTCAGTTCAAGAGCTCACTGCTTCTTTCTACGGGATAATCCTGTGCCTTCATCACTCAGCTGCCTCCACACGCTGAGATTATGGATGTTGGTTTTCCAGACAACTTAAAGTAATCCATTAACTATTTTTAATGCTGAATGTAGCTGCAAGCACAATGTGTGCAACTTGAATAATTTATTTAGAGATATACATTTAGCTGTTCTTTGGGTCAGGATTAAGGCTGACATTGTAAATTATAAGCTTTTTACACACAATTTATTAATTAAATACATTGCTAGAGTCCATTTTTTATACATGTGTATATATATGTGTGTGTGTATATATATATATATATTTACTTTCCCTTTTACACATATTATTTTGTTAGATAGAATTAAAAAACAATCACGGCAATCACTGGATCAAGGTTAACTAGACCTGCACAGTGTTAGAGGAGTTCAAACTTAGTTCATATCTGCGTTCTACGTGCCAGGGAATTTACACAGTCATTCACTGCACAAACTTCATAACAACTTTGCAACATCATGCCAAGCACTATTTACTGATTGAATTTTATTTCAGCATAGGGATATATAAAGGTCTTCTTGCTCAGACTGTAGACTAAAAATTGTCCTAACATAGTAGACAAAAGAGAGCAGCTATTTAGCACACATTTCTTTCGGATAAAACCAATAAGCCTTCAAGATCAGCTTGCTTTGCCCTCTTTTTCAGGTCCTGCAAGAAGGTATATTACTCTCTCAAGCAACCATTTGTCAGCATAATGCAAATCAAACACAGCATCTGTGACTGTTATCAGCAAGAGAGGCAGAGAAGAAAATCAGCTCCCCAGCCCTTGTATTTGCTGCTCTGATGCTGAAGGCCACAGCCGTGACGGTTTGAGCTTTCTCTGCATGCCAAGATCTTTGTCTGTAAAATAAACCATTGCATACAAACTGCATGAAATGCTGGTGTTTACCTGGAAGGTAACTTGAGCAGTGTAGGTCAATTTATCGCACTCGAACAGCCCCCGGGTTGTGTACTGGAACACGGAGAAGGTAATGCTGTCGATGAGGTTCAGCACGCGCACCGTGAGGCTCTCGTCTGGAGGTGCCCTCTCAATGGCTTTCTGAAACACGATGCTGAACGCCTAGGTGGGGAGACACAGAAAGACAGCGATGGTTTCTAGATGCACTTTCCATGCTCCTGGGTATCGCCTGAAGTGTTGCAACAAGCAAAGCCAACTCAGATACTTTATTCTCTGGAGCCAGTAACAAAGCATTCCCATCTGCCCAGCAGCGTGGCCCACCAGCTCTGGGAGGCAGGGGAACAACATCCAGAGACCAGACCCTCTCGCTGCCTTTAGCTGCTTTTCCAGGAACATACAGCCAGGCAACAACGACATTCCCTGTGACACTGCGCTCCCTTGGGCTTGAGAAAATAGTGCAGAGACAGGCCGACTGGATTCAGAGACGAGGGATACGGGAAGCATTTCTCTGACCAAGTACGTTGTCTCGTAGGGATTACACACTCCATTTTCTCTGCGAATGTTGAGCCGACAGGTAGTGGCGTTCCTAGAGCAAATCATACCTCCCATTTCACAAATGTTTCGACTTAGAAAAAAGCAATTCCCCTAAATACAAAAAAAGAGTCCAATGAGTATTTTAGTGTCTGGACTCAGCAAAGGACTAGATGAGCAGGGCAGGCAGGACTTCACCTTGTGGAAGTGGGATTAACCAGTCAGTAAACTCCCCTCGGGGATGCGTGCGTGCATCGAGAACGATGCGCTTATGTAAGGCACTAAGGATTCTTGTAAGAACAGTTCTGATCTAAATGAGGAAAGACAACAAACTTTCAGAGCCGTCCAAGGAAAACTCATTAGCAAATTATCAAATGCAACTGGAAAAAGAAAAAAAAAAAACCTAAGTCCTGATTAGCAATGCAAAGGCACCGTACACTGGGATGCAGCTAATAGGAAACAACCAGGCCAATACAAATCAATAGCACCAACAGGGCAAGGCATGACTGCGCTGGCAGCATTATTTTTAGGGTTCTACAAAGGAAGAACGATGCCTCAACAAATTAAAGCAACATTGATACCTACTGCATTATTAAATAATTGCAGAATGGATTTTCCTGCTTACATTTCTTTGAATTGTGTTAAAACATGCTGCAGAGTCACATATAAATCTTGTGTGCTCTAATTTATAATGGGCTTCTAGCTGTGTGGTAAGTATTTTAAAATCATCTCTGTGCGTCTTTACACAATGTTTTATGATCTATCATCAAAATTTATTAGATAAAAACATTCCACCCAATAATTTTCTATATAGTTATACACATTGTTAATGTTAACTGGAAAACATAAAACAAACAAAACACGGAAGATGTAGATTAAAGGTGAAACCTCAGAGCTCCTGTATCTATTATGTATGTGTAAGGAATGAACCTTTAAAAGGGCACCCTTGCACAAAAGATATTCTGTACATTTTCCTGGTAAAATTATTTCAGCATACGAGTTGTAGATATCAAAAAGAAAAGCTTCTTTGTGGATGAGGCTCAAAATATTGTATTCTCTTCTCAATTACATTTTCCAGGTCACTTGTCAAGGTAAGAAATCGTTTGGAAGAAGTTCTAGACTAGGATGCCATCTCATTTAACCCTCCATCCTCCAAAATACCTTTCTCCTGTGATAAAAAAAGTTCTTCCATTTATTAAAACATTAAAACTGGAACTCTTTGATAAATACCCTGAAAGGCCCTTGGGTATCTACTGGCCAGACCTATTGAGACTACTCTGCCAAGGCAAGGGATTGTCTGCACTTTTGTTTTTACTGCAGCAGTGCCTAGAAGCTGCGTGGGGGCCAAGACTTCCCCGCTGTCTTGGGAAGCACATGTAGAGCACAGAAAGAGGGGACCCCTGCCTAAAGAGCTTTGAAGGTAGAGGGGATGGCTTGAAAGACACCCCAGTTCCTGGGAGTCAAGGAACAGAAAACAACTGATGAAGTGATGCCCAAACACGAAGCAAAGACATGAACTATGAATTCACCGCTGGTTATATATTTCGTTCTAAAGATACAGCTCCTCGGTCTGTTCACATCTGCCACAAAGAGAAGTACTGGTGTCTCAAAGATAGTCAAGAAACTTGGAAAACATGGCCATGCTTTCATTCCCACAGAGGCTACTGGCTTCCCAATGGGCTCTGCTGCCACATGGCAGGTGGGACGGTTCAGGCCCATCATTGTGAGTAGTAATAATTACACTGAACATAACCTGTCACGTTGGAAATGTTCTCCAGGTGTTCTGGTGAGAACATCTCCAGGTCAGAATGTTCTCCAAAAGGAGGACATTATTCCTAGTTTTTCATTTAACACGTCCATGTGCTACAGAGCTACACTTGCCATGCAGGGAACGGTAGTCTATTTACACCAGAGAGAAAAGTAGCAAGGCCTTTGGAGCACAGACCTTTTGGCTATGTCTCTTCTACATTTCTTTTAGAAGCCCAGGGCAAGAAGTGGTCTCCCTCCCAGCATGGTCCCTGTTGGGGTGTTCACACTGTCACCATGAGCATGCTGCAGCTGAGACTGCCAGCGGCCACACTGCAAGGTGGTAACACACCCATAAATCTCATCTGGACTTCTAGTCTAAGGTCATTTCGGGCTGTAGGCTTGTTTGTCTGTCTGACGTCCACACAGCACTGTGAGAAGAGCAGAAACACAGCCCTCCAGAGGAGTCCTCCAGACTGTAGATAAGCACATGCACAGGCCCACAGCAAAAGGTGGTGAAGGCTCAAGTCATGCACATATTACCTATTCCTTCACTCCAACCATACACAGACACTGCCCAAGTTATATTTCACACCATGCTGTTGACTACTTGAAAGGCTTTTGTAACTGTAATGTAGGAAGCATCCAAGCTCCTGAAAGCCCAGATTCTTGTGACCCTTCTTGAGTTGTAGACATGGAAGTTGGAATTACTTGCCTTTTGTACAGAAGGTGGCAATAAACCCCTGGTGATGTGGTCTTGGTGGGAGAGGACTGTGTTTAGAGACTGATGCGATCTTTTAATACTGTGTCATTTGGGAAGTTAGGACCGTTTCAACATCAAGGTCTTGGATAATTGTTAAGGGTTGCAGCAATTTCTGTTAACTTATGAAATATCTGCATAGGCATCACGACCCTGACGACACCACAGATACAGAACTGATGTAAATAGAAAGAAAAGATTAACTGATAGAGCAAGTGACTCCAAATGCTGTGCAAAATCTCTGTGGACAAATATATAAAACACATAGAAAAACAGTACTTTGTTGGCTCTTTCCCCAGATGATATCTTTTCAATCCATTGCTCAGCTGGTTCTGCCAGGCCAAGGCTGTGGATATGGATGGAAGAACAAATGGCTTGTAAGGGTCTGCTTTGCAAAGAAACTTACTGGATTTTTAGTAATAAAGGATGTTAGCGCGTCTCTAAGTCAGACTGTCTTTCCACATGACTTCAACTGCTTAGAAAGAAATCAAACAAAAGAAAGGAAAGCTAAGTAAGGCTCACCTAACCCGCTCCCAGTCTGACCACCTGCAGTGGGCTGATGGGCAAATTCAGAGCTGAGCAGGGACCCTGGCCCACGCTCAGTACCCAACACGGAGGAACCTTTTCTTTTGGCCGTCAGACCACTCCTCACTGGGGCTTTGCAGGTGCTGCCCAAACTCTGCTCCTTCGACCGCGGGCAGCGATGAACGTGGTCTGCTCAGCGTTAGCAGTGAGTTTTGGACAAACCTTTCCCAATAAGCACTGAACACTATCGCAACTTAAGAGTGATGTATGTTAAGTAGACATATAAAGAAATACATTACAGGAAACGTTTCCGTAAAACCGAATCAGCAGAATGGTTTGGGTTAGATCACCTTTTCGCCTGGGAGTTCAGACATCCCAAAGAGGCCCAAGCCGATGACTTTGAACCTCGGTAAGAGAGAGCAGCGGCTCGCGGGGACAGTACCTTCAGGGAGAACTGGTACATGGGATGGATGGCATGGAGGTCGTTCATGGTGAAGTACAGCAGAGAGGCCCGCGCGGCGGCAGGCCTGTAGTGCTCTCTGGCCTCATTAATCTTGGTTTCTGTCACCTTCGACTCCTGGACCTGGGAGGAAAACACCAAACAAATCTGCTGTGAAAACACCTTTGTGAACTGAGTGTGCAGCCCAGGGGAGGGTTGGCATCTGCCACACAGACATCAGGCCAAGCAGCGGGTCCCACACGGGACCACTGCGGGGACCACCCTCTGTCCTCCCGGCCACGGCGCAGCCAGACCTGAGCCACCCGCTCCCAGCATCCCCCTTCCTCCGGCATATTCTCCATTTAACTGCATTTACCAGCCTGCTGCCCAGTCCTCTGTTTTCCCAAGCTCCCTCCAGGCTTCTCACTAGGATCCCTGCTCTTTACTAACTGGAATTGTTTTTCTCGTCAATGAGTTTCTCCTGCTAATTGCCCCCCTTCTGTGCAGGTCATTAATAACACAGGGCTGAACAGACTCAGTGCTGCTCTGGAGGCAGCTTCCCCCAAGGCTGAGAACTGCTAATTTATAATGGCTGTTTGCTGCCTTTCCTCACCAGCATTTAATGCACCCCTTCCTCGCCGGCCAGGTGTCTGCGTAGGTGCTGTGACAGACACGGTGAAAATCCTTTCAGCGGATACATCACCCCATTATGGTCTCAGTCCTGTTCTTTCTTCCATTCTGCTTCAGCAGCATAAAGTGACGTCTTCGAGTCTCTCAGGGATTATTTCAGGCTCTGCCTATGTACAAGCAGCAGTGTCTTGCAACCCAGCCGCATGCTGCCAAGCCAGCGCTGAGCCAGCCAGCTCAGCAAACCGTGCAACGGGGATGTGGCAGAAGAGGGCTCAGCACATGTGGTACGAGCCAGCGGGGCATGACACAGCCTCCACCGAAACGCACGCCACGGCATCTCCCTCTGCCCTGACCTGAGCTGGTGTGAGCACTTCTGTCTGGGGCACATCAAACCTTCCCAACGAAGCACAGACTGAGCCTTAATCCATTGTGTGCAACCAATCTATGCTGGGATCTGTGGGATCAGCTTGTTTGCTCCCCATGAGCAGTGACGGACTTTAATATCTGAGTCCCCCAAAGAGCAGCTTCAACATCTACTGCAGAAACAAGCACATGCATGGCCATGATTCACCTGTCTAGATCAGAGGAGTTCTCCTTCTGGCAGCACCCATGTGTCTCCACGGGCTATAACGGGAGCCCAGAGTCTAGCTTAGACTTAGGCAACTAACTTTTAGGTATCCCACCCCCAAAACAATTAATAAATCTAGTACAATAAGACAGGGGAAGACAGTAGCTTTCCATAAATAGAGCAGAGAGGACTTCCATAGGAAAGAAAATGTTGGCTGAACATTTTTCTTTGGGTAGACAGACCAAGAAGAGAGTAAATGTTGACTTGAGAAGCAGACTTCCAATGGGGACCTGAGACAGCTTTCCATGTGGGTACCAAACTCATAAAAACCAGATGCAAACACAAAAATTCCTATTCTATTGCCACAGAGCTGGCAGAGACCAGCTTTACAACAACATCATCTTTAGAAATTGAAGCACTTCAAGAACACCTACTTCAAGAGGGAGATGCCAAGCTTGCCAGGTCAAAACATCCCTTCAGCATTCCCTGGGGGTTCAGGAAAACCCTCCTCAGGGAGCTGAATGCATCTGATGTGCCACAAACAGCTAGCAGAAATAATTACAGTTTTTAAAGCGGAGGATCACTTAGCTCCTTGGTCGCTGGGGTGACAGCAACTGGGCAGTTCCAGCCTGTCCCCAGCACATGGGTAACTTCTCCAGGCAGCATGGGCCAGTGGGCTGGAGGAGGACAAGTGTGGGCTGTGAAGGTGGGAGGACCACGGAGGGAAGCAGTTGAGAATGGCCATACAGGAGTCCTGTTGCAGTACTGACATGACAACCACACTTCTCCAGTTCCCTCAGTGGCAGGGGAAAACCACTGTGCATTTAACTAACCCCACGAACACTGATTTATATTCTAAGGAGTGGAAAGTATGAAATACTCAAGTTCTTGCGGATTTACTTGAGATCACAAACTCAACAGATTCCAGTCCCCCAGTCAGTACTAAAATCCACCTTAACTGAGGAAGTGTGACGTATTCAGGATTATGCTGGAACAGTTTAAAGCTGCCTTGATACAGTGTGTAAATTTTATTGTCTTTACACCAGGCACTGACGTTTTCTCTTGGTCTTAAATAGTCCATTTAACACACAAATTCTCCAAAGAACTAAATGGCCTGAAGCTGTCCAGAATGGAGAACACTTCAGTTTATACCACTTTCTGTTCTCTACTCAGCAGAAGTGGCAGAAATGGGCATAGTAAAGAAGTCGCATTCCACTCAGAAATCCTTAAAGATAGCATCACACACACGCTTTTCTCTAGGCTATCACTGCCTTTGTACCTTCTCTTCAATTTCTGCAGCTGTCCGTTTAGTGATCTCCAAGTTCTCCACCAATGCTGTGTCCCCCAGGAAGTTCGCAGATGCTGATGACAGCCGAGAGAGCAAGTTGTCCTCTAATGTTTTCAAGGTGATTTTGAATCCATTCTGTTGCTTTGTGAGATCTGACTGCAAACAATAAATTCAGAAAATTTTAGTCACAAAACACACGGTAAAGTAAGGATTAACCACATTCTCACCGGAACAGGCTTCTAACTGACAACTCTCATAGTCCAATATTGCTTACTCCTGCTCTCTGCAACTCCTGGGCATGGGCAGAGCTCTGGGGATCACTCCATACCCAACACGCCATCAATTCAGTGAAACCTTGAACACCACAGAAAGCACCAGAAGAGCTGAGCCCTTTCACTCAGAATGTATTAAAATGCTGGAAATTAATCAGGAGGAAAAGACCTTCATCCCCCGTCTCAAGCACATATCCTGTATCTCCCTCTCAGAAGTATCTATTTATTGGGCTCAAGTGAGCCTGGATAGTCCCTGCTGCTTCTCACCCCTCCTGGTGAACCTCTGCATTTGCCTCTGCACAGCAACACCAGTCACACCAGCAATGAAGACCACGGGGTTCAAACCTGATGGCAAAAACAACAGCAAGGTCACTTGGGTCCAGAGGTGAGCACAACGCATCTCAGGCTCGGAACTGAGAGCAAAGTCACAGCCTCGTTTGACTGCTGCTCCCATTTGTGTTCTGGCCTTGAGATCTCACTGGGACTAGTGGCTTACTGTGCTAGAAGCTGTATGTGCAAAGACAATGTCTCCCTGTCAAATGATTTGCAAACTCAGCAGAAAGACGGCCAAGCAGATAGAGACCGGTAACAACATCTTGTCTCAAGGGCAGATCTTCTGAATTATAGCACAAATTCTTCCAACTTCTGTGAAATGCCCCCTCTGTTCTCCCCAGACACTTGTTCCATTTCCCTCTCTTCTGCAGAAATACCAGTCATTAGCACTGTTCATGGTGGAAACAAAGACTCTCATCTGGCTCCTTTATGAACTGAACCTCCAGAACAGGCTTTCTCCCATGAAATGTGATTGCCCTATTCTATGTGTTTGCTCAGGGAAATGGCATCTTTCCTGGATTTCAGGTATATTATGTTATTCCACTATATGGTCCTATTGTGAATGCCTATTTTTAGCGTTATCACAGAAAACATCCTGTGGGAAGCCGTGCATCTGATTTGGATGCTGCTATCTGCCTGGTGACTATTCTCTACATAAATGCAGTCCATCACTAACACCTTGGTAAGTAAAACACTGATGTGTGCAGTTTTAAATCCTCAGACTGTATTTAAGAGACACAACCAAGAAATTCAAGTAACTTGCAAATGAGTGTTTTATAGGCTGGCAAAAAATAGCCATCTCCTTGAAGCAGCAGACATGGTGCACGTGGAATTGAGACAAGATCTGGGCCATGTCATGACAGAGTCAGCATCATAAGCCAAGCGATTTAATGCTCCAAAGACAGTTTTTGGAAAACTTACCCTCAATTTCGAACCACATACAAGGTCTGGAAGAGTCCCAGAAATAGGAAAAGTGACCCTATGTCTCTTCTAATCCCGCAGCACATAAGGGAGCCAGCAGTATTTGCGTTGTTGTCAGAGGTTTTCAAGCAGATTAACTAACTCTTTCATTAATAAGTCATCTTTCAATATTTGGGCAGAAATGTCATATACTTGCTGTACGCACACTCATTCCACGTTAATGCCAACCCAAGCATTCAGCAGAGTGTGCACCGAAGCATGCCTTTTATTGGTATTTCAGCTACAAACGGCTGTTTTTCAAGGCCTGTTCTGTAGGCATTACACACAGGAATTTGCCCATGGTGGTAAATATTTTACAAGTCTCGAAACAGAAAACTAACATGGCTAATTTTGTGCGTTCCTGTCACTCAAGCATAGCATGCCTTGAAAAATGACATTTTGCAAGCTATTATTCCAGACGACGGACTGTAAGGCCTGGAGTTATTAATGAGGATGCGTGTGATTTTTGCTCCAATAGCTTGCAATCACCACGCAATTTCTGAAGCCCACCCATACAACGCTGTATTCCCCACAACAGCCTACATCTGTTGCAGCTTTATCATGCCATTGTTTTCAGCAGTAGCAAGGTTATCATTTCTCATTTCTGTAGTGGAGTTCATTATCTGTTACTTTGTAGTTGATATATACCAGCACCACTTCTGGGAAACAGGTTACTCTCAGAGTCTTCAAAATTTTGTTCCATTTAAAAAAAAAAAAAATTTCACCAGAGCTACAGGCCAGTTTTGCAGGATTCACCACCAACGCCTTCCCAGCTCAGCCATGACAGGCATCTTCTTCTCCTTGTGCTCTCTCCCAGTTTTATTGTACTATTTTAACATCACAAACCAGAGGAGAAGAAAAAAAAACACCTGTATTTTTAGTCCACTTCTGCAGAGAACCTTCTTTCCTGAAGAACCTGCCTCAACACTGTCCATCCCAGCCTAAACGTGCAAGGACTTTCACACACACTTTACCCACTGAATCAACAAGGCAGGACCCTACCTCATGGCTTATCCAACTGTATCTTGGGATGCAGCTGCCAAAATATTCTTCCCAAGGCTGTTCTCAGCTCTAAACAGACAACGAATTTGAGGCAAACGCCAGCTGAGACCTTTCAGTCCAAACAGTGAAGCCTGGTGAAGGCAGAAGATGCTTGAACCCAGCCCTGGTAAGACTAAGTGGACCACAGTCATCTGTGCAAAAGGAATTTGCAACTGAGGCTAAAGGCCAGAGGGTCTGTACTGACCTGAGAGGGAAGGTCGCAGGACTTGGCTTGGCTTGCCTTGACCTAAACTTTCAGCTTCTCTTAGCTGTGGTTGTCTCACAGCCAGCTCTCTACTGCCTTAACCTGTTTTAGCCTGGCTTTAATTTAAAGTCAGAGCAAGCAGTTCTTCTGGACAGACTGATCTGTCTCTAGAACCAAAATACGGTCGAGTGTAAATATGGTCTCAGACTCTGAACAGCCACTGTAACAGGAGTGCAATCCTGTGGATCAGATAAAGATAGCGTCAAAGCTAAGAAGGAACAGACAGACTGAATAACTGGGAATCAGTGAAGAAAAATATTATGGAAAGACTCTGTTGAGAAAATGTTTTTAAAATGTTAGTGTTATTGAAATAGGATTAATAATCGCTGTTTGATGAATTTTGATTAGGTTATTAACAATAAATTCTGGGCTCCACATATAAGGTGTGCTCCATCTTTGCCCATAACAAGATATTGAGCTCAGCAACTACTGTGCAGTACTGCAGGAGTCACCTCCGTCTGCCCACAAGCCAGAGTCCTAAACCTTTCCCAGACACCAAATCCCTGTCCCTTTCGTCCCAGAGTAGAGAGGATGGATTAAAACACACCTAGAGAAATGGCCTCTCCTTTGGGGAATCCACAGCTTCAAATCTGTGTCTTCAAGCAGCTCCCCCCAGCTACCAGACAACAGCCCCAGTGGGGCCCCATCAGTCAATAGACTAGGGGCAGAAGATGCTGAGCCCCTGGCCAGCAGTCATCCACAGAGGTCAGTGCACGCACAGCCACTGCCAACCCCCTCACCATGTCTACGGAGACAAGTGTCTGCTTTTACCCCAGCAAGGAAGAGGGTTTTTTAACTGACTGTTCCCCATCCAGCAGAACATCTTGATGACCAGGCTGGTTTTCTTCTCCCTGACCTCTGCTGGGGCAGCAGGACTGTAGCAGGAGGGAAGCAGATCATCACAGAATCACAGAATCGTTAAGGTTGGAAAAGACCTCTAAGATCATCAAGTCCAACTGTCATCCCAACACCACCACGCCTACTAAACCATGTCCTGAAGTGCCACGTCTACACGGTTTTTGAACCTCTCCAGGGATGGGGACTCAACCACTTCCCTGGGAAGCCTGGTCCAATGCCTGAACAGTCTTTCAGTAAAGAAATTTTTCCTAATATCCAATCTAAATCTCCCCTGACACAACCTGAGGCCAAATGAGAGGGAGAAGAGAGACAGCGGGCTCTGGTATCATCTTGCTGTTGTGATATAGAGGAAAAGGCCTTAAATATTCCTAAAAGGCAAGAAATTACAACCCATACCAATCTGTATCTGCTGAGTGCTTTCCAAAGGAGACTACAGCCCCATAGCCCCCACAGCCCGTGGCATAGCTGGCACCTGGGGACGCATTCCTCTGGTCCTGTGCCCAACCTCCTGCTTGCACAACACGTACGCCCTGAAGAAGCACCGACTTGAAAAGATGCGATCCCTATCTCACATTATTTTCACCATTTTCTAACACACCGTTCTTCTGCAGCATGGGAGCGAAGCGCTGCTGGTTTTGAGTTACTAATTTGCAGAGCCTAATCGCGGATTTGTTGACTGCACATGATATTGAATTTCTTTTTCTTATTATGACAGCAACCATTAACAGCGATGCTGCCGAGGCTAAGAGGAACGGTTCTTAACATAGCAGCAGTTAATGACACCACTATGCTAATCACGGTCACCCCCCCAACCCCTCTCCGTGCAAACCGGCGAGGGAAAGCGGCTGTTTGCAGCGTTTGCCGCCCAGCGCTGCGCCTGTGCTGGGGGTGCCTGATCGAGAGGCTTTGCGTCTCTCATGGTCCCAGCGAGACAGCCATGGCTCACACATTAAATCACTTCATTATGTATTTTTGATGCCATCTTTTGGCTCATTAGCACATGAGCCTGGTTAAAACTAAATGCATCATTAAGGCTGCACAGCTAACGTACTTCAGAACCTCATTAAATGAAAAGATTGTTACAAAACTGGCCTGGCCTGACTGAACATGTGCAGTAAATTTATTCCCACTCTCAGTAAATATTTAGTATTATACATATTTGTTACATTGTTAGATGCGCCATTAGAACACAGTATTTTCTTTAACAAAATATCTTGAAAATGAAGCCATACTTATTAAAAGAGAGAGAGAGAGAGAGAACATTTTGGCCCATTACGAACAAGTGGGAGGAAGATTCAGAACAGGAAAATTTCACTTCCAGCCTCACAATATTTACAGTGGGAATCCAATACCATAAATGCCTAAAATTAAGTGAGATTAATCCTACCTCCAAAATTCAATCTATGAAGTCCAGAAAAACCTGATATAATAAGAATCTCAGTTTCCATTTCCAAGAGGAACAGGAAAAGAAAGAGATTCTTACCCAAATTTTTGGAGAAAAAATTTGAAACTGCAATGGAAGTGTTCCCAAAACTCCAAGAAAACAAGACTGAAGAAAAAAATTCCTCAATGTTTGTCATTTAAGGGAAATCTCCTGATTTTATGATTAACTCAGCAATCTCTGCAACTTTGCACATGAAATGCTATTTTATAAAATTAAAATTTAAAAATCATAATTTATTTATTATTATTAATATCATTATTATTATTTATACTTGCTCCCAGTGTACACTCCCAGCTACCAACCTTAAGCTCTTCCAAGTCAGGCCTCTCCATGTTGACCACCGCCGCGAGCAGCTGGTCCTCCAAGCCGTCTCGCGTGACGGTGAAGTTGATGAGGGTGCACTGTGCCTGCAGCTCGGGCTGGAAATGGGGGTTTGCCAGCTTCGTGTGGAGGATGAGACGGAAAGCAGGGTTGAAGTCACACTCCTTGTCCCCAATCTTAATGTACCTGAAATTGGAGCAAAAGGGGCATGAGAGCACATCTCTTCCAGGACATTTTGCCCAAAGACAAATGGTGGTATCAGTCAATGGCATCTACCATCATGAGACTTTGCACTATTCATACAGAAATCATTATTAAAGCAGAAAGTATTTAAAATTGGACACCCCTGAATCACTTCTGATTCAGGATAAAAACACCAGACAGATGGTCCTGAATTTTAGACCCTATCTGAGAAGGCTCACAGTTTCCAGCGGTAGGATGGCCAGGTCAACCATGAACTCTCCTTGTTTTTTACAGAGGCTGTATTCTAGCTGAAGTTGGAGGTACATGGAGGAAAAGTGTCTCAGCATCAAGTTTGTAATCAGCCACAGCTAAAATCGCCTAGTCTGTTGGCTCAGGTCAGGCCAACTCTGTGGTCACACTGAGCTTGAGCAGTGAAGCCAGACTAGGAGAGCGGCTGGTTGCCATTCCTGGGAGGTAACACCACTCAGGAAAATCCAGCCTTGTCCTGTTCTGCATTTCTGACATCAAGTCTAAAACTTACAGAGACCCCAGGAATCAACATAGTTTGAACCCAAGTTCAGTAAATCCCACGGGAATCAGAGGGAAAGAGAAACTGGAAACGCTTTCAGGGGTGCAGTTGGACTGTGATGGGAACAGTGGTGTTATCATGGGAATATGAACACACTTTCCAGTTAAACATCAGCTCACTAAGCATCCTCTTGGCCACCTAAATTGCTTTTGCAGCTGTGAAACGGAGGCAGAGAGAAATCACACAGCACACGCAGCTCACAGCAGCACCCAGAAATACTGCTGAGAGCCCCAACTTCAAAAACCCATCCTGCTCTGGGACTACCAGCAACTATCTGTAGGATCTGGGCTCATGTCCTGCAAAACACGAAACCCATGGGCTTTTTATTTGATTTATGACTTATTTTCCCTTTCTCAAGAAACGTGTGATCTCACGGGGAGTATTGAGAGCGGAGACATGCAGTCCCAAAACGGGATGACTGAGTTTTTCACTGTAGGGGGACTCAGGAGTCTCACCACCTCTGCTGTATCCTCATCTCTGCTTTCCAACATTTCAATCCCCTTCACTGGGACCATCATTTCCTCCAAAGTGATCCTTCCCCTCCATCCTGGAGCTGAACCCACAACTAGCCACCCTTCTCATGATGTTTTCTCCTGTAAATTCTCCAGACAGCTTGCCTTTCCCAGCAATTTACATCATCCTAGGATATTTTAGGCAAGTACAGAAATGATCCTCAAAGAACTTCAGGAACGTGAAAGGCAGACCTTAACAGGCTTTTTGTTATTTACTGCCCAAAGCCAAAAAGCAGGACTGCACGGCGAGGCACAGAGGTCAGCCCATGCCGGGCTCCCGCGAGCAGTGAAGCTGTGGGCAGCAGAGACTTTTAAAAGGCTGAACAACACGCAACCTTCTCAAGGCCAACGACTCCACTCTGCAAAAGCCAGTGAAACAACAACAAAAGAGTCCCTGAATTAAGCTTAGCGCTGAGCATAAGGTTTTATTTGTTGCCGTTATCTGAGTACACATCAAAAATGTGCTGCTTTTACTTTACAAACAGAAAGAAAGAAAAAGTGAATTCCCTTGCTGCTCCTCTCGCTGACGTCCTCTGGGCCGGAGGGTTATCAGGAGCTGCCATGAAGAACTTGACCTCATTAAGAAACATTTATATGTTCTTAATGCTTACACCTGCAGCTGTATTCATAAGCGGTGCATAGTGTTTGCTAAAATTCAAGGTTACTTTTCTTTCACAACAGCAATAGCTATTTTGGAAATAATTCAGTGCCAGGATAGCCAATTACAGACACCAAGGTCACTACACAAACGGAGAATTATAGGTCTCTCTTTTACATGAGGTTTGAATGGCACTGTCCAACAAAATGAAAAATCTAGGTTTATTTCAAAGCCATCCTATGACTGAATTGCCTGTGATTGCCTGATTTACAATGCTCTCACTTCTGAAGGCAGGATGTTAATGCTGCCGTACACAAAAAGCCACAATTTGAGGTCAGGAGCAGAAAGCACAACAGCACAAAGAACCCATTCCCACATGCCATTAAACCTCCCGGGAGCTCACCTTCCTTTCTTGATTGTTTCTCGCCCCAGTAACGGCCCCAAAACTGGATCCACGGATTCCTCCAGGTTTTCAATCAAAACCAATTCTCCTGCAGCCAGGGCTCGTTCCATCGTGTCCAGATACCTGTGGGAAACAGCACTGGTGCGCGTCACAGCAAGGCTGGCTGGATGCTTTGCAGCACAGAGGGGGCAAGGGGGACGGAGCGGTGCTCCACGCTGCGATGGCAGCTGCACGCACATGCCCGCAGTTGCGAGAGAGAAAAAGGGGTAAGATGGTGTCAACATATGTTGCAGAAAGGGGCACTGGTAGAGTCTTGGCTGTTGAACAAAGACAATCAGGTCTCAGACCTCCCAAGGACAAACATAAAAACTGTTTTAATTTTCCCAAGAAAAGATGATGGGCGCCAGTGAACAAAGATGGGACAGCTTGGGGTTATTTTTAGCAAATGCTTTGTTTCTCCCAGAACCCACTGGTGCAGGTAAACTTGCATAAAAGCAAGAAAGAAAAGCAAGTTTCAGATTTGTTTTGCCCAGGGTTTAGGGTCATGCTTAGGACAGCTTCCTTCCTCACAAGGGAATTGGACTCCTCTGCCCAGTGCCTAACTGGGAATGCGACGCTCCGCATTGAGATGCTTTGTGTCGGGCAGGGCAGGGTCAAGCGCTTCTGCTCCCTCCTTCAGGGCTGCTCTGCACTACACGCAACTTGCTTCTCTGCAAAGAGGAGAGAAGGGCCCTGGGCAGGCGGTAAGGATGCTCCGGGTGCCGTTACACCGTCACTGCTGCACTAATCACTCCAGCTAACTCCAATGGCTAAAGTTTAGGTTCCTTGTCTAAGCTAGAGTGTCTGGGACCTCAGGAGGCAATACAAAGATCTAAGACATGAAGTTCAGAGTGACCTTTAGGCCCGACCTTTAAAGGAATATCTTGACACAATGCAAACTCCAGCCTTGATTGGCAGCCCCAATTTTTCCAAGCCCAGGAATATTTTATTTAAAAAAAACAGCCAGAAAGAATGAGAACAGCTGACCCCAAAGCTCTCAAATGGCCCATTCCTGAAGGAGAGAGGGGTGTGGGTTTAAACCTCTTAAAGCAGTTGAAAGCAAAGAAGTACCATTTCCCAGATGATGAAACACTCCCTTCTTTACTGTAATGTGGCAGTGAAACATGCTTTTAGCCAACAGCCCTGAGACATCACAGCAACACACTGAACTCCCCTCTCAGAGTACCTGCCAGCCTCGTGCAGGGCTGGGGAGGAAGGCAGGGGAAAAAGAGATGCTGTGTTTGCACAGCAAGCTGTAACAGCAGCATATGAATGTCACAGGATCTGTTCCTCTTGTTCCATCCTGGAGGTCTGTACTTAGGTGCCTCCTCTGCGATCCTTACTTTTCCCCAGACTGCTTTGTATAACCATAAGGCATGGTGACCAGGATGGCCAGAAAACAGAAATAAGTTCTAATGAAAAATGAGCTGTATTTTCATCCTACACAAGATCAAATCTCATAACTACTTCTTATTCTCTACAAGGAGAGCATAGGAGGCATCAGCAGAACAACCTGGGCAACCTCATGCCATCTCCAAATCTGCAGGAATTTGCAAGCACCAAGCTTGAGTCACTCTCGTCTGTTACCAATGCTTTGCTCTGTATTAAAAAAAAAGTAATATCTCAGGGCTCACACCCAAGCGGGGATTTGACTCTGGGTCTGGTCCATTCCAGCTGGGGCTCCTCACTAGTGGGTAGAAATAGGTGCAAACTGAGACAGCAGAAGACTGGTCTGTGCACCGACCAGGAGCCAGGAGCAGAAAAGCCTTCTCATAAAAGATTTAGCCAGAATGATGCGGAGGTACTGCAATGAGAACCTCCTAGCTGGTGCCAGCATGGAAGCAGTTAGCCCAGCTGGTCTTCAGGGCATGGTGGCCCTCACGACTGCTCCACCCTCCAATGCCCAGGCCCCTGCTCTTCTTCCCAAATGTGGGAAGCCCTATTCACCCTCCTGGGTGAAACTTCATCATGACACAACACACAAGACGAGCCTGATGGAGGATGCCACAGCCCTACGTGTAGCTCAGCCTCCAGCACGTAGCTCTCCATTCTCAGTTTCAGAGGAGTTTCTATGGTAACTGAGCCAAGCACTAAACAGATCCTCCATTTAATGAGAAATCTCTGTCATTTTGGTAATGAATAAGCAGCTAATGCGCAAATACATTTGAGAGTTTTCCTCAATGTAATTGGCTCAGATGGCTTGAGTTAAATATGCACTGTTCATCAAATACGATAGGCAGATAGCCATTAATCGGTATTATTATGTGATAAGGCTGATGTTTACCCCTTCTGCCCAATTCGGATCACTCGAAGGTCTTCGCCATACTTTGCTTTGATCCATTTGATACCCTGCAGCTGGGGATCTACCATGAGGGGCCAGCGCTCGCAGTTGGTGAGGATGGTGGCATTTTCGGTGGACATCCGATCAGCCGGCAGGCCCTCGTTCTGCCAAGCCGCGACATCCGCATCATCTGTCAGCATGGTCAGAGGATCGAGGGACGGCGTTACAGGGATTGGCACCTGGGAGGAGAGGAGAAATGCTTTCTAGTGTGTCAGCAAAAAACAGCGAGTGTGACTTGAGACCTACACTAGAGATGAGCAAGGAAAACCTTTCTAGAAAAGTTAGCTTAATTAACAACTGATAAGTCATATTTAACTGTGGCTTCCCATTCTACAGGATAATTTTGATCTAGCATTAAGTGTTATGAATGAATGCAAATTATGCAGGCATCCCAAAGATTTTTGCCTGCAGAGCACTAAGCACTGCGAACGGCCGCTGCCAGGCCAAGCAGGCTCAGATCCCACTCTGCCGTGTACAAGCTCTCTGAGACGACAGCGTGGAAGAATATCATTAACACCCTCGTCTGCCCACTGTTGTGTTGCAAAACAGCATTAGCAGCTCCAGAAACTGTTCTCTGACACAGAAGGCCATTTCTGGGTGTAACCACCAGAAAGTTATCTGTGCCAGTTATCCGAGTAGAACAGGCCTTTAATTTTCCATTAGAAATACAGGCATTTCCTTGACATTTCTAAGCATGAGTCAGGTCATTTCTGGAACAATATTGTCTTTCTTAACTAAATTCTTGTCTCACTATTAAGAAATGCAGAATGGTGTTTTTTCCTCTCTCCCATCCTAAGGAACTTTCTGATTTTCCCAGCATATTGATTTGGGCATCACTGCCCTGTTGTCACCTTATTTAAAAGCTTCTTGGCATTTCACCAGGATTTATAACATCCAGTTACCACACTGATGTGCAAATGCTCAGTCCTGTGGGAGACCAAGCACTTGCATCTACTGATGTATGAGTGGACCTGGTAAAAATTAGTGAATTATTAAGCAAGTTTGAAGCAAGACAGTCTCCATCTGGTCCAGAGAGCATGACATGGGTGAAACCAGCTGAGAGGCATGGCCAACATGAACAGAGCTTGTGTCAAGCATGAAGGACCATCTGGTGTTTTTCCAAGCCTACCAGAGAGCTGGCAGTGAGCTCTGCCTGCTCCAAGCAATCCCTTCTCCATATCACCTCCCTCCTTCTAGGCCATCCCTGACTCCTGGTTAAAACTGCAGAGCATTGGCACTGGGCTCCGTGTTTGGGTTGCTGCTTTGGGAATTGTCCTCTGTACATGGAGGAATCAGGTCTCCTGCATGAAGCAAGGACACCACGTCTTCCCCAGAGAGGAAGGAGTAAATCAAGTGTAGCTAAGTCCTGCTCCTCAAGCCTCAAGACACAGGGATGTCCCTCATTTCGGGGATCCCCTCACTTGGGGACATCAGAATTTATGGCCATGTTAATCCCAGTAACAAATGCTTTTTGGCAAAATCAGGGCTTACTTTTAGTTGGTGCAAATACGGCTTCCAGACTCCATCCAGGAGGTCCTGACGGTATTTCTTGGAGAAGTATCCCAGGTAGGAGACAAAGGCTGTAATCAGCAAGACATCTCCACACAAGGTGCTCTGTTGCTGTTTCAAGTTCTTCACGGCTTCAGCCCATCTCACGTTCTCACAGGTGAGTCCCCCAACCTACAATTTCCCATGTCAAATTGATCATTACAGTGACTTGATCATTATTAGGCAATATCTCAGGATCTGGCCATGTCCACACCCTGTCCCTGAATTCAATTGCCACTTGCTAAAGTTTGAAACCTGGGGTTGGGAAATATTTCAACTGTTACTTTACTAACACCCCCACCCCGATCAGTGACAGACTGGCCCTGCAGTCAAATACCAGCTGTCTGCTCCAAAACTCCTCTAAAATCCTCAAGGGAGGATCCATCACCTCCCCAGCAGGAATTCACATAAAGTTATCTGCATAAGGATTTCTGAGGCAGCCCATCAGCTGTTAATCACCTTAATGCCACAGATTCACACCTCGTTACACCCTCTCTCACACAAAACACTCCAACAACCACAACCTTCAGCTATTTCACACAATTTATTATAACCCCAAGTAAAGGGGATTTTGATCACAACCCCCTTGTGTCTACATATGCCTTTCCCTTAAGGCTCTGTCCAGAAAACACTTCATCGCAGACATTTTTGATGAGCATCCAATGTACAAACAGTCCAACTGGGGACTTACCAGCCTTGAAAGGGGTACAGTATTTCCTTGTAAAATAAGATCTTTCTACATACAAGGACAACTTCTTTGACCATTGGTACTTTTTGGGGTACCATCAGTCCCTCATTCCTGAAGTCTTGTGATTGTAAGAGATATCCTGACCTCTTCCGTTTTTGAAGAAGAAAACTTTAGCAACTGAGAAACACAGCTTGGAAACACGCATGGAATACATCCTTCAGGTCCACACGCCAGAAGAACCCAAAACACTTTTAAGTTGGTCTCATGGATTTGAGTTTGAGAATGCCAAAGCTTACGGTCAAATTCACAATGACTCTCCTGTCCTCAAGGTGCTCTGAAAACACCCATATAATTTACAAATCCCCTCTATTTGCAGGCCTCTGTTGCCAGGGCCAGCCAGCACTATCTATTTTTCTTCTTCACTGTACAGTCCACATGAGCTTAAGGTTATTTCTCATATTTCTCATTTCTATTAAAAAATCTATATCCTTCTCTTTTGCAAACCTCCCCAAATAAGGGGTGCTGCAAATGTGACTAATACAACATTGTTTCCTTCTTCCAGGTCACTGTTAAATGTTAAACAGCATGAGCTCTATGAGCCCTATGAACATCCTGAATAATTCATTCCCCTAAACTGGGTTATTCTGCCATCTTCAACTGATATGCAGACTGCAGGTCCCCAAGATGGGAAGGCACCACCTGATCCTCACTGAATTTCACCGCCACACATTCCAACTTGACCAAGTCCTATTTCTAGTAGAATCTTGTTACCTTTTGAGGGTTAGAAGCCACCTTATGATTTACAACACAAATTTACTCATGGCCAGTTTATGCCATTCGTTTTCATGCAGACACCGTCCCCCAGCTCAAACAGCTCTCCTCTCACCCTCGTGTGTACCTCCAGATGCTTTTATAACCAGCCAGTAATTTCTAGGGAATATGCTCTGCTTGGCCAAGCAAAAGAAGTTGATCTAGTTCCCCTCTGAAATACCACAACCACAGGAACAGCTCTGCCAGGCCAGACCCAAGGTCCACCTCCTTCAGCATCTTGTCTGCTGACAGCACCCCTAGCAGATGACTTGGGAAGGCTATACAAACGAGCACCTGGTAAGAAATCCTGACATAATCTCCCAGCTTCCCATGACTGGAAGTTTAAGGACCTTCTAAAACAGAGCTTCTATCTTTGTGCTTAATAGCCACTGAGGATTTCTTCTTTCATGCCTGAGTCTAAGCTGCCAATCTTTTGGCACCTACCGCATCCTGTGGCCAGAAGATACGCAGTTTAGCTATGCTTTCTGTAAAAAAAGTACATCCTTTACATCCTTTGATGTGATGCCTGACCTTTTCAATTACTAAAACCTGTTCACACAGTGGAAAAACAGCAAACAATCATGCTCACGTCACCTTCTCCATACCACTCCTGATTTCAAGCCCTTGATATCCCCTCTGCTGTCTCCTTTTGAGGTTGAAGAGCTTTAGCCTATTCAATAATTCCTCACATAGAAAAAGCCTTTTGATTGTCCTTGCAATCTTTATCTTTACCAAATGATGTAATCTTTATTATCCGATTTCTTTTTATTGTTACCTTCTCTGCACCATTTCCCATTCTACTACATCCTTTGAGGTACAGCAGAGGGGGCGGAGGTACAGCTGCAGATTCAAGATTTATTTAGGATGTATTTGTATAGTGAGATTGTGATTTTTCTCTATTTTGTTCTCTTTTCTTTTCCTAATAAACCCTAACATTCAATTTTGGCTTGGGTTTTCAGTTTGTTGAGGGTTTTTTTGCTTCTGGGAGCACAGAGCTCACATACTCACAGAACTCTTAACTCCATCATTTCATTCCTGAATGATAATAACTAGCTCAGCATCACTTACGAAGCGTGTAAAGTAAAACCTGCTTTTTCCAATACGCATTACACTATATTTATCTACCTGGCATTTCATACCTCCATCACTTGGTATCATTTTTACAATTCTTTATAGACAGTCTTCATCATTACTGTATTTGTATTACTGAGAAACTCTGCGACCTGCTTACACACCATCTCATGCAGATTATTTATGATTATTCTTATGAACCAAAGAACTAACAGACATCTGCAACAATACCTTTGATGGCCTTTCTGCCTTGACAAATCTGCCCCTACGCATCAGTGAAAACTGCCTTCTGAGCAGTCTGACTCCTTCCAGGAGTGGCAAGAGAGGTCGCAGATTTTTCTTCGCCCCATTCTGCCTCAGAGCTGTCCCTAAACCTGTTTCAGTTGAGTTACTCTTTCATGAACATGAACCTCCCTCCATCCTACTCGTAAAGCTGCAGAGAAGGTTTCCCCTGTGCCTTTTGCTGATCTCAGGGTGTGCTGATATTCCCTTAGCCTTGCTAGGAAGCCTGCTTTTGATACGATTAGGTACACATCCGCCTTTCTTAGGGCTACACAACGTCTAGGGCAAAGCCTGAACAAATAGATTCAAGTGCCCCTCACTGGTTGCTGGCAATGTGCCCTGGTTTAGAGACAAACAATCTGTTATAAATCCATGGTTACATGTCTGCATCTTGTATTACTGAATTTCATTCCATTCCTGTGGTTCCCATATCGAGACCATCAAGTTATTTCAACTGCACTCATGTTTCCTCTCTATCTATTAGGTCTATGGGACCTGACAAGATCCATCCCAGAGTCCTAAGGGAATTGGCTGATGTAGTTGCCAAGCCACTCTTCACGATACTTGAAAAGTCCGGGCAGTCAGGTGAAGTCCCTGGTGACTGCAAAATGGGAAGCATTGCACCCATTTTTAAAAAGGTTAAAAAGGAGGACCCTGCAAACCACCGACCTGTCAGCCTCACCTCTGTGCCTGGGAAGATCATGGAACAGATCCTCCTAGAAGCTATGCTGAGGCACATGAAGGACAGGGGGGTGATCGGAGACAGCCAGCATGGCAAGTCCTGCCTGACCAACCTAGTGGCCTTCTACAATGGAGTGATTATATTAGTGAACAAGGGAAGAGTTATGGATGTCATCCCTCTGGACTTCTGTAAGGCCTTTGACACCACTCCCCACAACATTCTTCTCTCTAAATTGGAGAGATATGGATTTCATGGGTGGACTGTTCAGTGGATGAGGAATTGGTTGCATGGTTGCATCCAGGGGGGCAGTGGTCAATGTCTTGATGTCCACATGGACACTGGTGACAAGTGGTGTCCCTCAGGGGTCCGTATTGGGACCAGTACCATTTAATGTCTTCATCAATGACATGAACCCAAGTGCACCCTCAGCAAACTTGCAGATGACACCAAGCTGAGTGGGGTGGCTGACATGCCTGAGGAACAGGATGCCATCCAGAGGGATCTGAGCAAGCTCAAGTAGTGGGCCTGTGTGAACCTATGAGGTTCAACAAGGCCACATGCAAGGTCCTGCACCATGGTCAGGACAACCTCCAGTATCAATATAGGCTGGGGGATGAAGGGACTGAGAGCAGCCCTGCCAAGTAGGACTTGAGGGTGCTGGGAGACATTTGCTGGACTCCAGCTGAAGTTGGACAGACCCTGGTCTCAGCCTGCATGTCTGTTCTTATGCAATCCTACTTGTTGAAAAAGAAACAAATTACTACTTTAAAGATACCGATTATTTCTAAGGATCGTACCTAAATTACCCTTAATCTTGATTCCAGTAACAGTGCATACAAGTCCGCTTCCTCCATCTTTCCATTGTAGCTTTTATATGTGAAGTACCTGCAATCTTTGCTCCAGTCTTGAGGTGAATTCTCATAGTACTCCCATAGCCTCTAAGACCAAGAAGACTTTATTGATCTGATTTCCCTAATACTTATAGACTCTGTGCATACTCCTGACTAATTTCTTGAGGTGGGGACCTGAGGTCTTCTCCTTTTCTTGGGTCACACACTACTGCCAGTTTTAGTACCTTTAAGAAATCCCAGGTGTTTTCCACCTCAGATCCTAGAAGTCATTGGAATTCTTTTTATTCAGCAAGTAGCAAATTAAAAGCCACCTGACTTGATTACCTGTAGCTCTTTGATAATGAGGGATAGTGAACAACCATTCCCTATTCACTTTCTGCATGCTATTCACGATTTTATAGGCTTCTGTCACATCTAACCCTATACAGTCTCTTTTCCAAAATGAAGAGTCCTAATCTGTTTCCTCTCTTCACATATGGAAGGTGTTGCGTACATTTTTGTACCTTTTCTAGGTCACCTACAGCCTCCTGAGATGGGGTAGCCCGACTGTATTCACCATGCAAGATGCAGGCACACCATAGATCTGGACTGATACAACGACCGTTTAACTTCTGCTTCCTGGTTTTTCCCTGCCCATTTGTAATATTCAATTTGTCTTTCTTCCTCCAGTCCAGTACCACTCTGCTCTTTCTGAGAGCTCTCTGCAATGACTCCAAGAGCTCTTCTGTGAGTGATAATCGTGCAATTAGGACCCATCAATATAAATGCATGATTACAGTTCATTTTCCCTGCATGCATTATTTTGCATTTGTCATCACTAAATTTCATCTGCCACATTAGCACATATCCACTCGCAGATACCACCCATCAGCCATCCTCCCTTTTCTGATGCACAGATCTCTAGGCATCCCCTGGTCCCTGTGCCTTGGATTCTGCAGCATCTTCCTTAGGTCTTCTAAAGTTCGCGAGATGCCAAACTAAAATCAAGGCACCGTAAAAGTTTGGCTTGCCTTCATCCTCCTGCTTTGTTTTTAGTCCAAAGCAACACTATCTATGTTCAGTTCGGTGTGTTCTTCATACAAATGTGTTTATTTCAAAGTCTGGGAACTTATTGCTGCCCACAGTCACAGAGGTGACAAATCTTGGATGTCAAATAAATTGCACATCAGTAAGGGCTGTCAGGATCTATTCCTAGATGAAAGCCAGAGACGACACAGAAGACGGTGTGCATTGCACAACAGTAAGCTGGCATGCAAGTAGTTCCTTGCATACGCTGCAAAAGCAACCAATTTTTGACAGCAGTAGTAGCAAGCTGTGCTTTCTAACCAGGTCTTTAAAGACAGCTAGTGGAACTGGCACTGACATAACTTGTTCTTGTCTGCATTTACAGCTGACTGTGTTCAGTGCTCCCTCAGCTATGACGCCTGCTAGCAGCTCCTCGCAGCAGCAGCTCTGCCCTGCAAGCACCCAAGACACACAGTGCTTTGAGGAACCCAACAGAGTCTCAATTCGAGTTGTTCCCAGGCCACAGGGTGGAGAGGAGGTGTAACCAACGTGGCCTGGGACTCGGTGTCCCTGCTCCTTCCAGCACTGCTCTCCATCTTATGGCAAGCGGGATAAGATTTTTCCACTAAATAAAAGCTCATCTAAGTGAATGGATTCTCTATTAAACCACAACACAAACGCTGCAGCTCATATCCCAGCCGCAGGCAGACAGCTGATTTCCCAGGGAGTGAGTGCTTCTCTCCTCCTCTCCCAAGGACTCACATTGAACTCTAATATTTCCACCAGCAGAAATAATACCAGCCTTGAGCAAACTTTTAAATCATCCCTGATCCTGATAATTCCCACTGTTTTCCATATGATCCACAGTAAGGAAAGACCCTGGGATGCATTAGGAGGAGTGTGGTCAGCAGGTCTAGGGAGGTTCTCCTTCCCCTCTACTCTGCCCTAGTGAGGCCCCATCTGGAGTACTCTGTCCAGTTCTGGGCTCCCCACTTCAAGAAAGATAAGGAGCTGCTGGAGAGTGTCCAGCGGTGGGCTATGAGGATGATGAGGGGACTGGAGCATCTCTCCTATAAGGAGAGGCTGAAGGAGCTGGGCTTGTTCAGCCTGGAGAAGAGAAGGCTGAGAGGGGACCTTAGAAATGCCTCTAAATATCTGCAGGGTGGGGGTCAGGAGGATGGGGCCAAACTCTTTTCAGTGGTGCCCAGCTACAGGACAAGGGGCAATGGGCACAAACTGAAGCCGAGGAAGTTCCAGCTGAACACAAGAAAGAACTTCTTCCCTCTGAGGGTGACGGAGCCCTGGCCCAGGCTGCCAAGGGAGGCTGTGGAGTCTCCTTCTCTGGAGATATTCCAGACCCGCCTGGACGCGGTGCTGTGCAGCCTGCTGTGGGTGACCCTGCTTGGTCAGGGGGTTGGACTGGGTGACCCACAGAGGTCCCTGCCAACCCCCACCATTCTGTGATTCTGTTTGCTTCCCTGGGAGACTTGGAACCCAGTCACCTAAACAGTCTCATTTTAAGTATATTCAAGAGACTGAAACAACTACAGGAGCGGCCAACCTCACCCACTGGTGCCCAGGCAGAGCCATGCGTGGTTTCTCCAATTCGCACACCACCAAATAAGAGCAGGGTAGGAAAACCAGTCTGTGCACAACCCCTTCCCAGTTGCTTTAATGGTTTCAAGATTTCAAAGTTTGCTGCTGTGGTTCTCCTGAAGCATGGACAGGGACAGCTTTCTTTCCAAAACTGGTCACCAGTGCATCCAAAGCATTCCAAGAGCAACGAAACAGGGAGGCTTTGAAGCTGAGGCAGTTAAACTGCTATACAAAACCAGTCACGAGACTGCCCAGACAATGAAAAACATGCCAAGGTATTTAACAGCTAAGGGTACAGTCCAGCACCGGCAAGGCACAGGAGCAAGGACAGCTGGCAAGCAGGTGCTGACCTGAGCAGTGCCAGTTAACCAGAAGATGCAGAACACGCTTAAAAGCAAACACATTCCTGTTGCTTCACTGAGATTATACTGCCCGTGCCACGGACTCAGTACCATCAGACCATAGACTAAGGCATACATCGTCACAAAAAACCACCACTGCAACTGGAGAAGGCTTTCTAACAATTGCTTCCAATGTCTTCTCGTGATTTCAGAATCAAAATATTTTCTTTTAAAGAAAATTATTAAACTTTAAAAAACATGTAGGAACATACATCATAAGTGACGATCTATCTATCTTGTTAAAATATTTGCTTGTTTTGTTTTTCAAGGGTAATTTTGTTAAGATAGTTAAGCAAAAACCCCCCACAAAACTCCACTTTTTCCTTATCACAATATTGCAGCTGTATTTGAATGAAGATTCATGTTTTAAGCCAAGAATTCACATGCTAAGCACGCACCTTTAAGAAACCTTGTTCTGTTTGTTACAGGGGTACTACTGGAGGGGGAACTGAGCTCTACTGAGTGTAAAACACACACCTGCACACACGCATATACTCCTATGACAAGAACCGAAGCCAACATTTCTATGTTTCTTTTTCATGAAACATTTTCTTCTCGTATTTTGTGTTTAGTGACTCGTACGTGACTCAGAGCCACCTTCACGTCACACGTCAAACAGGATGTTGTTCGGCTGTGGAAAGGCGTCGGGAGATATTCATCCCGCAGAATCTCCCCAGAAACATAAACGGCTCTTTCACATGAAAAAGCTACTTTCCTGTTTTAATTCAAGGCTTTGGAAGCATTCTGCGAGCTATAACCTGAAGAACATGAAAACACAGAGCCCCTTCAGTGGTTGCATAAAAAAGATCTAAACCAGTATAGGAAGGGACTTCTCTGCTGTTTGTCTTTGACCCCTTATACCTGAGTACAGCACAGTCCTGCCTGCATTGCCTGCAGAGCAGCTGCCTGTGCTACAGCAGTGCTGCACTCCTGATTTCCAAAGCAGGCACGCAGAGATGAAAGATGGAAGATTTTTTTAGACGTTTCCCAGTACCTCAGCACGCGGCAGGTGAACGGTGCAGTCTGGGAGCACTTTGATGCCCCACTAAATGCAGCCTTTCTCATGTGCCCACGAAAACCCACCCGAAACCTAAACAGCTCTGAAAATCCAGGCTAAAGCAATTTGCTGAAGGTCACCTAAGAAGGTTTGAGAGTACGAAATGCAGAACTGAGAACAACTCTCCACATCCAAAGCAAAAAGCTTAAACCCCAGAGCAAAAAGCTTAACCACTTGGCTTTTATATTTATCGCTGCATACTACATTGGGGTAGATACAAACAGACACTTTACATACAAATTACAACCCAACACAGCCATGATCTGATAAAAGAAGCAGAGAAACCTGCATCCAGCATCAATTCTAGAAATACCTTTGTATTCTGACTTAGCTGCCAGCAGTCCCACCAGCAGAAGCAGCTTCAACAAGACAGAGACCAACCTCCATCCCTGAATACGTGCAGCCCGGGCAGGACGCTGTCCTGGAGGTACAGGCAGAGTCTCTTGGGAAAGAGAGTGGTTTGAACACAGCATCTCCGCTGCTCCTGGGAGGAAGGGCAGCACAGCAGCCTTTCTTTCAGTGCTGCTACAAGACCAGGCTGCACGCTCACAAGGAAGGGGCCGTGTGTTGCAGTGAGTTTTGCCAGGTCTCAGGCAGGAGCCATGTGCCGAGCTGCTTGGCAGTTGCGCACACGTCCCACACCCAGAACAGGGCAAGGCAGGCACTCTGCGCATCAAGAGCTGCAGCAGAAGTGATGTGGGAGTGAGCTGCCTAAGGCTGTACCCATACAAGTCCACACCTCTACCTGCATCTTCCCTGCAGGTCTAGCAAGGCAGATGTTTTAAAAACATGAAAAAACTGGGGCTCTCCACCCAGATGACATCAACGCTGCCTTCGTGTGCTAGAGGGTGGGCTTGAGTCAGCAGAGCCAGCTGCTAGAACTGGCTCCAAGCCCGCTGCCTGTCGGGGCAGGGCCCAAGCACGGGACAGCCTCCTGCAGCCCTGTTTCCTCTCCTGGAGGAAGAACTGGCTTGCTCCACGCCAACGGTCAGTGCAGAAGCCAAAATACAAAGCCGTCAGGGCAAGTGCAGCATTGGATGTGAGCTGGGGCTCCTGCTAACAGGACAGTGTGAACAGAAACCACCATCTCTCAGTCTCTTATCTGCGAAGCAGTGACAAGGGCATTGCCCCCGCAGAGGACTGGGAGGCTGCGTGTTTTAAACGCACAACAGACTGACACATACCGATGGGCTGATAACAGGGACATGCGCTGGTTTTTTAGAGCTTTTCACTGTTAACGTTTTGTCACTTCAAAATGTGCAAAGGTACTGGCATATTCCTGCCTTTGTTTTCACAATACAATTTTTGAGTCATATAGTTTTGGCCCATCACTACTTGATCACACATTTAAGTAACAAACAGCAGACGAAAGCTGTGAAGAGAGTATAGCCAGTCTCTTTAAACATGAGCAGTGCCTACCCTGATGTATGCAAACAGCCAATGCAAAATCATTTTCATTACTGCAACTTGATGCAGCACAGGAAATGTATTCCAAAAAAATTAGAGGCTGTAGCGTCCTGTGCGCACATGGTTCGCCTCTCAGCAGCACCTGATACCTCCCATTCATGCCATCAGAGTTGCATCTGCTGACACTCACCAGTCGATTTGCAAGAGCAATGGTACACGCTGTAGCTTCAGCTTCTTGCTGACATTTGAGTTTGTCTGAAGTGGCCTTCTCAAACTTGGCTGTCAGCTTTCCCAGGTTCTCGTTGAGGCGCTGCTCAAGAAGAAAAAAAAAAAAAAAAAAAAGGAGAAAATAACAGCACAGTTTTAAGGAAAACCCTTCTCCAGAGAAAATCTACCCTGCAGGCAAAGCTGGCCAAGCTCCACCACAACTCTCGCTGCCCAGGCTGGCACCCAGGGTGCTATATCAACAGTGCTGCGGCATCAGGAGCCAGCGCGGAGCAGCGATGTGCTGCGCTATTTTCCCTGCTTGTAACTCACATGCTTGGCACAGGGCAGAGGCAGAGAACATGCAAAACTAATTCATCTGGGGCTTTGCCCTGATGTGAATTTAAACTGGGAAAGGCAGTCTTTACAGCCAAGTACCCACGACGGTCAAGCAATAAGCAGGGCAGACAAGAAAACCGAATTTTATATTTCCTGATGCTGGAGCCCCCTTGGTTTCAGTCCAGTTCTCGAGGCTCTGCTGATTCACCAAGTTGTGCTCAAAACCCCAAGGAGCTCCTTGAGGAGCTGGAGGTGTGCTTGAAGCACCTCCAAGCCATACCTCCCGCACCCTCTTTCTGGAAGGGAATATGACAAATCAGTCAATAAATTTGTTCTGCTCCTAAAGCTGCCTGAGCAAGAGCCTTGGGACACTCCTGTGGAGAAGTCCAACCAGCTCTAGGTGGGACCATCCACGGGCAGGTTGGCTGCAAAGTGTTTCGGGGTTGGGAAGGGGCAGAAGGAGCCCAAAACACTTGGAGCTCCTCACGCTCTCCCGTTCGTTGGCGAAAAAGAGCCCTTTGCTTGGACAGAGCTGCTCACACTCTGGTCTAAAGCAAATGAATGGCTCCCACGAGCACTTGGTGCATTTCACTTCTGATAAGAGAAGTAATAATTGATTTTATCTGCACCCAACGCAAACAGCTTAAGGCTAAACTGCTTGTAAATCACTTAAACATTGTTTGAGCTACACACTAGAAACAAACCCGAAAATCAAAAAGAATTATATTAGGGAGACCTGCAGCTCTCCAGGATACCAGAAAACACAAAGCAGTCTCTCCTCGACCCGCCTTGGAATTAATAACGAAAAGAGCTTCTGTCTCTGCGTGCATATGAATATATGTGCATGCATACGCTCACGTACATAAAACCCCATCACACAAGCACGATCTGCTAATTCAGTATCTGTGAGCTATGAAGAACAGCTCGGGCTTGCAGCACCCCACCAGACACACTCTGCCGTGACACACAACACATCGGTGTGCAGCTGTGAGTGTGCATCTTGCTTCTACACCAACCTTCTCCAGATTCGTAGCAACCTTACTTTCCAGGCAGATAAGGGAAAAGTACTTAGTATTTTTGACAATCCAAATAGTCTCATTTATTACTAAAAATGGGTATGTGACAGCTCGGGGCCCGGTTGTGAGCAGGTATGAATCAGCCTCACGTCAGTGAGTGAAGCTGTCCAAGATATCCCAGCTTGATAAGCAAGGCTATACCTCCACATCCACCCCCACGCTGAGCAGGGTATCATCACCCGTCTGCAGAGGGGAAAACTCACCTAAACCAGTCAGTTTTGCAAGCGCATGCCAGTGGCGTACCAGTAATCCCCCCAAAGATTGCCATTTTCTTTAACAGAATACCACTTCTTTCAAAAAAGGAAAAAAAAAAAAAAAAGAAAAAAGAAAAGTTCAGGCATTAAAAGCTTTGGAAGCGAGCAGCATAAAGGGATAAAAAAAGTTTCCTAGCACCGTACTTCACATCTGAGATGAGAGAATTAAAGGCTAAAGACCTCTAAGTCCATCCCTGCTCCAGGTGCTGCACCCGCCCTCCTTTCATCCCCATCAGAAAGGGGTTACTGGAGAGCTCTGAAGATTTTTTTTTCATATTTTAGTTAAAAAGTGTAGTAAGCATTTTAAGAATAATAAGCCCTAGGAGGCATCAAGAGAGTTATGTATTTTCCAACATTCTCATGGCAGGGGGGTTGGAACCAGATGATCTTTAAGGTCTCTTCCAACCCTGACCATTCTCTGACTCTATAAGATGTGCTGGTGGAAGAGATGAGCAGTCGGCAAGCTCAGCTGGGGGGACTGTGCTGCCCCTCTCCCGGTGCACATCTCAAGGTCCCTTCTTTAAAGACAAAGCTGCCAGCCCGGCTGCCGGCACACCTTGGCTTTGAAAGGGGATTTGGCACCAGCTATGGTGTCAGCGCGAAAGCACAGCCACAGAGGATCCTTCGCTCACAGGGAGGGATCCCAGATCCAAAGCACCCTCAAAAAGGGCAGGTTTCGGAGTGCCAGCGGTGACTGCTTGCAGCGGGAGGGACCTGGAGAACGGCGAGAGATGGGACGCGCTGGCGGGGTCCCCCCGGGCTGGCTTCCACACTTTACTATTAGCAGGT
Organism: Opisthocomus hoazin; assembly: GCF_030867145.1. Lineage (NCBI taxonomy): Eukaryota > Metazoa > Chordata > Aves > Opisthocomiformes > Opisthocomidae > Opisthocomus > Opisthocomus hoazin. The sequence goes on along the minus strand of NC_134434.1, from coordinate 4,571,111 downwards.
ATTGGCCAGGAAGGGAGGGGGGGAGAAAAGCAGTATGTCTTTTAACACAGAGACAATTTTCTGCGGGAAAAGGAGAAAGGCTAGAAGCTAATCTCTGTAGAAATGCATTTTTAATCACACAGTAGTTTCTTCTATTCAGTGATTTTCTAATTATTTTTTTTAAAGTAGCAAAAATCTAAATAAGGATAATGCACAAGATATGCAGACAGGGAGCTGTGCCGTGACAATTATGAGGCTCCTACTAGAGCAGTTGTCATCCTGCAAAACACAGCCATCACCAGGGACTGAGCACGAGGAGCCAGCCCAGCACAGCTCTGTGCTACCAACCCTCTGAATCAGCCTCCGATTCCTCTTCCCTGCCTCTGTACAGCACACCAGGAACATACTGGTTTGAGATAATAAGTTTTCCGAGGACCCATGAGCAGAAGCAAATTACATTTTAAAAATTCGGCAGGAATAATAAGAATCAATAATTAGCTTTCCTCTTAAGGTGTAGGTAAGGTTGGAGAAGAACAGATGAAATGTAGGAAGCAGCAATAAAAGGGATAGAAAAGACTACGATCTACTGAAGTTTTGGATTCCCACCCTGCCCTTAAAAATGCATGAGTGTGGAGAAGCAGCTTTCTCCAAAGCAGAGGATTTCTGCCCAGGCAGTGACTAGCATGATGGGTCCCACCAAAGGGCAAGCACTTACAGCAATTTTGGCCTTGATGCTGGCCAGCTTGTCCTGGGCAGCCGCCAGCTCCGCGTTGGCTTTGCTCAGAGCCTGTCGCTTCGGCTCCACGTCGCAGTACACCTCGTGGTAGCGCACGATGTTCACCACCCAGGAGCAGAGGCCGGCTGCGGCGGAAGACTTGGTGGTCACGAATTCCGGTTTAAACTTGGGATCTTGTAAATAGGGTTGAAGAGCTTTAAGGCAGTTCTCGTGGATGTTCTCCTTGTCGAACTTGACCAAGGAGTCCAGAAAGCCATCCACCCTGGCCATGGCGACTTTCGCTGCTTTCCAGCTCCTGTCCTTTGGAATCTTTCCTCCTGGGGCCATCAGCACCATCACGGCCGCGGTGACATTGCTGACGGCTGAAGGCGGCGACCCGAAGGACCTCAGCTCTGTCAGATTCTTCTGAAAACGGGGAAACAAGGTTGTTAGACAAAAATGAATGGGCTTTCTTTTTCCTTTGCCGCTAATAGAGTCAGGCTCCCAAGCTATCAATCTGATAAATTGGGTTTCCCTTGGCCCGAACACTGCTGCCTTTAAACCACCGCTATGCATGTTTACAGCACACGAGCTCAATTCCCTGCGTCCAGCTCCTCACATCTCACGCCGGACCAGCACAGCACAGTGTTCCTCCCCAGACTCCCACACTTTTCTTGCTGTCAGCCCTGCTGCCTGGGGGAGCAGGAGGTTCTCCGCCCTCTCAGAAAATCAGGATAATGAAAAAGGAAACCTTTCCAAATAACAACCTCTACAAATGGCCCCCAGACCCTCTAAAACTGCCTTGCAGAGCACCCCTTCATGCTCAACTACACTCTGTATCCGACACTCATGAGTCAAGGTCTTCTTGAATTCTTTGTGTGCACCCACAGGGCCATCATGCAGCCCAAATTTAGGCACTTTAACCAAGCACCTTCAGCAGGAGGTCAGTCATTGGGGTGAAGAGGCAGCTGCCCCACCAGAATCAGCTAATCTCTGGGGACACCCTTGTCCAAGGGGGAGTTCCCACCTTCTCCACCACCAACACAGGTGGTTTTTAAGTGGGATGAATCTTAACCTAAGCAAAAAAAAAGCTGAATTGCAGAGAAAGCACACATTTCCCAACACACTCGCAACTGTGACAGCAACACGATGCTGAGGGTTTGATCTGCTGAGACCTAAAATCCTCTCTCCAGGCACATGCTAGTTAGCTCTTGCATAGGAAAACCAGCACAGGTAAATCAGCTGTGCTCAGATGACAGTGTTGCCAAAACAAGGATAAGGGCTGCTTCAACAGCTTGTATGAACTTTTGTCAGTTCCTGTTTCCATCAATTTTGAATAGTTTTTGATCTATATTCTCTGATATTCTGCTTCTATCAGTTTCTGTCTATGGGAGCAAAGTGGGATAGTCTGCTACTTCTGAGCATCCATTTTTCGCATAAAGGTATCTGCTATGAATCTATTCCTAAATGTGTCTTTGCTTGCTTTCAGCTTTTGTTAATAATCAAGCTGATAGAGACAGCCCTTGGGAGCTGTGTGCATTTCCAGTGTAAAATGGCTCTAATTAACATGCTCAGCAACGTGGAGCCAACCGTGAGCACAGACGAGCGTCCCAACGTGCCCTCCCGCACCCCAAGCACGCAGCTCAGCTCAGCCGGGAGCAGCGGCTCTCCCCGTGCTTGCCAGGGCTGGGAGGGCTCTGGCAAAGCAGCCTGTGTGAACAGCCTGCATCTCGGTGGGAACGGCACGCTGAGCTGGTAGGGTTGTTTCTTCCCTAGGCAGTGAGCACTTCCATGACGTGACAGGAACGGTGACACCACTGCCCTGAACTGGAGGGAGGATGGTGTTGTCCCGACCAGGAGATGGAGGAAGACCTGGGCAGCATGGGGATGGCCGGTTTCCTTCCTTACAGCGAGAGTCTCTGGCACCATGGGAAGAGGACAAGTGAGGTCCACAGTGAGTGCCACAATGATGAACTTGGTTACTAGGTAAAAGGAGCTCTGCTCTTTTCCCTGATGGCATCGATCAATTGCATTTTAACAAATCACGTTGAATTCTTCTTCTGCACACCAAAGTATCCCCAGGATCGAAACCAGACAGGACACTGACACCAAGTGCCACCTGTCCTAGGAACACCAGACACTATTGCATCCCCTAAAGCCTCTGGACCATCTCCAGGTGATATTACTTGCAGGCAATTGCACGGGAGGTGCGTTGCCTTTGATACTGTCACTGCCTTCTGCTCACTGTAACCTGTGCAGAGACTGAGCAGCGCTGGCCAAGCACCATCCTCCTTTCCAAGGGGGCACAGACCGCCCGGCCATCTCCACAGGACAGCTCCTGCCTCCTCTTGGAAAGCGCTTTGTGCCAAGCAGAGACCCACTGGCAGGGGAACGCAGCCCCGAGTCCGCATGCCTTGATCTCCCCCTTCCCTCCTCCCCAAAAAGAGACAAGGATGCCAAAACAGCAGATCCGCTGAGTCCCACGTCCCGCAGTCCTCAGGCCCAGAGGACGCAGATGCTGGGAAGGAGCCCAGGCACCCTCACAGGGTGAGCAGACAAACTGCATTGTAAGAGATAAAAGGGAATTTTTGCCTCTAAAATATGATTTCCCAAGTTTTCAAACTCAATTTCATATGTGGGCTTGCATTTTTTTTTATTTTGCAGGTGCTCTGTGCTGGGTCTGTGACAGCCCACATGTCATTCCTCATGGTCCAAATAATGATTACCTTAATTATTTTTATATACATATATATATATAAAATATATACGTAATTATCGCGTATGTGTATATAACTATCACTTTTTAACACCTTAAATAGCCTCTCAGTTTGCCTTGGGCACTCGCACTGCCACCAAACCCTGCACAAGGCATTAGTGCTAAAGCAGGGGACACAAGTGGCTGCAGCAGCTCCCCCCTGTGCAGCCGAAGCTGGGCTGAGCCAGCCTGCGGTCGCTTCTTGGCTCAGATGGAAAAAAGGACGTTTAATTTGTGAGGAATACACAGAGAGCTAAAACCTGCCGGAGGCCGGCTGAGCCGGGTCGCCCGCTCCAGAGAGCAGCGTGGCTACGGGCGGTTTTGAAGGCAGCAAAGGGGATTATTTACAGCACCAGAAAGATAATCCTCCCACCACAAAAAAAAGGAGCAGAAATCAAGCTGGGTTTAAGCTGTGTCCGGTGACGAGGTAGCACATGCGGCGTGGCCCCCTTCAACTGATCACACATTCATCAGGTGAAGTATTTTCCATTTTGCTGGAATAATTTGCGTACCAAAAAAAAATAGCACGCACTTGTTGCTCATAACTACCACTGCTTGGGAAGCATCTCGTCAACAGCAGCTGCTCTGATTACGGTAATGAATGAGGAACAGCGACTGGTTTAATGGGGCTGTGGCATTCTTTACCAAACACGAGACTGCTTTGCAGCCAGCGCCGAGGGAGGAGGGGATGGGGAACCATCCGGCTGGAAACGCGTGGGGCTGGGCGAGCACAGGGCACACAGCAGGGCCGCCAGCAGCAGCGTGCCCCATCGCACGAGTCACCCGCCACGCAGCCCTGGGGGATTCAAACGGGCTGCCGCTGCTGTGGATGCCCACGCTGGAGGTTAATACCCTCCTAACCGCCATCCCTGCCTTGCTTTGCCCCGATGGCTGCATCCCTCTGGGAGCAACAGGCGCACCTATGGCTGCCTAATGCTCCTCCGCTTCCCTCGCACTCCTCCATGCCGCCCTCCTCCTCTCCCCCCGCTGCAAATCTCATGCAGGATCTCTGGCCTGCCAGGAAAGTCTCATCCCTTGGGTTACTGCCCTGTTAATCCTGGAAATGAAACAAACCTCCCCGACCCATTCACTTGTGTGGACCTCGGATCATCTCCACATAACGCCCTGGGCAGCCCGGGTGCCAGCCGGGCTGCCACACGGCAATGGCAGGCACACGTGGCTTGAGGGCAGCTGTCCCATCCAAACAAGTCCGGCTTTCTGCAAAACTCATCCCACCAAGGGCAACTGGCTGCCTGCTGACCAGCCTCACTCTTCCTTCACCTGGGATTAATGCCAAGGCATCTTCTCTTGCTTCCCTCTCCTCACAGCCTATCTGCGAAAGATCCAGGTCCGAATGGACGTGGCTGCTCTTCTTTTAAACTAGCAAGTGACACAGCCTTCTACTGAACAGCTTTTCTCACTGTTTTCCCTATTAATGTTGCATGTAACAGTGCTGTCCAAATAAGACAACTTTGATAATTGGGGGGAAGCTATAAATACACACACAAATATTGCTGATTATTCATGTCAGAAAGCAGGTCAAGCTTTCTGATGCGTTTCCGATCAGCAGGTAGAGGAGACCACGCTTTCCAGTGCTCTGCTATTGCTGCTTTACAGGTCCCTAGAGAAAATCCCAGCATCTCCCTAATCTTTGCCTAATGAGATATTATACAGCTCCAGCATGAAACCAAAACTAAAGAGACAAACATTCTCCCTTTGTACAGTCTTTTCCCTTCCATGAACAAAAGCCAAAGCAACACATTCCTGCAGCAAAGCCACATTTTTCCTGAATACTAATCAAAACAGCAAACCCATTCCAGATGACTCGAGGTTGCTTTCCTCTCCCCCAGCAGGGCTATGACTGAGCCACGCTTTGAGGTGTGAGCGAGCCATGCCTTGCTGTGACCATGGGAATAACTCTGATCTTCCAGCTGTACCTGGTGCGTGGCCATTGCTCTGCCCTGGGTGCAGTGGGAGTTTGCTGCTCCTGGATGCTGGATGGACGGCAGATTAAAATTGCAGGTACATGTGTCTCTGGTGCATCTCAAAGTGTTGGGCTCAATAAAGGAAGCCCTGGAGCATCCTTGAAGGCAAAACCTTCCAAGGTACCAAAAGCCTTCCCTAAGCCAATCAATTCATCTCCTACAGTCAGACCAGTCCGTATCTCCTGGTTATACATTTTGGCAATGGCATCTTCCTTTGGAGTGGCTTTGTCTGCAGCAACGTACAGCTCTACCAAGAGGTCACCCCACACTCAGTACCCAGCTACCCACCGCCTGCAACAGTGTCCTGCCCAGTCCAGAGACACTGCTGAAGAGCAGGTCCTCTCCCCACCCGAGAAGCCGCGGCACTGGATAAACTCAAATATAGAATGAGGCTTCTGTGCCAGCACTTCTGATCATATCAAACCAAAAGTGACCGCATCAGTGTACCTGTGAAGTCAAGCTATACATATCAGACATTGAGCATCACACTCAACAAGGCCTGAGGAACGTCTTGGACAAAGAGAGGACAAGGCAAATTCAGCCCCAGTATAGTTGGAGAAGATCAGTCTGAACCCTCAAGCCATCGTGTTTTGTTCCTACAATAGCAGGGAACTCGTGAGGGAAAGATGCCCAAGAAGTCACCAACTCTCCGCACTGCATCTGTGGATCTCTTCTCCTTCTTCCTCACCTTGTCTTCTCCCTTGGCCAAGCAAGGCATTTGCCGTGGGCTGCAGGAAGACACTGCCCCACTGTGCTGCAGACTCGCAGGGCGATGTGAGCCTTCCCATCACAGATCCCTTCCCAAAGCAGGAGACGGCTCAGGTGGGAGCTCGGAGGATGCCCACGCTCACCGCCAGCTGCAGCCACAGACTGCCAGCCCCACACCCACCCACAGTGGTCTGCGGGGCTCACACGAGGTCTGTCTGTGCAACGTCCTCAGCACCAGAGATACCGCTGCGGAGAGCGGCTCAGCGCAGCCGGGGGTAAGATCTGCCTTGTTGGTATTTTGGAGTGCTCTCTGCTCCCGCCGTGCTGATGGCACAGAAACACCCCAAGCAAACAGCACCGATACGCTCTCTACTGAAATGAAGGGGTTGGGGTTCACCCGGCCTGTCCTGCAACACCTCCTGCACCTCTGCTGTGACCATCTAAGGGCACAGTGCGCCCTGCTCCAGGACCCTCAGGACAGCTGACAGGCGATCACCCCGAGGGCACCGGCAGCCTCTCCCGTGTCCCCTCCTTCATTCCCCGTAGCTCAGGGGTAACAACCTCAGAAAAGTCTGGGGCAAGATCTGGCCCGTGCCCCTGCCCTGGAGCCCAGCCCTCCATCCTGCATGTCCTCCATCACGCTACCAGGCAGGTCTCAGCCAGAGACAGTGCCTGGACAGCAAGACAGAGGTACGGAAGTGGTGATCCTTATGAGACACTCTTCCCTGGGTCCTGAAGGAGGGTGACAGTAAGGTGACCTCCCCTTCCTTGTGGGGCAGGATGGGAACCAGTGGAGCCAGCCAAAAGTGGAGAATAGGTGCAAACGAAGCACCACCCTCCCTCCAATTCCTCCTGCTCCCCATGGCCATGAGTAACGTGTAACTTGGTGCAGCTTCATGGCTGCCCCAGCTTACACCAGGGACCAAGAATGCACCAGCTGGGAAGAAGCTGGAGGAGGGTCAATACAATGCCCCAAACCATGGGCCATCAGATGACACTGCTCCCCCACAATGCAGAGGGGAGATACTGCATTCCCACGGGAATCTTCACCCTACCTTGTTGAGGGTGTTCAAAGCGGCCTGGGCAGCTGCCAGGGCAGGCTCTGCTTTGGCCAGGTCCTCCTCGCAGTCCTTCTGTTTCCGCTCAACCTCCTGAGCGATCAGTGCGACTTTCTGCTCCTCCTCATCGGCAATTGCCTTTTCCCTGCTTACTTTTTCCGTCTCCACCCCCACCACCTGGATCAGCTTGTCAGCATCATCATTCTTCTGCTTCAGCTCCACTTCTTGGGCTGCCAGCTTGGCCTTCAGCTCATCTACCTAGAGAGAAGAAACACATGAGGAAGGACAGACACTCACCAACCTGCTCCCCACCCTGCCCAGCAGCACGGGCTCATGCTCGAGCAGGGCTGAGCAGTACCCAAAAGCACGGAGGGCCTGTGTGTACAGCAAGCAATGCCCTGGCAGCACAGACCAGCAGTATTTCTAGCTGTTAGCAGGATACTGCTGCTCTCCTTTGCTCACAGTTGCTTGGGTCACGGTTGGAGAGCCCATGCATATGGTCCATGTACTGGACCAGCCTGTTAGCAGTGAGGAACCCTGCAGGGGAGAAACCAGCATCAGCAGGATGAGCTGCTAAGGAGGGTGTCCCACCCCTTCTCCCCGCCTCTGCTTGGGAGCTGGACAGAGGTACCAGGGCAACATAAACGTGGCTTTGAGCAGGATCCAATGAAAAGTAGATGGAAGCTTTCATTTCCAGTGTTCTTGGGATTATTTTCATACAGCCCAGGAGCCTCACCATAGACCAGGCATCTGCAGGAAGGTTCTCTTATTATAAAGCCAAATACATCCAGCTGTGAACACGAGATCTGATGTCACATCGTATCCCCGGTACAGGAGGCGTGCATGCCCTGTGCACGTGTTTTGCAGTGGAGATGACGTGCTACCATTCAGCTACACTTTCTTTCGCTTCTCAACCTTGATGCCAGCAGAACAGAGCACGGGATATTTTGCCGTGTGCAGGTTTTGGGGACGACCTGTGCACCAGGAACCAGTGCTCCCCGAGCTGCCTGCTCGCCCAGGCGCACCCTGCCACTCGCCCACCCTTCCATCCATGCCCCCCACACCCAAGGCAGAGGCAGCAGCCCATTAGTTCCCTCGCAACCATCAGGTCCTATGGGACTTGTGGTGGCAAGGGCATTTTTCCCACCAGAAAGGTTACAGTTAGGGTCTGCTGACAGGTACAGCCCTTCTCAGAGATCCAAGGCTCAAGGGCCATTAAAATGCATTGTCAAATGAGCTTGAGAAGGGACCTCCTGTCCAGCCAGCAGCCAAGCGGCATGGCACTGGTGGCAGCCTCTCACACACTGCTCCACCGAGCAGCTGCTCGCACCCAGCAAAGGCAGGAGCCCCCTCCAGCAAGAGGCTGAAGCATTCGCATGGTGGGGGAGCTCACGCCGGCTGTCACTTCAAGACAGAAAATCTCTTTCTAAAACCCCTCGTTCCAATGAATTTACACGGGCTCTGTGCAGACCATGGAGTTTTTCACTGTCCTGCTGTCAGGCTCACAAAGGATTGCTTAGAGCTCCTGGGGTACGTCTTTACCTATACAAAAATACTCTCTAGAAGGGAAGTCAGACATTTGCTTTTGTTAATAATTCCATTTTTATACCAGAAGAGAGAGCACAATTTGCAGTCTTATAAATAAAAGCTACTGACGCTCGGCATCAGCTTGAAGTGGAGAGCGGTTTCTTAGGAGTCTCTCTGTGCACTCCATCCATCGTCATCTCCTGCTGCCTGGCCCTACAATGCAGTTTTCACCAGGACAAGGACGCGACTGTAAATCCAAACGCCTCTGGCCTCGCAGGAGCACATAATCCCTTCAGTCGTCAAACTTCAGCGGCAGCTTCTTGTTCAGCTCCGTATTTGGGGATTGCAGGAAATTGAAGTGGGAAGCTTCGCTGATGGCAGATACGGCTTGTGACCTTCTGCCCAAAAATCAGTAATCGTGCTGGATACATATACAAATGAGAGCTTTAGGGGTTTACACGACGACGACAAAACATGCAAGGGATTAAAACCCACTAGCACTCAATAATGCTACAAAATGAGCAGATGTAAACTCAGCCTCCAGCACAGCCCATAAAGAACAGAAAATGCCCTGACAAAACCTGCTTTCGGCCAAGCACACGCAATAATGGAAGGGCAAATGACTTAGGATAACATCAGGATTTTAGATTTTTGATTAGCAATAAATTAAATTCATTTCTCCGAGTCAAGTCTGTTTTGCCCATGACAGTAACTGGTGAGTGTTCTCCCTGTCCTTTTCTTGACCCATGAGCTCTTCTCCATCTTATTTCTTCCCCACCATGCCCTGCTGAGGACAGGGTGTGACAGAACAGCTTGGTGGGCACCTGGTGTCCAGCCAAGGTCAACCCACTACACCTCAGTGTGAAGAAAACCAGGAACACTCCACCCTCCAGTCTGCAAGCCGGAGCTCAGGAAGGCAGTAAAACGCACGGGGTATGCGTGCATGTGGTAGGGGCACCACGCACACGGACACAGGCATGGACAACAGGGCCACAAGGAGCTGCTAAAAAAAAGATGAAGAGAAGCAGCTCCATATGGAGGGACAGGAAGAAACTGTTTTATGTCTGAAACAAGAGCATGGGATTGGGGATTCACACCTCTTGACAGACATGAGCCCTCTCAGCTAACAGTGGAGGGCAGGGTGCTGCACTGACCTGTTCTGCTTGATTCTTGTCAGCACATTGGACCCTGCTGTGCTGTGGAGCAGCCACAGACACGTGCTCTATAAATTACCATCCAAACACACCACAGAAGAGCCATTACCACATCCAGGGGAGGCAAGAAAAACACCACTGACTTTACCAGTGTCTGCCAATGCTGGTGAAAGCAGAAGATGGCTTTTGGGTAACACATAGCTGGTAAGCAGAAGAAAGCAAGAACTACAAGAGAATCACAGTACAAAGACAGACTGAGGTGGCATGGAAAATCACAGCAGACTGTCACCCCAAAGAGGAAACAGAACAGAACTCTATTAACCTCCTTCCCATAGGCACCACCAGGATAATAACCAGATCAAGATGTGAGCAGACAGATCCAGCACGTGCCTTAGCACACAAACTATCATTACTGGCCACAGAAGGGTCAGTACTTGGTGCCAAACCATGCTAAGAAATGGGAAAAAACTGTGAGTATCTTCCTGAGTCCAGGACAATCTGATAAGCAATTAGTAATGTGAAGTAGAAAGGGAAAGAGCACAGCAAACGAGAGATTCAAGGGTAATGTACTGCGACTCCCCAGCGGGGAACGGAGAAGTGCTTGCCTACCACCTGGATGAAATAGGAAGAATTATTAAAGAACAGAAAACCCGGAAGGCAGGATCCCAGAAGACTCCTTGTATCTGATTGTCCCTGCCTTGCTTCAACACCAATACATCACAAAGGTCAACGATTAATTGATAGAGCAAGCAAGACTTGAATCTGGAATCCAGTGATGCAGTATTAATGAAAGTCATCCTAAAAATTACTCAGCAACGGGCTCTGAACAGAGCGCTGACCTCTTCATAGTGAACATCACTCTGAAAAACAAATGACTCATCCCCCACATCTTCCCAAGTCTATTATGTCCTAACAACTGGAAGCCAGCTTCTGCTTTTCTGAGTACTGAGGACAGCCACTGTCTTCAGGGAAAGACGGTTAGGCACGTAAGCTAATGGAAAACACTTCTTTAAAAGCAAAGTTAGTCAACAGTATCAAGCTGTCCAAATCTCAAAAGAAAAGAAAAGAGAGGAAGGGGGGAGAAGAGAGGAGTAAGAGGAGAGGGAGAAGTTATTTTGAAACTGGAATGGCTACGTCAAAAAGCACCCTACAACTACTTGCACAACAGCCTCCTCATGCTGAGGCCACACTGAACAGCCTATAGCAACACATAAAAATCATAATTAACTTATCACAGCATCCAAGCAGTAGGAATCTGGAGAATGCTGATGATGGGAACACTAGTCCTCAGACCTAAGGTACAACCAGGTCATACCCAGGTATCAAAATCCTCCACCTTTGCTTTGAAAAAAAAACAACCCACAGCATATCGCTTCCAAGCACCACGAAACAACCTGGATATGACACACCTGAGTGAGACAGAAGACTTGTCACTTCCCCAGCATCCAGACCAACCATTTCCACGGGTGAATGTAAAGTTCAGGCTTTCAAGACTGAACGTTCTGGTATGATTTCCAATACTGCTAAATATCCACACTCTGTTTTCAAATCAACAACAGTTTTGACTGTTGCGCATATCTGATAATTTAGGTGTTTAATTTTAGGCCCCCAGTGCTAATTTTAGATTCAAATTTGACATATTTGTCCTCACTGCTCTGCATCTTAATCAACTTCATAAACAGGCACTTCTCATCCCAGCCTTACTCCAACCAGATACGAACTTTTCATTCTTTTATGCTTCTTGCAATAGCAAAACCTACAAGACCTGCAGGTGCTGTGGCTTCCCATCTCCTCCCCAGTCCTCCACCACTGCTCTGCACCTGTTTTGCGGCTTGTCAGAGCACCCTTGCCAACATAACACCCATATGAAGATACGCCTGAAGAATACAGAAGGGTCCCCATGTTTGACTGACACTACAGGGACTTGTTTCCTCTCAAAAGGTTAGTTTCACACCAGTTGCTCCCAATAAAAAATAGACCTAATCCATCTTGTCCAACACTGGGGCATCATCAAAACCAGCAGCATCCCACAGGTCAGCAAAATTATTTGCCTCTATAGGTAAGGTAGAGGTAAGGTCTGCTTTGCAATGAGGGCACGTACTTATGGCTCTGGTTGGCTTCACTGGTCGTGACAGGACAAGGGGCAATAGGCACAAACTGAAGCACAGGAAGTTCCGTCTGAACATGAGGAAGAACTTCTTCCCTCTGAGGGTGACGGAGCACTGGAACAGGCTGCCCAGGGAGGCTGTGGAGTCTCCTTCTCTGGAGATATTCCAGACCTGGCTGGACAAGGTCCTGTGCAGCCTGCTGTAGGTGACCCTGCTTCGGCAGGAGGGTTGGACTGGGTGACCCACAGAGGTCCCTTCCAACCCCTACCATTCTGTGATTCTGTGATTCTGTGATGGGTGCTCTCAGCTGCTGGTTATTCAACTTCAGCTGCATCCTTACAAAAGAGATGCTAAAACCTGCAAAAGGGACATGAAATGTGCCCGCTCCCCTCCTGTGTCCTCACAGGCCTGTCCTGTGCCATGAAGAAAGCAACTGTTTCAAGTGAGATGCAGACTATCATCACAGTTGAGAGGCACTAATAAAGCCCATACATCTCCCTCCAGTAAGGCACGTATCCTGTTGAGCACGACAAACGTGATTTATGCCACCAGCATTATCCAGAGGACATATCTGGAAGTGGTTGAACCTGCTAGTTCTTCATTCACATCAAGCCCCTGCATTTCTTTGGAGCACCTTCAGGAGAGGCCCATTTGCCACAGTAGAAGCTTGTAAGTGAACACTTGTAAGAGTTAATAGAATATGAAATGGAGAGGAAAACAGGAGTTTAGCAGCAGATGTAGACAGCAAAGCTCTGAAAGGCCGTTTGAGTCACTACAGAGAGGTTTGTGAAATGCTCAGAACATCTAGTCGTTATCACAGAGAAGTGCCAGTGCCGCTCTTTAGCAGGGTGGTTTTGTGATGGCTAATCTACATTTCAGACATGCATTAGTCTTCCTTAAAGATGGATAGCATCATGCAAGTAAAATGAACATCAGCCTTATTTTAAAAGGATGCTCTATTTAGTTTGAAAGACAGGATTCTTGTTGAAGTTATTGTAGATTTCCTGGATGCAACCCCAAAAATCACTGATCTTCCAGTACTTTATAAGCTATTTTGTCACTACAGCTGAAATATAACCATTAAAAGAACATGTACACAGTCAACTGGATTCCTATTTCATTTCACTTATGGTAATCTTTCATTTGGGTTTAGCACCACCTAAACTGCAGAGACTGGACACACATTTCTTCCCTTCTCCTTTCCAGTACAGAATATAACTTCTGCTCCTCCAGGAACCCAGTTCAAGCCAGACTAGTGCCAGGACCTAGCATGAATTTTATGCCCTGCACAATTTCAGTCTGTAAAACTCTCCTTCAAACCAGGATGCAGAGACGCTTCTAACAGAGGAACAAGGAAAGCATCAGCTTTTAATCCTGAAGGATTTGCTTACTTGTGCAGACGTGCTCTTGAGCTTCTCCAGGCCATTCTCCAGTCGCTCCATTTTTGCTTTTAAATCCTTGCCCTTTTTCAATAGCAAATTTTGATAGAGTTTTATTTGCTCGAGGAACGACTTCGGAGTGGTATAGTTGTATCGTCGCTCATTGCTCAGATACAGTCGGGATATCTCGTTGACGCTTGTGTGGACATAGGCCATGAATTTGCTTATTGAATCTTTCACTGGATCCTAAAAGTAAGATGAGCAGACAAGGAGAAAATACTTCAAACAGAACAACTACATATAGCACAGACCTGTGCTGTATATAAAGGAATTTAGTAACTTTTTATTCTGCCACAGCAAAATCCATGATGTAACATCCAAGTTGATCCCTTTTCATTTGTTATCTCTAAAATAATTTTGTCTGTTCATGTACTTTAGACTTCTTTTTATATCTTTTTATCTCATACTTTATACTATTCCAAGCAATTTTTCTAACATTCAACTCTGCAAAATAACAGCCTTTTAAGTATAAATTTGGGCTTTTCTTTCGTACAAATGGGGAAAGTGCACACTCATAAATAGAAACATTGTAGACTTTATTCTTCCAGATCCTGCCCAGAAAACCTAAATAAACAGAACTGAACAGCTTTTAGTCTAGTAGCAGGTTGTCATCAATGAGAACTTGACATATTTTTTGCCCTTGAGAATTACAGACACTCAGACACGCACGTGGAGAGAAAAGTGTGTATTCCCTGAAATAATCACAAGCATTATGTTATTTTCTGCACTGATTTGTAAGCTGCCTTTCTTGCTAGCAGAGCAGCCGTTTCACTGGCAGTAGGATCAGTGCATCACACCCACGAGCGTGGTGCTTACGGCCCTACTTCTGCTAAGGTCCATGCTCCGCTCTGAAAAACCTGGCCCGTATTTCAAGCTTGGTGCAAATAAGCTTAACACACTACGGTGCCACCATCGATTCCTCTCCAAGCAGTCACCCAGATGTCCTGGAGAAGTGTTGGAGAGCAGTGAAGGTGAGCAGGGAGTCCTCTGCAACACCATCCCCCTCATGCGAAGTATTGCTGGCCCTGAACGGAGGGACGAGGTCACACCTGGCTGTCACCAGTGCTGCCTTGGCAGGGGTGGCCAGCGCCTGCACCCCGCAGAGGACCGCAAAACCAGGCAAGGCTCAGGCACCCGCAGATGCCGGTGGGTGAGGTGCTCACCTCCACGGTCTCTGTTTCTCGCAGAAAGCGGAGGCTGACGGACTCGAGGGCCTCCCGCGGCCACTCCTGGAACCAGTCTATGGCCGTGCAGCTGACGATGGCGGGGAACCTCCTGCTGCGGACACGCAGCTTGTTACCAACGGGCGAAAAACACAGCGCGACCTGTGGAGCCCAAGAGAGGAGAAGGTGAGAAGACATGGCCAGGAGCAGGCACCGGGCTCCAGTCGCACAGCCCAGCCCGGACTCTACCAGCCACTTCCAATGGAAGATCTTGTGCCACCAGCTAAGGGTGCAGCAACCTCTATCCTTCAGCCCTTGCACTTCAGGCCAGCAAGCCTGGCCTGGAAAAGGCACAATCTAGCAGAAAACACATTTTTTTGTCTGCAATAAATACAAGCAGTGGTGCTCAGCATTGCTATGGTCAAAAGCAGAAGCCTGGCACAGTTTCAAGGCTGCAGCTGGAGTTTAATCCAACCACTCTTCCCCGCTATAGCGGTGACACAAAGCTTCGCCCAGCAGGGAACTGGCATCCGGATTCAAGTGGTGCAACCAGGAATTAAAGTGAATGGATCTAAATTCTCCTGGCAGGACCACGGGTCTGCCTGGATTTTTTCCCCGAAAGCCAGCATTGAAAACGGTTGAGTCGGCTCAAATTCAAAATCTGCTTTTAACAGAGTAAGAAATTTTTTAAAATAGAGAAATCTCAAAGTAGAATGGAAATAGAAGCATTTGTGAATGCGTTTTCCCTGCTCATTGCATGTTTGCACAGCAGGTCTTTTGCTTTTCAGGCTTTTATTTCAATCCAACAGCTGCTAAAAGCTTCTGAGCTGCAGTAAATTGCGCAGAGCTTGTGGGTCTCTGGGAAATCTCTCTTCACATTACCCTGGGGCCTGGGCAAGGGGTTGTTACTCCTCTGCTCAGCATCCTCCCAGCCCTGCACCTCCCCGTCTTCAGCACCCTTCCCTCCTCCACCTGCCTTTCCCTGCAGGCTGGGAGCCTCCTTCCCCCCACAGCCAGCCTGCTCAGCTCCTCTCTGGTAGGCACAAGCTCTCCCTTTTCTGGAAGAAAACTCCTCACCCAGGGTGTAAAGTCAGGCCAAGGCAAAGTACCTTTCCCTTCGCTGCCTCCCCACCAGCTTTAACAGCAAAATAAGACCCAAGGACCAAAACCTGCCACCACCATTCATCACAGCCCTTCTTCTATAAGCCTGCTGTGGCTGGATTGATGAGCTCTGCTAAGCAGGTGCAAAGGAGGACACCAACAAGCTGAGATCATGCAATGAAGTAGCAACATCTGAGCAAGGGCCAGTTTGGGAAGCAGCATATCTACTGAATGCATCACCCCTCTCCCACTTGTTAGCCCTGGCTGATACCCACACAGCCTTGCAAGTGCCACAGGGCAGACTGCCATCGGCTCAGACATCTCTACAAGGTGTCACCACCTCCACCCTGAGCTAAGACCTGTTTTTAGAAGCTGTGAAAGCCAGCCTGCAACAAAATCACTTTTGTTTCAATTTCAGAAGAGCCAGCTGGACTCAGAGCTTCTGCTCCTCTGACCTGGCCACTGCGTGCTCACAGAGGACAGCATGTAGAAACCCTTTCCACACCTTCAAGCATAAGCCTTGGGCACCTCTATGTTGCTCTCTCAGGGCCAGGCAAGCTTCATGAGAGCATCCATGTCAAGAGCCCTCTTCTACACCTACAATACTCTCTCTCCAGACCCTGGAACAGAAAGTGTGCTGGTGCTTATGCTCTGCTGGGTCAAGATCCACTCCTGTGCTGATTCCAGATGTCCAGCATGTCCTGGACCAGCAGTGGCTCAATCAGCTTTCTGCACAGTGCATGATGCCATCACAAAATGCTGGAGAGCGTAAAGAGATGGGCTGACCCCGTGCATCTGCTCTAACACACCATTAAGGAGAAGCGCAGACAAGGAAAAGGCATCAGCCTCAAGTAAATCACATCCATGCTGCCCTTCCAGTGTACCTTAATCTCTGTCAGGAATATATTTAGAGAAGGACACCAGGCAGTAGAAAACTAAGGTGTTAGAAGAACACCTGGAAAGTCCTGAAACTGTTTCAATGTCTTAGGACGTATTTATAAGGCCTTTCTATGCTGGAATATGGGCTGCAATGGGAGAAATCCTGTCAGCGTGTTGTGTCCCACTTAGTTCCCAGCACTCCGGTTTTAAGATAAAGGATTTTTTAATTCTTTTGCCTCTGGATTGTCAACAGCATGAAGACTGATCCCCTGTGCAATTTTTCCAAGCAGCAAGACCTATTCCTGATGCACCCCAGTTAAACCCCAGCGCATGGCTTTGAAAATGGAAAGGCTGATCCTGCTCAGCTCTCAAAAGAGAAAATTTTCAACTCCCATAGTGCTCTCTAAAGCCAAAGTAGCGATGACAACAGACAGCATTTCTTATGTTTAAGTACTGCTTGCTGAGAGAATCAGTTCATATGAACAGGAGGAAAAGCCTTTCAGGCTGCAGTCTGACCTCCCTCCAACGTAGCCCAAAGCTCCTCCACCCTGTGCCCCTGCGCCAAGGTCGATGGCGAGGACCCGAAGTCCCCCAGCCTCTGTCTCACCTTCAGCTGTCGCCGAACACGTTCTATAAAAAACTTCCAGCAAGTCTCCCTGGAGTCCACTAGCCCCCGGCCTCTGACTTCATTCCTCACGCTGTTGATGATGTTTTCGACCTCATCATCGGGGAAGAGATCAGGGATTTCCCCTAAGAGAAGAGGGCACGTTCAGTTTACTGGTCTGGATGTTGTTGCAGTCTTAGAGCAAAGTGAAGTGGCTGCCTCCCTCTTCAGGGGCTCGAAAAAGCCCCTTCCTCGAGAAAAACCATTGTGCCAGGTATCCACGGGCCCCGGCAGCAGAGAGGTGGCACGGGTCATTCTGCTAAAAAATAAACACTCGTGAGAGTAAACTTTCTTGTAAAAGCACAAGGTGAACAAACATAGAATAGAGTCAAAGGACAGAAAGTCTGTTTTTTTCTGATCTACAGTGCTAATTAGATTACAAAAAAAATCAAATACCTAATACACTATACCCGATAACAAAATCATTTCAGTTTCACAAATGAATTAGAAAACCTGTACAATTTCTACAGCTGTTCAACATCATTGCCAGCAGCAGGCAAATAACTCCAGATCACCAACACATTTTTAAAGTTAGCAATCTTTTAAAAACTTTTAAAAGTTAATAGATCTGCAACTGACTGTCAAAAATGCACCCAACCAAATATTTTTTTAGCGGTTCTTTAATTTATCACCTATTCACTTCCTTGCTGGCTTCTGATTTTACTGAAATCACCGTTATTGAGTGAGATACTGTCAATGTGAGCACTAATCACTTAGAAAAAGACACTAATCAGAAATCTGCTCATTTATAAGAAAGACTAAAACATATATTTTTTTCTAGCTTCCTAGGTGATGATAAGAAGTGTAACAAGTCATAAAAACAAGCATGCAGGTAGCAGAGAGCAGCCAGACCCATCACTCCGCACCCACTGGGCAGCACTAGCTCATGCCATGGGAAGGCACAGTTTCCCCAAGGTCCCTTCCTCAGTCCAGCTGCGATTCTGAGCTGCCTCCCTGGACCCTGAGAGAGGACCTCTAATTTGTCCCCACTTCTCCACCCAGCAACCACAGCAAAATGTAACACCTTTCAGAAATCCCAGAAGATGTCCTGGACACCCCAAAGCCAGGCTGCTCAGTCTGCCCCTTGCTGCAGGACACTGCAGAGCTTCACCATGAGTCATGAGATATTTGTGTCATCTACACCGCACATAAGAGGTGGTGGGAGCTACTCACCACCCTCCACAACAACCCCTGTGCTTACTCCTGGTTACATATTCATCACAGGCAGGGCTTGTTTGCTGCTCAAACCATCTGGCCAATTTATAGCCACATATGTCAACTCTGGAGTTACTCACAAGCTATTGCTCCCCTGTGCTGTCAATGCTCCACCCCTCACCATCCATGGAGGTCACCTGAAACAGCTGGTATCTTCCCACTCCTGACTCATAAATAAGGCAAAAAGTGTCATGCAGTTCATAGCAGTGATTTTCCAGGGAGTCTGGGGAATATGCCCACTCTGGGTTACCTAGGGTGGTCACGGTGACACAGCTGCACTCTCCCATGTGCACTGTAGCCACAGCACACCTGGTATGGGGGGGTGCTCACCCACACCACCTTGTGCCATGTTCTGCACAGAAACAGAGCATCTGCATGTAGCCTGACTATTCTGCAAGTGTTTGGGCAAGCAACAACTCAAAAACTTACATGCATCTGGAAAAACAAAGCGGAAAAGGACTGGAATAGAATAAGCAGCTACATGATGCACACACACGGTCATATGATAGCTTTGCTTCATCCTCCAACTTGTAGATACTCCAGTCAAATATTCTAGGCAGGAACAACCTTATTTTATTAGGTAACTAGAGTGTGGATGCACCGGATCTCTAGGTCAAACTCCTCATCTGTTGACACATTCGTTCGGCTCTGTCCTCAGCTGCAGTATCACAACAAACACATCACTTAACAACCATCTGCAGTATACCATGAAGTATGGAAAAACGGGGCACAAGACATCAGAGAAAGTAAAAAAATCTACCAGACGACAGAGTGCATCAGCACCAAGGAGACCTTAGCAGTGCTTTTATTCTAGCACTTAACCCACATATCTTCTAGCTTTCTTCATATATTGCCCTTCTGTATATTTTAGAACTACAGACGCTACCATGTGCAAAACACAATCACAGAATCACAGAATAGTAGGGGTTGGAAGGGATCTCTGTGGGTCATCTAGTCCAATCCTCCTGCCGAAGCAGGGTCACCTACAGCAAGCTGCACAGGACCTTGTCCAGGCGGGTCTTGAATATCTGCAGAGAAGGAGACTCCACAGCCTCCCTGGGCAGCCTGGGCCAGGGCTCCGTCACCCTCAGAGGGAAGAAGTTCTTCCTCATGTTCAGACGGAACTTCCTCTGCTTCAGTTTGTGCCCATTGCCCCTTGTCCTGTCACTGGGCACCACTGAAAAGAGCTTGGCCCCATCCTCCTGACACCAACCCTTCAGATATTTGTAAGCATTTATAAGGTCCCCTCGCAGCCTTCTCTTCTTCAGGCTGAACAAGCCCAGTTCCCTCAACCTCTCCTCGTAGGGGAGATGTTCCAGTCCCCTCATCATCCTCGTAGCCCTCCGCTGGACTCTCTCCAGTAGCTCTGGAAAGGGGGAGAGGACAAATCAAAGCAATGAGAGATGTACCTGATGCTAAGAAGTCATTCACCAGCACCAAGAACTGCTCATCCGCCACTTGCGCGTCGGTCATCAGGAACACGGTGCCTACGTTCTTCACGCCAGCTTTCAGGTACTGGTTTGCCAGGTCTGCCTGGAGGTTGAAGAGCAAGTGGACTTAGGGGCTGCATCTACATTCTGCAAAGCATGGGCGAGGTACCACCCCTACACATGGGATAGTTCAGAATCTTCCCATTAACCGAGGACAAAGCGATTGCAATTAACTAGCATGAAACTGCCCTTTGGCCACTCTCCATCTCCACGGCTGAGCCTCCCAGGTTATACTGGGGAGTCTATTGCTGTCATCATTGTCAGACATTACCAAGCAAGACGTGACATTATGCCCAGGTCTGTATTGCACAAAAACGAGCAGAAAGCCCCGCCTAGCACTGCTGGAGAAAGGGAAATGCCTGTGGCTGGAACACGTAGCGGTCGGTGCCCGTGGCTGAAGACATCAATGCCATCAGTGGTTGCGGAGATGGCAAGGGGAGCTCGTACAGGCTCACTCTGCCCGGGCTGTGGGTGCAGTAAGTCACATAGACCGGGAGGCTAAAGCACCACGGGGACTGGGAGAGACAGCACTGACTGCAAATCCTGGTCCTTGGTATCCCCATGCTTTCTCTGCTTTCACAAGTATACTTGAATATATTTTTTTTTCTGAGGTGCTGCAACTTTGTTTGTTCATGAGGAAGGGAGGAGGACACCTTGTGCAAACATGGATTTTTTTTTTCAGTTGTGTATTTCTTCCTTCTGTCCCCGAGTCAGAGCAGGGACTCACCCTTCAGTCTCCCACTCAGCGCAGTGATGCGGACAGAGAGCCTGCTCACATGAAGAAGCTGTTTCGTTTTAAAGGGACAGTGTCCTCCTAACGAAGGACACCTTCTTTTTGAAATCCAAGTTGTTCATGAGATGGGAAAAACACCATTATCCAGCTCAAACTCCATCCTTTCCTTCAGGCCCCTCCAAGCAGGATACAAGACATGTGTGGGCCCTTGAGGGACTGCAATGGCCAATGTTTCAGAAACTCTCTTAGATATTCAGCAAACACACTCGCTTCTTCTGAAAGAATGATTTGTTACTTTCATCACTGGAAATTTGGATCAGATCAATTATACCAGCGGGAGGGGCCAATGGCAGATAGGGTAATCTGTCACCATCTTGCTCTTCCATCTCTGAGAAAAAAAAAACCTACTCCATATTTCATAAATTCTTTGAAAATGAATACAGACTGAAGGGAACATCAAATTATCTTCCACCTCCACAGACAGAAAAGCAAAGAGATGCTTTGAAAACAAGTTTATTAACGCTGGTAGCGAGCTATATTCCTAGATGGGAAAACAAGCTTCCTCAATAAACAGGCAGACAGGAGCTAGAAAATCCCTTGAGTGGGGCTGAAAAACACAAAGGAGAGCTGAAAATACCTAACGGACAGTGGGACAGGCTTGTGTGACACCGTGAAAACAACTTGTACACAACCACAGGCCACCAGGTCATGTCACTGATGGGGAAGGAACCCGGGGTTCATTGGCCATCGTGTCTCCCAGGCAGAATGGAGTGAAGTCACTGCAGCTGGGATTTTTACAACGTTTTTAATGAGAAACATTTTGCCAGCAGCGAATGTACTTTTAAACAATTTCAGTGATACTTTAAAATGTTAATTTATAACTCCGAGGCTCACTAGCCTATGCATAAATATAAGCACAGGCACATGTTGTCTATAGTGAACCCTCCACCATCCACCCAGTCCCTCCCTTACACAAAATAGCAGAGGAAGCACTGGTTATGACATGGGAACTCTCCACCTACTCTCTCCTGCTCCTTTTCCACCTCCAAATCACTCCACAACAGGCACCTCACAGACATGCTAATTACTGCATCTTGGTTTAATTAGAAACAACAATCAAACAGAACTTTCCCAGTCCTTCACAGTTTCTTGAACAAGCACGAGGTGGATGTCCATGCTGCTGGGTCCATTAGCACAGCCCAGCACTGACACCGAGTGTGCTCAGGCCTGGCCTGCTCAGAGATTTGGTAGGGGACATCAGGTCTGCCTGCACCCCTGTGCAGACACGCTTCAGCAAGGTATTTCAAGAAGCATTGCTCCTCTCTGCCGTCCCCACATCAATACCATGTCTGAGGCTTTTTAGTGTCTTCACATCGGTGTCAATCAATATGCAACAAGACAAAGGTTTCAGGGCAAGTTCTGCTTTTTATTGCCTTCCCCTCCACCTCAGGCTTAAAGCTACCTACCTTCAGGTCAGGGATGCCATAGCCTTTCCTCAACGTGATCTGGAAAACCTCCAGAGAGCTAATGAAGGCTGCCAGTCTGGTCAGGCTCTGCTTGCCGCTTCCGCCCACGCCAACCAGGAGAGCGTTTCCTCTGGGGGACTCCAGGATACGGTTGATGCGGCAACTAAATTGAAGCATACAAAATGTCTCATTAATAAGAGTATTTTTCTATTTCCCTGCCCAGTGCTTTTCAATACATATTTTATTCACTAAGAAATTGTATTCTGAATGGGATGAAAAATGTCAAACTAAGAGACATGTCAGCAATCAATCCCCATCTCTGCTGAGACCTACACAAAGGACATGGCTGATGAAAAAAATAGTTTGGTGGCAATTCAGGCTGTGTCCAATTTTTTTTTCCACCTGCCAAGTCTTGCTGGACAGAACTATTTTGAGGTGCAGGCCTAGACATCTTTACTGGGAGGATAAAGGAAAAAGCACATTACATCGACATGCAGAAACTGAGAACAAAATTCAGGGCTCTGATGCACCCGGTAAAGGTTTCTCTTCGCAAAGCATTTGGGGTTCATGTTCAGGTGAAGAGTCCTGCTACGCATTAAAGCATATTCATATTTGTCTAGAATGGCATAAAACCTGCCTGGAAAACGCAGTCAGTGTTCCTTCTTTATCCAAACCACCACTACTTAAGAGTGAGATTTTCTCACTCTTAAAATGAACTTGCTCCTATTTTCCAGATCTGTTCACTTGCCCTGTCTGAGAGTTGCCTGGTGAACTCTGCCTGGCTCCAATTTATCCTCTTGAAGCAATTGCTGACATCCTCACATGTTAAAATCCCAAGTGACGGGGGTTTAGAGGATCCTACCGGTGAAAACCTCACTGTCCTGAGTCTTAAATGCAAGCACCATTCCCTTCTTCACAGCATTGCCTTTATTCAGCTCACTTAACTGAGAATTTTCCTTCATTAATCTAATTGATTTTTCAAATACTGTGAAAAATACTGTACTGCTCTATTACAACTTAAGCACCTTATGATCTATGAGCAGACTCCCACTGACTGTGAAATTATACCCAGAAAAGCAAATCAGGCTGTGTGGAAAGCTTTAGTGTTCCCCCTCTCAGTCCTCCAGGCTCTCCCCAAAGATGACAGCACGGTCTCTGCCCCTGCTGTGCTCTCCGGGGCTGCGTGCTTTGTGAACATGCACAAGGAGCCCCGGATTAGGAGGTGACTGACAGGTATCTCCTACTTCCTTACATAAATGAAGTCCTTCACTTTTCCCATTCTTTTCCTTTTTTTTTTCCTTTTTATTTCCCAGCCGAAAATTTTCAGCAAATTCAAGCTGACATTCATGAGCTGTTTGAGAAATAAGTTGTATATTTCAGCAAAATGTAATTTCCAAGTGCAGTGAATGAAATTCACCCAGCTCCAGTGAAAATCACGCTGAATGCTCAAACCTCGCTTTCCCGATTATTCACAATATTAACTGGAGGGATAGTGCCAGGTTTTGTTGCAAATCCCAATTTATGTAAAGTGAAAAAGAAGCACAAGATTAACATTATTGTCACCTTCCTGCAAGCAATGCAAGCAGAAATGCCCACGGACATCAGGTTACATATGACTTATTAATACAAAGGAGTAAATGTCCATACTGCAAGAGAAAACATGCCCCAGCGTAGTGGGCAGACTACACTGCAAAAGCAACTGGTTGTTGAGCTCTCGGAACAGAAATGGTTAAACATCTCATTAAAAGGAGTAGCATTTTATATATATTTTTTTTAATTTGCATGAGAACAACTGCATTAAGCTGCCAGGTCCAGCGAGAAGTGAAATCGCACACTGCTGTGCGGCTTCCTTCTGGCTTAGAGTCACAAATCTGCACCTCTTGACACAATCTTTTCATATAAAATCAGTTAAAACTATGATTTACAGGGCAGGTCCCTCTTCTGAAGTGGTCTAAGGCCAGATCTGCATTTCAGCACCCAGAAATAAGTCTGTTTCTGCTGGGATTCACAACAAGCATTTAAATGGTATTTGAAAGCTGGAAGCATGCCTCACTATCTACCCCACAGACGTGTGAATAGCTTCATAACTATGGGCTGGAGGCTTGCTATTTTCATACAGTCCCACTTGTCCAGTTTCGGAAGGGAACCCATCCGGACCTCCAGGCATTTAAATGCAAGCAGGATTTTCAAAGGATCAAAGCAGTTTAAATGGCTCAATCCGTTTAAACTAGTAGCCTGAATGCACATAATCTTGCTTTACATACTTCTGAAAATCCCACTAAGAACCTGTGTAAACGTGGCTCTAAACCAGTTGTGAAAGCATCTAGGGAAATCCCAGTATAACAAGTTCTGTACCTGGCTGTCAAACGAACACCCACATAAATGATAACACACTTGAACACTGTCACATACAACAAATGTTCACGCCATATGCAGAGCATCGCGGGTCAAAGATATCGTAACAGCATCCAGACTTTAAAAAACACAGCAGCATGCAGTCCCTCCATCTGACAGCCCCAGGCATCCCCGTGGATTCAGAAGCGCCCTCCAAACACCAGCCAGAGAAGCAGCGCAGTATTTGTGCTGGACACGCCATATGGGCAGTTGAAGCTTCTGCACATCTCCAGCTCCATCAGCTGTAATTATGGATACCTACATCCTCCAGGAAACTCCACGGAAGCTACCTGCATTTATGAATGTTATGATGAGACCGTAAAGCCAGAAAATCCCCTTACACGTGGCACATGGCGTCCTCAAACAGTACCAGGTTCATAGCAGCATTAACTTCATTGTAGCTGTCCAAGGCTTCCACAAGGATCTGGTTCAGCTCCTCCCAGGCTGGCACTGGCCTATAGCTGGGTTCACCGACGCCTTTAGCAAAATGGCAATAAACATTCATTTGCTTGGTCTGCTCTAAAGTTTCCTCAATGTCCTGCCAAAGAAAATAAAAATATATATATATATATATGTACATAGCAAGCATAGGAAAAAGCACTCCAGGTCTATGTCATCCTTCCAAGTCGAGTATGGTGTTCCAGCAAATGCCTTCCATATAGTTGCACCAGCATGTTGGAAAAGGGGGAAGAGGGAGAAGAGGGAAAAAGCCCCAGTACTGACTTCCTTTGCTCTAACAACATTTTGCAAATCACAAAAACTTAACTCATTACGATATGAAAATGTAGTGACAAGAAAAGCCCCACAGCGATAGCCGTAGCATTGGGCTGTTGCATGGAGAGTGGTAACACCTGGAGGAAAAAATGCTGTCTGCACTACTTATTGCTTCGGTGATCCTTGTGTGATTCAGACGGCAGCGCTGCTGGGTGATGCCAGGCCTGGAGGAAAGCAGGTCTAGAGCTTTCCTGTGAAAGATATTCCGGAAAAAGGGAAAGCAGTAACGATCTGTGCCTGCATTTCACTTTGCTCCCATCAAGACCAGGGATCTGACCTTTCTCCTGCTTTTGCCACATGAGACTCAAAGCACTTAAATAAAGGAATTTAATTAATTCACAGACCCCAAA